>NC_088109.1:14429480-14764837 GCF_036370855.1 Dromaius novaehollandiae
ACAAACGCCTCCACGTTGCTTTTACTAAATATAGGACAAGTGTCTGCGGTGCACACTGCCTGCAAACAGACCACAGTGGGGTCACGCTCTTAAATATAACAGGAGTCTATCAGCCCCTGCTAGGAAAGGGACTTGAGTTTAATACGCTTTGCTTGCAGACTCAAAGTACAGTGAACATCGTAGTTTTAAAGTCTAATTCCCTTTCATTTCCAAATGCCTAAGCTTGGAAATGGGAAATGGGAGTCCACTGTGGCAAGTGTCTCAGCCCTGTGCTGTGTGGATTAGATCTTCCTCTTATCTCTCGTTAGCACAGATGCCACTTCACCCTCCTGTGGGATAACTGATACAGAAGATTGAGGAAGAAACTGTACCTTATGTTGAGTCACGTCTTGATCAATCCAGTGCTGTGGGAAGTGTCATTTCCCATGAACATGCAAGCATATATTCACTGGTGATGAAATCTTGTGAAGTCAGTCATTCGTTTCCCCTTAATCATGGCTTGAAGAAAGACTAATGTTTAGCGTAGACCCTGGTGACTTTGTACTTTGGAGCAGTTTTCATTTAAGCAAAATATTATAAGCACCCCAAAAAGAAGACAGAGTTGGATTTTTTTTCCTTCTGGTTGTTTTGGTTCAAAATAAAAAGAAAAATGCATCTGGGGCTTGTATAATGAGTAATGTATAACCTTGTATAGCGATTGAGAAAGTTCACGCCCCCCCAAACTGTGACGCAAACATTCCCTGTGTTACAAACCTTCACATTAACAGAAATCATTGGTGAGAGATGTTTTGCCCTCCCCTTGAGATTTTAGAAGGTCCTGCAGGACCAGAAACTGAAGACAGTGGATTGGAAATACCTCACTGTATCTCCCAAGCAACTGTGTCCTATCATCCCTTTCAGAAAAAACATCCTCTTCCATTTTAAAATTCACAATGTAATTTACCTCCCCCCCATTTCTTCTTCGAAAAACGGTTCCAGACCCTCACAACCTTTGTGGTTAGAAACCTTCTCATTTCTAGCCCAGGCTGTTTTCAGCTCCCTTCCTGCCGTACGAGACTACTGAACTGTCGTGGTATCCTCTGCCGACGAGACTGTCAGATATGAAAAGCGGGTGACGGGTGAGAGACCGGATAGCTGCTAGGAGGTGTTTGTGCAAGGGAGAGCCTACACCTCTCCCTGCTGACTTGCTCTGTGCATGAAGCTCGGCATAGCCAGGCCATGTGGTTTGATCCTTTCTGTCGAGGCAGCCCTGGATAACAGGTCCCTGGCAGTTTGGGCTGAGGGATTGCAATTGAAGAGGACACTTTCCCCTTTCTTTGCTTTCTCTGCCAGTGAAACCTGGGGTGGAGACTGGGGTCTGAAGCAACGTTGAGCAGCAACTGAACTGTGGTGGCCCCTTGGCCGTGGTATCAGCAGGGGCTGAGCACCCTTTGTGGTGGTGCTGCTTGGGAAGCAGGATTTGCTTTTAAGTTAGAGCAGGCTTTTGCAGAGAAAGTTGCTGGCCAGGCACAGAGATGCAGGGACTCTCAGGACAGCTTGCTACCATCTTCCTTCATCTTTCCATCTTCCCAGCTCCCTCTCTCCTCCTCCTTGGCTCTCAATGCCATCTCTTAATCCTCCTTTCTGTAGATGGTGCTGATTTTGAATTTAGAACCCTAACTTTAGATCCCTGACTTTTTCTCCCTTTGCTATCCCCAACTCACCTTCCTGGTTCACCCTCTTTTCCCCAGTTTGAGCAGGAAAAGACTGCAAGCACCAGGTCACCCCAACCCACTGAGAGGTGACACCATTGCCCTCCCCAGGCTCTCCTCTGGGCTGAGAGCTCCCAGCAGTGGATGCCCTGGTCTGATCCCTGATGTGTCAGAGTTAGGAGCCGTTTCCATAGTGGACAACTCTTTAATGACCTCATTGTGTGCTCATTAACTTGCTGCCTTTGGGCTCTAAATTAACCTCCACTGAGGTAAGCCGCATATCACTTATATCTATGGCTTCAGGCTCTCAGCAGATTCAAGCAGGCAGGAGGTCAGATTTGGATCACTTTTTTCATAGCTGGGAAAGTGGTTGCATCCCTACATAAGTTATGGGCATGAGAATTTGTGCATCAGTCAGTGACGGCCTAGCATTCAAGACAGGCCAGATCCAGCCTCGTGTTTGCTATTGCTGCAGACAACCCTCCGACTTCGAAGCAGCAGATCTGCGTGGCAGAGAAGGGGAGGGAGCTGCTGAGATGGCCGTCTTCAGCACCAAACACTCAAGGGAGTATTGCTGTGTGGAAGGAAAAAAAGAAAGTATCTAATAAAAAATGAAAAGGACTTATCACAGTTAGGTGAAGCATCTGAACAATTTGTCTGCTAATTACCGTGTGACTGAGCCTGGAAATGCAAACTCTGAGCCCCTTGGGGCTCAGTACAGAGCTGCTGGTGTTAGACCTGCCCCTGCTCTCCACCGAGCACAGCTGCCATCTCCCCGTCCTGGGGGGTAGCAGTGACGCTGGACCAGGTCCTGTTGCCCCCTGGTTCGTGATCCACCCGCGGGTGCAGCCAGCAGCATCTCCCAGATGTACATGGATCAAATTATTCCTAGTTGCTCCTGAAACTGTAACAAGCGGTTGTCTTTATTTATGGCCTTTTATTTGTTTAAAGGACAAGCCCGGACCTGCTGAACTTTAAATGCAGTTTTTGCTGAAAAAAATAAGAGGGAGGGGCAAATTTTTATTGAAGTCCCATATAACAGAATTTTTGTCTGTAATTTTTAATTTCATAGAAGTAAATCCTTTCTTTTGACTAAAACCCAGCCTATGAAGTGTCTGCAGTCTACTTAACATTTTGATAGCATTTGGGAATAAGTAAGTATAATTGTTCAGAAGGCGCCAAATCAAAGTGATCAGATTTCACTGCATTCACATGGAGTGAATGTAGACATGACAGTGGAAAAACAGCATCTGTGGTGCAAAAAAAATTAAAACACCTCCAAACTTTCAGCAGGTCATAAATTAGTGAGAACAGAGATAGAGATTTTTGCATCTTAATAACACAATTATTAACCTGTTCTGATTTTTTAAATAGCTTTTAAAGTTCTTCTTTCAAATGTGGCTGTGCGGCTGTGCAGGCCTTTGGGTGGCTGCAACGTGACGCAGTCTTTGCAGAGCACGGGGTAGGCATTTGGGCTACGAAGGGGAATTTTTGGCCTCCGGAGAGCGAGTCCCGCAGGGGCAGTGGGTGAGTTTGTGGCTTGACTTCTGCTGCTGCAGCGGATCCCGGGTTCAGCCTGCCTCGCCTTGCTTGCCCGTTAGCGTGTCAACGGCACGCGACACGATTAAACACGGCACGCGACAGCACATGGGCTGTGCCGGAGGCGCAGTAGCCCCCGCCAGCTGAGGCCTCCTCCCTCGGCCGGGAGCTGTGAACACCGTCGGGGCCGCGCAGGGCTGCAGCGGATGTGGCCGTCGACCAGCCCCGGAGCCCAGAGGGGGGGTGAGGGGCAGCAGCATCCCCAACACCTCTGTTTTTTTCTTGCTTCTTCTCCAGCCGCAGAAGACAGGGTTATGAGGACCACCTGGCAAGGGAAGGCCGGTCGCAGCCCGCTCCAGGCCCTGTACGAGAGCGACCAGGTGAGCGGATGGGGAGAGGGAGGTGGGGGAGTGGAAAGAGAGGGGGGATGGCAGGTTTCGAGCCCTTCTTCTGCCCCTTCCAGTGTGCAGGGCACACACCGCTTCAAACCAGCCACGAGGCCCGAACCTCTGGCTGTGTTCAAAAGGAAAAACCGCACCGCTCTGGGGAATAATTGTTGATAAAAACTGCTTATGGCCCTTGCTGATCCTTGGGCAAATGGTTTCCTTCCTGTAGCTGGGCAAACCCATCGAGATGTCGCCATCTGAGGATTTTGAAGCAAGTTCTGGGTTGTCCTAGCAAGGCAAGAGCATCGTTGCTGCACTTTCTCGGCTAGTAATTGATAGAGCCCTACGATGTTGGCAGCTATATGGATATATATGTGTGGCTGGTCTCAGCAACACAGGGATTATAGACCCGGGAGCTCCCAGTCCTCTCTGCCACCCCGGGCTGTGCCGGGTGCAGCTGCTCAAACAGGGGCAGGTGGGCACAGCCTGGGCATGGGGGGGTCCATCCCACCCAGGCCGCCTCGCGTGTCCTCCACCGGCTCAGGCACCCGCTGCGCGTAGGCAACAGCCCCAGGCGCGCGAGCAGTCACCCGTGGCGGGCAGCCGAGCTGGCACCGCCGTGACCCGCGGGGAGACGGGGTCGAGGAAGGCGTCGAGGAAGGCGTCCCGTTCGCAGCTGTCTGCAAGTTGGGGTTTTTGCGGTCGAAGCCCAGCAGAAGGTGTGTTTGTGTTTTCGACTGCATTTCCCCCTTCCCAGGGGAGGATTTTTTTTTTTTTTTCTTTTCCCCTTTGCAGCCAGACTTGTGTGTGCAGAGGGATCCTCGCCCACAGCTTCCTCTCACATAGCTCCGTGGGAAACCAGACCTTCAACCGGTGTCGCGGGCCGGGCCGCGGCGACTTCCCCCGCGTCCAGGCGCTGCGGCCCCGGCAGCATTGGGCGAAGCGGGCCGGTGCAGCCTTCCCCAGCCGCGCGTTTCCAGCCCCGCGGCCGCCCGGCGAGACGGCCCACGCGGCTGCCAGCGAGCGGCCGGGCCTGGGCACACGCCTCTCCCCGGGTTCCTGTCTGCGCGGCCGGCGTCGCAGACGGGCGGCGGAGGGGAGGGATGAGCGGCGCGGCCCTGGTTTCCTGGCTGCCGGCGGAGGGAGGGCCGGGACGCGGGAAGGTTTCCGCGAGGCTGGCGCGGCTCCGGCAGCCGGCGCAGCAGCCCCGGGCTCTCGTTTCCGTCCCGCCGCTCCCCCTGCTCCCAGGCGAGGCTCCGGACCGCATCTGGCAGGGATGGAGGCAGACCCCAAGCCTTAGCTAACGCCCTAAGCCGAGGGGGCCTAGAGATGTGCAGAAACCCCGGAGAAGTCCGTGGGATAGCATCGCTAGGGTCATCCTCAGTTAACCCAAAAGTCATCCTGCAAAAAGGAAATTAACTCCTCCTCACTGCCCCCTTCCCTCACATTATTCTTTATCATTGCGAATTAATGCAGACAACAGCACAGGAAAGCCGGGCAGCAGCCCCACTGCAGCCAGAGCGGGAGCCGCTTTTCATCCGCGATGCTTTGTGCTGCTGTCTAGGGTGGTGCATTTGTGTGCATAGGCAGACAAATTTCATCTGCTCTGGGAAAAATGGCAAATGTGGACTTCCTTGGCCATAGTGCCTGCAAACCCTAATGCTGCTGGAATGTCACCGTGTTATTTCCTTTAAAGTGATACTTAATTTCTCTGGCTTTTAAAGGGAAGGAAATGAAGGGAGCAATTTTGCTCTGAAATAACTGCAAGACACACACTTAATCCAGTGGGCAGCTGTTGAAAAGTAGTCACATTTATTTGTTGCCATGCCTGCAGACAGTGTCTGTCTGTCTCTATAGCCCCATAGCTTTGAGTTATGCAAGTGCAGGGAAAAAACACCTGAAAAAAATTACATCATTAAAACAGCTTTTTTTTAAAAAAAAAAGCACTTGCAAAAAAAGTTTCTAATTTAAAAATGTGGAGGGTTGCTTCCAAACAAAACCCAGAAAGAGAAATTTGTACCCCAAGCTTTGGCCCACTGACAAGGTGGCATTCCATGAAAATGCCCCTGCAACTGCAGTCTATTACATCCCTGGATACTGTGGTCCTCATTTCCAAGTAGCCAAGATTGTCAGAATCATCCCCTGGTGTTAAAGTCAGCTGATCTGCATTTGCTCCAGCTGAACATTTTCCCTTATCATTTCCCTCTTGGAAGAGGCAAGGAGGTGCTGTGGAGATGGCATGCTTTCTCCTGGTCCTCTTGCCGGTTACTGTCCATGCAGGTTCCTGGAGAAAGTGGTCATCACGGTAGCCTGGGCAAGGTTATTTCCATTGTGGAAATGAGATGCAGAAGGGTCTGAGGTGACTAATCCTTTCCAGTAAGAGCTTTCATCACAGACATTAGTGCCGCAAGATCAGCAAAGGGGCTGCTCCATCCATGGGAGGGGAAGTTGAGCTCAGTATCCAAACTCTTGGCACCTGTTTTACGAAGCCCCATCTCTGCAGCGCTGCCTCTCCTGGACTCTGATGGCTCTCAGTAAACCTCCCAGGCACCCAGGGAGAGGTGAGGGTGCAGCTGAAGAGTGTCCTTTTGCATGTCATAAGTGACTGACAGCTGTCAGCAGCCATGATGAAGGGACCCATGTGTCTGGCTGCACCTCGTCTCTCTCTGAGCTGAAGGGATTGAGTAAAAAAGGAGGCATCAGCTGCAGCGGAGGTAGTGACTGCAGTGTCTGGGCACCCATCAGATGGGTGGTTTGCTGTGTTCTCCCCGCTTAGCTCTGCCCTTGCATCTCCTTGCCCTTTGTCTGGTGGCTGCTTACTCTCCTTCCAGCCAGCTGTGCTTCTCACCCTCTGCACCGGATGCCGTCCCAGGCCAAGGTCTCACCAGCTCCTGTCCTGGCCTGCAAACATCTGTCCCTAAACAGCACAGGAGAGGTTCACAAAGGCAGGGCTCAGAGAGGCTTGGCGAGGGATGCTCTTTGTGGATGAGAAATTTGGGCTTGTGGTGGTGGAGCTGAAAATGAGGGAAAACAGTTCAAAGTGTGGCAGGGTAGGTCTGGTGCCACCCGCACAGTCTGCTGCTGAAGTTCGCAGGCACCGAGGGGGCCAGATGGGCAATGAGGGAATCGTAGGCGGCAGAAATAGGCTGGCCAGAGGCAATTTCCGTGGAGCAATGTGACGCTGGGGAGCATCTGCAGGAGCATGTCCCAAAATGGAAACCGCCTTCGGCTTGCAACATGGGGCCATTGCTTTCGCTAAAGCAACAGCCCCACAGCGTCACTTCTCCTGGGTTAGGAAACAGGTGGTGAGGCCGTTAGCTGTGGTTGTGGCCTTGGGGTTGTTAGCACTGGGGCAAGGCTTGGAGGTTCCCAGCAACGGCCTCGGGGACTGAGCTTGAAACATCTCCCAGCGTTAGTGAGCAAAACTCCTGAGTGAGTGGGCAGGAGGAGGAAGGCATCTTCCCCTTTTGAGTTCCTTTCTCAGATGTGTTAATGGTATTTTGCAGTTTCTGATGCATTCCTGACGGGAAAACTCTCTTCCCCAAATTGAGGTGTGTGGGGGGGTCAGCCGGGGAAGGGTTTAGGGGGAATCTGAGTTCCTAGGAAGCTGATCCAGCAGCTGCTGGGCCTTGATGCAAGGATCAACAAGGGGAAGAGGAGGAAAAGAACTAAAAAAACCCTCTCTCTCACACACGCCCTTCTGTACACCCCACTGAACTGTACCATCTGCACCCTCTGTCCTGGCTTGGAAAAATTTGGCCCCCACCTTACACCAAATGTGGAGCCTTCAGCATCTGAATCTGGTGCCATCACATCTAATCCCTTCAGCATCATAGCGGTCCTGGAGCAGATGAGGCTGGGAAGGAGCACACGGCTCTGGCACCACCCGTGCAGAGAAGACAACAGGAGGGAGCTTGTGGGCTGCAGCTGGAGCCCTTTGCCTCCATCCTGCTGTTGTAGCAGAGACTGGGAGATTGCAAACAGCCTGTGACATCGGACCGGCCTGTGTAGAAAGGCAAATCCCTCAGAAAAAGGGGTTTGGATGCTTTGGGGTATCTGCTCTCCTCAACGAGCTGACAACATGACAGGAGGAGCAGGAGGGAGGATGGGAGCGTGGCTAAGGTGGACTGGGGCTGCCCACACTGTCCAGCCCTGCAGTGAGGCTGCTGGTGCGAGTCGCGAGGGGCTGCGGGGTGAGCCGGTGGGTGTAACAGCTTTGGCAGGCAGCTTCCAACACAGCCTGCTCTGTGACATTGGGTGTGGTAGCTCCCCGCACCCCACATTTACTGCCGAGATGCTGACATAGCCAGAGGCTGTAGGGTCCCTCGGGTAGAGCCAATGCCACCGTCTCCCACTGCACCTCACACTTCTCCTTTATCCTGTGCCCCTGGCTGTAACCCAGCCCTCAGCTCCAGCTCCCCAGGATTAGACTTTCTGCATTAAAGGCTGCTTCTCTCCACCTATCTCTCTTCACCTTTTCTTGGCAATGCCCCACACCATGTGGAGGCATACGTGCCCACACTCGTGTGCCCCGTTTCTGCTTTTGCTGCCTACGGCTTTCGTGTTTGCACCAAGCCTGGCGGCATACATCTCCGTGCAAGGCTGTACTAATGCCTCCCTGCAGCACGCACGGCCCACCCAGGAGGTGCATGGGGCCACGTGCCAGCAAGCAGGGCATGTTGGTCTCCCCTGTGGGGCAATGGGGCCATGCATGCCCTTTTTCCCCTGCAGAAGAGAAGTCAGCAGCTTGCCAACCTTCAGCCTGGACTGGTGTAACTACAGGAGAGAGCTCTAACTCAATGCATGTGTGTGAAGTGGAGCTGTAGCAAATATTTGGTTAGTAGGCCTCTCTGCTCCACCTGTTCTTCACTCGTGCCACCTTTGACTTTGTCTCCTTATTCTGATCCTTATGACGTTTTGTTGTCTCTTTTGCCCCCAGCAGATCCAAGTATTAACTACACCAAAACCAGCTGAAATCAAAGTTAATGCTGTCCCCAAAATCCCATGCGGGTGAATGCCTCAACCCAGGGAAGGGAAGGTCATGGGGACTGTTTGTGGGCCAGGTGTTGTGTGTAGGCCACAGTCAGCTTGGACAAACCAGTGACCATCTCTTTTGTGTCCCCAGTTTGAGCAGTCATCGCTGCAGGCGGTTCACCAGCAGAGACGGGAGCTGTTGAGCAACGTCTGCAACCGTTACACCCGCAAACGGCGTCTCCTGAGGCCGGATGACTTGCGGCACTTGGTGGTGGATGATATGCATGGGCTGCTCTACTGCTATGTGCCCAAAGTGGCCTGCACTAACTGGAAGCGGGTCATGATGGTCCTGACAGGGCAAGGCAAATACCGGGACCCTCTGGAAATCCCTGCCAATGAGGCCCATGTCTCATCCAACCTGCGCACCCTCTCCGAGTACAGCATCCCTGAGATCAACCACCGCCTGCGCAGCTACCTCAAGTTCATCTTCGTGCGGGAGCCCTTTGAGCGCCTGGTCTCAGCGTACCGCAACAAGTTCACCCGCAGCTACAACACAGCCTTCCACAAGCGCTACGGGACCAAAATCATCCGACGGCACCGGCAGGAGCCCAGCGACAAGGCTTTGGAGCGCGGGGACGACGTGCGCTTTGAGGAGTTCGTCTACTACCTGCTGGATCCGCGGACGCAGCGGGAGGAGCCCTTCAATGAGCACTGGGAGCGGGTGCACTCACTGTGCCACCCCTGCATTGTCCACTATGATGTGGTGGGCAAGTATGAGACCTTGGTGGAAGATGCCAACTACATCCTCCAGCTGGTCGGGGCCGACACTACTGTCAAGTTCCCGTCCTCATCCAAGACCACCAGGACCACGGATGACATGACAGCCCAGTTCTTCCAGGACATTAGCCCCTTCTACCAAAGGAGACTCTTTAATTTATACAAAATGGACTACTTGCTCTTCAATTACTCCATCCCCTCTTACCTCCGCATCCGATGAGAGTGGGCCTAGGGGAGTGGTGATGGAGAGCTGGATAACTCATCTTATCACAACTCCTCTCCTCCCAGCCCATACTCATCTCTCAGTTCATCCCTGCTGCCTCCCCCGGGCCCTCTCCATTACTGCTCCACATCCAGCTGCCTCGTTCAGACCCAGTCTGCAGGGAGGACACCTCATGAAACACTGGGGCTGGAGCTTTTCCTTCCCTTTTCCTCCCCCACTTTGACATCTACAGTAGATGTTCATGGGGACAGGACGCTGCTGGGTTTGAGGGCTTGACTTGTCTGGTGACTTTCTCTCAATGAAGAGACTCGTCTGCAGATCCAAGTCTTGGGAAGGCTCCTTCTTTGGGCAGGATCCCTTTGGGTCTTTCTCCTCGTTACTGGGCTGTTTGGGGGACAGACATGGAGTCTCGGGGCGGGGGGGGGGGGAGCAGAGTGGAGCATGTTGGAGACTTGCATAGAACCCTAAATAAAGCAATAATTTAATGTAAGTTTTTTCATTTGCTTGAAATTACTCCCATTTTTTTTTTTTTCTTCCCCTCCTTCCTCCTCCAGCTTCTCGCTCCTTCTCCTGTCACCTGGGGAAGGAGGCTGCAAGCCAGCAAGGTGTTACTGTGCCGGAGCATTTTCTCTCTGACAAAGCCTGTAAGGGTTTTCTGTTCCTCTCGTTCCACATGCTCTCAGCTGGGACATGAAATACTCCGTGTAAGGAGAGCGGGGCAGATTCGCAGCTGTTACAGGCTGACAGAGACACAATGATTTCTGCTGAACTACAGCGGCAGAGCAGTCGGTGCATGCTCATGCACATGAATGCATGTGTGCACACGTGTCTCCAGGTTTCTAGTTAAATCCAGTGCATCTGGGCCCTGCACCTCCTTTTTTGCAAGAGCAGGCATTAACCGTTCTGCAGAGCCGTGCGTACAGCTGGGGCACAGCTGTCTGTTCAGATGCAATCACGGCCCCGTGGCGGCCTGGCCACGGCCCCGCTGTGGGCCAGTGGGCAGCACTGGCTCCTCTGCACCCCCTTGCGCGGCTGCTTCTGCGAGCGCAGCCCGTGAATCCCCCCGACGGGTGCCTGCACTTCACCGGTGGGTGGGGAAAGAGACCCAAAACTCTTCCTGGAGCACTGTTCAGTGGCAGGTTTTGCTTGTAAAGTGCTTTGGGGTGCACTGTGCTAGGACATGGGAGATCGCCATAGCGAGGGACCGGTGATGCTGGGCTGGGAAGGCAAGAAAAAGCCGGTGCCTATGTGGGGGGGGTCTGTGTCTGCGGAGAGAGAACTGCAGAAAATAATGGGGACAGAGACACCTAGAGGAAAATTGCCATTTGGCTGGCCGGCCTCGGACAAACCGTTCTTTGAAGAACAAATAGGGGGAAAAAAGCACACACAAAAAGAAAATGACAAACGCAGTCCGAGGATTTTTAATTCAAACCAGTCCAAAGAGCTGAATTTCTTTAAAACCGTATTTAAGTCTTTCCTCTTTTCTGTTCGGCTTTGGCTCAGTGGCTGCCTTTGTAGCTAAAAATGCTGGTAATAGCATTTGCTATACAGCGTGTCTGCTGGCTCTGCTGTGAACACTTGACTTAGTGCAATACAATGTGAGGTTTTTATAAAACCCTGCTGTACGCAGACTGTTTTTAAAAATAACATTTTCATCTAATGGCTTTTGGCTGTTGTATTTTAACCTTCTCTGCGTCTTCCCTCTCTGCCACTGATCTGCTCCTACAGGCTGAAATTCCCTCCTTGGTTACGCTGAGTGGAGTATAGTGTTTGGGAACGGGCTTAGAAGAGCACTGGAAAAAAAAGTAAATAAAACTGATGGCGATCCTGGCAGTCTGACTGATTCTCCCAATCTGGATTGGAGATCTCTCTGAAACAGCCTTTCTCATGCTATCTTAGTGTCCCCGTCTGGCTGAAACGCAGAGTAAAGAAACAGATTATATGATGCAACAAATTTCATCTGCAGTGTTCAGGCTTGGCGTGGATTTGTCCTGTTTTCTCAGGAGTCTCACGTTCCCTGGTTGACACTGCTTGTGCTTGGGAAAAAAAACCCACTGTTCAAGTCTCCACAAGCTCGTTTCATAGCTTTTGGTCATGGATCGTAATTTGGGGCCAGATTCAGAGTCACAAAGGGATGGATTTTTTCTCCCCCACCGCCTCCCCCTGAACACTCCCCACCGCAGGTATCTCTACAGGCTGATGGCAAACGAGTGACAAGGACAGCGGGAGGCCCATCACCAGGTACACAGGCTGTAAGGGAGCTCTGAGAGGCTGCAGCATGTGCATTGGGTGGGAGAGGGCTGCTGCTTTGTTTCCAGACGGAGAACCTATTGATGAAAGCTTTTGGATGAGGTTTTTTTTTATTTTTTACTTTTTGGTGAGGTTGGGTGTGTGGTCAGGGCTTTCCCAGCTAGTGCCAGTGGCTGTGCCCCTGAGCCATGAGCAGGATCGGTGGGCCCGTTGCACAGACCGTCTCCCCACTGTGCTGTCTGTAGGTGTTCAGGACCCCCTTGGGGCAGCTTTGGTGTGGAAGCAAGGGCATGGCACAATGTGGACTTTTAGCCAGCTGTTTTCTAGCCCTCCCCTTGATGGTGGTGATTTGGAAACTGCCCCAGTTTTGACAGCTGTTTGATCTCCAGCCATGCCCCTCGGTATCCCCATCAGCAAGTCAGCCCTGACCTGGTTCCCCAAACAGTGATGACCACGTGAACCTTGTGCAAACTTGGCCCTCCAGCCTCAGCCATGGTCAGCGAAAGGCAATAGCCTGCGGAGCGCTAGTCTGACATGCACCGTGTTCTGGGTAATGCAGCCCCTTGGAAATATCCACCTTGGGGCTTTTTCTAAAAGGAACTGGTCACAATCTGTTCTATTTAGGTCATATCCTTGGCCTTCCCCCTGCCTAAATAATACTCTCCAAAGCAAAAAACCTGCCTACGCAAAGAGAAAATGGCCACTTTACATTTCTGAAGCAACTGTCTTCGGCCAGGACACAGCTTTCCATGCTTGGAAATGCTTTGCCCGTGCCAAACCCAAAGCAGCGAATGCCTGTGCTCAGTCTGGGAGGCTGCGGAGAGGCTCAGTGCCTCCTCCTGCTGCCCCAGCCCTTCCTGGAGGCACTGCCCGGCCTGGCTGGCTCCCAGGCAGGCACAGAAAAAACAGTGGACTAGACCAAAATGGAGTTAGGAGGACACCGTGTGACTAGTTATCACAACTACAAGCACTTTAATCTCCTGTAAGATTTTGGGTTCTGGGATCCATGTCTTCAAGTAGCTCCTAGCTGATTTTCACCTGTTTCACTGCATCCCTTTTCCCTGTCAGAGGAAAAGATATCTAGGTAAAGCTAGGCCAGCTTTAAATGTACTAGGATTCTTTTCTTTTCTTTTTTTTTTTTTTTTGGCCTCTACTTGCAACTGGGAGTGTGGTGGCTCCTGAGGCACAAGGTGCTGGGCCACCTCCACGGAGGACAGGACGCAGCCTGCAGCACACAGGAAGCGAGAAGGACGTCCTGTAGCAAAGCCCTGGGTGCCAGCGGGTGCCAAAGCAGCTGGGGGAGAGCCCTGGGGTCTCTCTGCTGCTTTGCTGGGTGCCTGCACCCTGCCAGGAGGAGAAAAGCACCAAAATGAATGTGGCTGCAATCAGCCACCTACCCCCTAATTAAGCAGCTCATCTCCAGGAGGGGCAAGCCCTGTCCTTGGAGGATGGGGTGAGGCTCAGAGCCGTGCCAGCCCTTTTTTGTAGTGGCTCGATGCCTCAGCAGCACTTGAGCAGTGCTTTTCTCTGCCATGGAGAACCGGGGTGCCCAGCTGAGAGAAAGCACAGCAAGTACTGGTGAAGCAAGGGGAGCCTAAAGGCAAACAGGAAAATCCACATCAGATACAATAATTGCACACAGCTCAGCCTGAGGCAAGGATTAAGTTTGCAAACACTGTTTAAGCTCTTCCTTCCTCACCCACCCCCATCAGGTGTTTATTAAAATAATAATAATAATATGGTTCTTCTCTTGTTAGATAGCACTCACACTTCTGAGCCGCAGCAGGCATCTGCCACGCAGCTGAGATGGGGCTGGGGGCAAGCGCCCAGCCCAGCACTGGCGGCCGGCTGGGGCAGGCTTGCCACAGTGACAATCACAGCAGCGACGTCCCCCAGGCTCCTCGGGGGCTGCTGGTACCCAGGGGTCCCTCTAAGGCCCTTGGAAAACCACCCTGAGCAAGCCGGATCGCTCCCGGGGTTTGACAGCATTCGTCTGGCATGTGGCTTGGGAGCTGTCAGGGACCTCTCACCAGGAATGCGAAAACAGGAACAGAGTCACTTTTGTGTGTGTGTGTGTGCACACAAAATGTATAAAATGTTTATAATGTATAACAGAATTATTGCAAATAACTGTAATATTTATATGTGCCTAGATGATAATAAATGCATTATCTGTATAATATATATGAATAAATAGCACATATGATTATACTATACTGTATAGTAGAATACAATTGCAATACTTATGGTCACTCAGTTTACGTGTGTCTATATATGCAGGTGTATGTATGCATGTACAACACAATACCTGCATAAACACACGCACAAAACTATAAAAGAGGAATTACCTTCACTACCCGTAACGTTGAGCTTTGCCACAATCAAACCTGGCTTAGCAGCTAACGGCAAGCTGACCCCTTCCTCCGAGCCCTGCAAACAGCGCTGTTTGTTCTCTCTGGCAGAACAAAAAGGGCATTTTGCTGGTGCTGCGAGTATTTCATGCTACGTAACCACCGGCCTTATCCCTTGTGGCCCATTTAAAGTCGCCCAGTTTCTTCTTCCAGTGAAACAAAACTGAGCTTCAGCGATAGGGAGGTTTCCTTGCAGAGCGTGCTGTGCACCGCAGATTGGGTTGTTTACCAGCTGGAGGATTAAATAGACTTCCAGTGGAGGGGAAAAAATATGTAAGTGGTTTCAAGTATGTCTTGGAAGCGGTGTCTCGCTTGAAGGAGGCTTTTCAGACTTGCTTGTGTTTGCTGGCTGGCACTTCACCTGCCCCTGGTGAGGCTGCTGCATCGCTAACAAAGTAGTGTTTCTGGAAAAATACAGTTTTAGGCTTGAGGCAGTGAGCACAGGCTCTGTGTGTGTGCATGCGTGCGTATCCTTCTTGGACCACCCCTGAAAATGAATGCCTGTCCCCATCTCCTTTGCCTCTGTAGGGCACCTTGCAGCAAAGGGAGAACGAAGAGCAGCATTTTAGCTCAAGGAGAAATCACAGGAGTCAATTTTTTTTTGTAGCTTACTTTCCTCTTCCACTTTGTCCCAAAAGCAACGAGGCTAAAAATAAAAATAAAAACAAAAAACCTCAAACTCCAACATCCTTCCTCCCCACCACCCCCATCCCAAAACACAGAAATGAACCTGAGATTTAGGTTACTGGGGGGCAACTAGCAGCTGCTCTCAGGAGTCAGTCTGAACCACTCTGCTGATACAGCAGCTGGGCCTGAGGTTCATCAACAGGCCTTCGTGTGAAAGGAAACCCCTCCCTTTAACATCTTTTTTTACTGCTTCCCGATGTTGTGGCCTGGATCAGCTGCTGATGGCTGCACACCAGCTTGGAGGATCCTGCCCAGGGTACTACTTTTTCTTTTGCTTATCTCTAAATTGGTGCTTTACCCAAAAGCAGCCCAGTTTTGTTCTACTGCTGGCAATTCACATTTGCCTTTTCCCTCCAGTAGAGATTAAAATAAGGTAAGATTTAGACTGGGATCTCATAGCGTTTGATAGATTACTCATTCAAGGGCAAGTGCTGAGCCCAACCTGAGCTGATCAGGATGGAAGATCAGGAGGACGGAGCTCTCCTCTTCCACCTTCTCCTTTTAAAGCAGGCTGCTTGTTGGGGAGCCTTGAAGAACAAATAAAACAAAAACCATGTGGGAAAGATCCTGCATCTTTTTCTGCTTTCACAGAACAAGCAAAAAAAGTTACTGTCAGCTCAGCTGGTGGTGATGGTGATGGTAGTGACTGCATGGTGTTATCGGAGAACCAGGTAAGCTTATGAGGAATGGCATTTTTGTTCCCCTTTCCCACCTCTTTGGCTGTCTCCCCCAGGCAGGCAATAACAACTGGGAGCAGCAGCAAGAAGGGGCTGGGCTCTGTGCGTGGTGCTGCCAAGGCCCCCAGTGCCAGCAAGGAGCAAACAGTGCTGTCCACACATCCTTCCCTGCTCCCCACAAAGGCCAGGGGTGGTTCTCTCAGAGGACCGCGTTCAGAGTTGTAGGAACCCTGATCAAAGACTTGCTCCTCAATGGCTACATATAACCTTTGTTGGCAAAGGCCCTTTCTCACATGCACAGGGAAAGTGAGAAGGAAGGAAAAAGAATAAACAGGTTAAACGGCCAAAGAGCTAGCCTTTCGCTGCCCTTAAAAAAAAAGGCAAAAAAAAATCCCCTTTTATTGAAACCATTTCCTCTGGTTATATCATTTCTCTGGAGGCTGCAAGCAATTTTCAGTCTCAAGTGCGTTGCATCTGCTAAGCGCAGAGTAACGAGGCTGATGCCCGGCTTCCCCCCGAGCAGTATGCTGCAGAACAGCATGGCCCGCAGTGCCACTTTTAATCGGGACACATCGGCTTGGGCCACAGTAACATGGTGGGCAGCCCTAACGCCTCCTGCGAGCAGGGAACGCCCAGCATGGGCAAGGTGCAGCGCTGCTCAGGTTGGCCTGGCCAGGTCCTGTAAGTAGGACACAGCTGGTGCCCATTACGTGTTCCAGTCCGTGACCCTCATCAAGGGTTAGAGCTAGAACTAGAACTGGAGCTCTGCCCAGAGATCCCCCCCGGTGAAGAGACATGCCAGTGCCAGGGGTTTGTCGCAATCCTGTGGCGGAGCAGCAGCCCTTTGCTGGGCCCCAGGAATTGATGCTGGAGGAGAGCGATTGGGTTCCCTTGAGTCAGCACCATCCACAAGCTCCATTCTGTGACTTTTTGGGGACTGGAAGGAGCAGGAGCAAAGATGGGCTATTAAAACAGGGAGTGCCACATGCCTGGGAGCCTGCAGAGGACTCCCTGTCTTCAGCAGCTTGGCCCTGGCCATATCCTAGAACCAGGCTCATCTGATTCAAGGCACCACCATGCCAAAAGTAAAAGCACCAATGCCAGGAGAGGACCACTTAAAGGCAATGGGGACATGGAGCAAGGTGGGCAGGAGAAAAGCTGGTGTTGGGGCAGGAACAGTTATTGGCCAGAACTGCTCAAGTAGGTGTTAAATCTGAGCTAATAAAAGATTTACAAAACAAAAGGCTAAGCTCAAGTTATTAAAACATATACATGTACCTTCTAATGCATCCCCCCCGCCCCAATCTGCGATTGGCAACTAGACTCTTGCTTTGCTTTTAGTGCAGGCCCCCTCAGCCTCTGCTGCTGCAAATCTCTTGCATGGGTGCTTGTGGCCGACAGCAGCACAGCGGAGCAGGGCTGAGAGCACACCGGCTGCAGCACAAGATAAAGCGGTGAGGCCCACGGCTGGAGGACAGTGTGCCCCAAATACTGAAAGCTCCCACCCACACAGCTGGCGCGCACACAGCCCCCAGCTCAGTGGGCATGGGGCTTTTTATCCTTTGTAACAACAAAAGGAAAAGGAAAGTGGGAGAGGTGGGAGCTGACAGCTTCTTTTTTTTCAGGCAGCGTGGTTCCCCATGTCTGGTATCAGAGAACTGAACAGTTATGGGGTTAAAGGACCTTCACCTAATGCCATGCGTGAATTCTGTAAGCGGACCTCAGCTCTGCAACGACTCCAGAAGATCTGAGCAGCAACAAGACCAAAGCCAGCAGGCACCCAACACTCCTCAGATTCAAATGTTTAAAGAGCTGGCAGGTCCTTGAACAAGGTGGCTGGCTCCCCGTAGGAAGGGGGACTTGACTGTCCCCTTTTCCCTGCTCCAACACATACAAAGGCAGATTATTAGTAAAGGTGAGGCTCTGTGATATTTTTCAGAGGTTTCATTCGCGGTCACAAGTCCACCATTCCTGATTCTTCGGGACCATATTACCTGGAGGAACCTACTGCTTATTCAATTTTGGTGAGAATCAGCTGCTTTGGCCAGCGTGGCCCTCTGGGCCTCTCTGACATGTTCCCGGTTACACAAGATAGCCACGCTGCACTGAGGATGTAAGCACTCCTTTGCCAAATCCTCATGCTGCCAACACAACATGGTCCTTCCACACACGCAATTTCTAGACTGGTCAGGACAGTGATACAGACACACAGCAATTTTTAATGAGTGGATAGTGACTACAAAAAGAGGGAATGGGTTTTAATTCTAACCTGAAACATGCAAGCTGCAAAAGGCTGTTCTTGGTTAGGAAACACTGATTCTACTGAAGTTCTATCAAAATTATGCTGTCCAATTCCCAGTGGATGAGAAACAAGCAAGCAAAAAGTTTGGCCTGACAAGTTTGACCTAGAAACAGGCAGAAACATGATAAGAAAAAACAACCCCCAGATCACGACATTACCTTTTTTTAACCACTTTATTTGTATGCGTATTTCTATAAACCTTTTAGCTACTGGACGTTTCATAAACCGTAAAACAAAACCAGCCCTCCTACCCCCAAAACACAATCTATCCTGCTTGTCAGTCAGACAAGAGCAGTGCTGCCTAGGTAGGTGGTGTCCCTAAATAACCTCCTGCTGGGCGTGAGCCAGCAAGGAGCTCCGTGTGTCAGACCCTGAGCGCCTGAACCGCAGAGAGGAGACAAGTCTAAAGATGCGGTTGCTCTCCTTCCCCGGGAATGTGACGGGAGAGAAAAGGGGGGTCAAGAAAATATTTTCCTTGATGGAAAGTCAGAGCCTGACACAGATGCTGTGACATCCATTTGCAGGACCGGATCCAGCGACCTCCGCAGGCTTCAGACCAGCCTCACCGGCTGTTACCACGCTAGGGATTGAAGCCAATCAAAATGTTCAATCATTACAATATGGCCCAAGTGCTCCTTAATGCTTCAATTGCAGGCCACATGTGAGGCACAGGCATTGCTTAAAACTGGCTTGCTCACCTGCCCCAGCGCAGGTCTGCGGGTGCCGATTCCTCGGGGCGGACGGAGCCCAGCTGTAAGGCACGATGGGGAGGAGAGGCAGGGCGTCGGGGGTGGGAGGGGAGGCCCAATCCAGCCAGGTGACCCAGCTCTCATTGACAAGTACCCTGTTGTCCCAAAGGAAAGCACCATGTCGAACGAGTGATGTGGAGCAGCGCGTGGTCTCTTAGTTTCCCAGGTTCATGTCTGCACCGTGGATGAGCCAAACCAGGCGGAAACAGATGGCCAGGAATCCCGTGCCCAAGAGATCCCCTAGGGCAGTGAGGTAGGGGATGGAGAAATTATCCGGATCCAGTGCCTTCCTCCACATCATGCGCACAATTAAGTCAGCCATGTAGAGCAGGATTCCCACCTGAAGAGAGGCAAGACAGACCCTGCTGTGAGGCAGCAAGGAGAAGGGACAGACAGCCTTCTTCAGCTCACAACCAAAATCCTCACGTGGCCGTTCCCAAGGTACCAGAGTTAACAGGGACCTCCAAGAAGTAAGAACTTCCCCAGAGAATCGCTGTTTCTCTCTAGGATGGAGCTGAGCTGGACCTGGTATAGCTGGCTCCCAGCACCCACGGCCCCACAAAACCAGGCCCAGTATTGCCCACAGTGCCATAGCCCCTGGCTGCCAGCCACTCAGCAGCATCCCGGCACGGGGACTACACCTGAACAGCTCACAAGCATCACATTGCCCAAAAATGGGAGCCTGGTGACACTGACAGCATTTCCTGTGCTGGGAAGGGATGGTTCCCACTTCCCCCGCCACAAACAGGAGTGCTCCCATTCACTCCATCCCAAATAGGACTGCCACAAACATGCAGGCTTATCTTATCCCAAAAGATAAGCTTATAGCCAGATTTTTTTTCCTCTTCAGACTTCTTTTTCACATTAGAAATTCAGATCTCATCTACTTTGTTTTTCCTAAAAGTCTCACTGGACCACTGGAGTTTGAGGCAGTCTTTATATCAAAGTTATCCCAAGCAGTATTGACATGTTAAAAAGAGTAACCATTTTTTTTCCATCTCAACAGCTTTTAAATCTTTGTTGTGATTTCTTTTAATTCCTATTTCACTCCTGATCCTGATAAACAGATGGAGGAAAAAAATACTTCTGTTAAAGATTAAAGACTCTCTAGTTAATTGAATTACGAAGAGAGAAAGAGTTTGCACTCCATATCTGTGGTCCCTCCATGGGAGACCGCAGCACAACAAGAACCAGACAGAGTCGGCATTTCTAAAGGTGAAAACAGCAAGCTGGAGGGGATGGCGGGGTAGAGGGAAGAGGATAGATAAGGAAAGCAAATTAAATAACAGAATCGCAGAAACTACAGCTAGATGGAAACTCAATAGGATATATAGACCATCCCTCTGCTTCAGTGCAGGATCAAATATGTCCAAATCTTTCCTGAAAGTGGTTTGCTTAACATACAACCCCCAAAATGGAGAAGCCACACTCCAGGCAATTAGTTCTGTGGTTTAAATTTTTTTGACACTTTTGTTTTTCCCAAGGTTTCTAAACTACCTTTTTTCATTTGAAACCCGTAATTTCTTATTTCATCCCTAGTGACCACGCAGAAAATGTTATTCTGCCCCTCTCTACAGAAACTTGGTAGTTTAAAGACTGTTATGAGACTTTTCTCAAGCCTCTCTTCTTTAGACTAGCTAACCCCAGTCCATTCAGTCATTCCTCCAAGGTCATGTTTTATAGGCTTCTGATCATTCTCTTTGGGTCCCCTCCAGCTGACCCAAACTCTCCCCTCCCATTCTTTCTGGCTTTCTTTATAAATTATAATGGAGGGAGAAAGAGTCAGGCTGAGCATATTCTTCTCTGCTGGCCTCCACGGGAATCTTTCAGGGTCAATGGCGTTGCTGGGATTCTGCTGTTTACCCTGTCATTTACTCTGTATTTACATGCTTGGCTCTACTTGAGGAGTTACCTCGATGTATAAAGAGAAGAATAAATATTTTCCCTTACAACTACGACTGTGGGTGCTGGGTGTAGGGTTGCACAAAGGTCAAGAAAAACTGATTGTTTACACATGCAAGGAATTCACCCGGACACAACGCTGCTCATAAGGCAAAGCGAGAAGCCAGCTACCTCACCCTGCAAACTAATGAATCACTGCTTTAAAAGGGCAAGTGAAGTCAGAGCCTCTGAGTTTAAGTGACAGCTGCGTGCGTTTGTGAGCGAGACAACGAAGTCTATGGGGCAGGCAGAACAGCGCAAGGGACGGAAGTCACAGGCAGAACAAACCGGGTGATCTGCCCATTGGCTACCTGGAACTTTCATTTTCAAAGACAAACTTCCCAAGTCTGGGTTTTCCCTTTGCTTTTGATCTGAATGATCCTGTCCACAGGGGTCTCCAGTTCTTCACCATGATGTGGGAAACTGGTTTCCAAAATGAGTGGGGAAACCTGCTGGCTGGGGTTCACATCCTCTCAAATGCCTTTTACTGGGATGAGCAGAGACCGCCTAGAAATGCTCAGGGCAACAGTCAGTATGGTAAAAGAGGGTATCGCCTACAGCAAGAAGTAGAACCTCTTGCTAACTGCATGTCTGCTGACTCTTACTGCAGTTCAGCTGGTAATGGTAACTTTTTCCTCGTTATGTTTTGGATTCCTTACTCACCCGTAAAGACAGTCACGCTCATGTGGGGAACCTGGCAATTTGGGTGAAGTATTACCGAAGATAAAAGATGCTTGGTAGGAAGTACTCCTGAAGGACTGGAAATGGGGGCCATTGCTGGGAGTTTTACTGTGACTCTTGATTAGCCTGGAGATTTTTTTGTTTTCATGGATCTGAGAGGTTTCGTTTGGATAAGAGGTTGGAGTTTACCTGCAGCAAAGCAGCAGTCAGATAAAGTATCACAAAGGTGAAGGACAGAGACGTGTGGCCTCCCTGCAGCAGATGGATGGTGTAGAGGAACACGAGGTGCCCTGGGATAACCAGGAGGAACAGGACTCGGGCTGACTTGGAATTCACCTCTGCAGAGGATACAGACAGGAACATCAATCACAGTGGCTGCAGACGGCAGGGGGACAATAGGACACAGCTGTATGTTCTAATGATGATACACAGATTTGGGCTGTCCACTACCACTAAGAAGGGAGTGGAAGGGACAGACAGTTAGTCATCCATTTCTGAAGGATGCCCAAGACCCTTAGTGCCAGTCTAACAAACTGAAAAGCAGCCTTTTTTTTTTTTTTTGGTAACCCACTCCCACTGACCACATTGCTAATGACTTTTCTAGATCATGTAGCAATTTGAAGCATCTGTAGTACTGGCCCAGCAGCTTTGTCTGGCACAGAAACTGTGTGCCAAAGACAGGCTCCATGCTGATCCTTTCAATCCATTTCTTCCACACACTCCTCTCAGCTGCTCTGAGCCTCCCACTGCTTCTCCCATGCCTTGCTGCAAGCTGCTCTCCCAGTTTTCAGTGTGTTCCAGCAGTAATCCCCAACCTTGCAGGGAAAATCAAGGGGAACCTGCAATCTAAAAAGACAACACAGCCAAATCCAGTTTTACTGATGCTTAGGCTAATGCATTGCTGAGGATGGAATGATTTGCTGATTGTCAGCAAGACTGTGCTTTATATACCTGCCTCCCCCCAGCCCTGACTGCAGATGATGGCTCTAGGGTGGCAATGGTTAACGTGACTTTCTATCAGATCAAATTTGAGATTCCATTTTTAATGACTTTCTTCAGTGCTCCCTGAAGACCAGTTTCCTTGCATGTCAGTGAGCAGGTATAGCACAAGCTTCTTCTCAAGCTGCCCACAGCAAAGATGCTTGCTTTCTGATCTGAAGATTTTCCTTGTAAGGGGGAAAGGGAATTCTGTTTTTGAAACCCACCTAGTTTTTGGCCCACCAGGCTTAATAAAGGAGCCATCTGCGATGACGAGCCTTGAGACATGGAAGGCTAGGGTTCAAGGTCTACCTGATGAGAAGAACGTGGTACATGGGTTGGGCCAATTCTGCCTCATCTTGTACGGCAAAACTCCAGGCATGCTCCAGAAGTGCAGGAATGTGGAAATACGGCTGGCCTGGATAGCTACCAGATTCCCTCCAACGCCTATGAGGACAAAACACAGCAAACCTGTGAGCTGCCTTCATTGGGACAGGAAACATCAGCATAAAACCTAGCCCAAGCCAGTTCAATCTGCATTCACTTATAAGCTTACTGGGATCACAGCAAGAAAAGAGAAACTGATCCCACAATGTCATGGTGACACTACACTATTCACTTAGCGAGAACAGCTCATAAGGAAGGAAGGCTACAGTGACCTCCTCCTTTTGACTGCTTTATTGGAAACATTTTGCTCTCCTTCCCAGCTCCAGCTAAAAATGCCACATGGCCTCCGAAGAGGATGTAATTGCACCTGGCTCAAAGCAGCCTGTGAGGAAAACACCTGGGGAAAGCAGCAGAGGCAATGCAGCCGCTGCTCCCACTGCTGCTTCTCAGATTTACTCAGCCAGAGAGCCATTATTGTTTAAAAGACAACAAACATCATGGAGAGTGATTATCTGTCTGTCTGAAGGCATCTGACACACTTGTTAAGTGAGAAGGAATCATATGAGAATGAATCAGAGCCCAAATATGTTGGGTAATTAAAAGGCAATTAATTCCTTCCAGACTGATTAATTCTAGTAAACATGAAAGAGCAGCTATATTTTCCAGCAGAAAATAGAGGGCTGATGATCTACAGAGCAAACCTCCATCACCCGGCGTGTGCAGCCTAGAAATGCCACAAAAAAGATAACAGGGATCCAGATCCTACAGCCTTTTGATGTTTTCCCTCCCTTGCGGAGGGAAATGCTCCATCATTAAAAGTGAGAATTGCCAGAGTGGAATCAAAGTGAAGATACCAAGACAGAGCAGTACAACTTAACATGGGAGTTTTAAAGCAGCTCTCCGAAATGCTTTGCAGGACTCCCCTGCACATACGAAGTGAAGAGCTGCTTGTGCAAGGACACAGAGCACAGTGTAACTCTGACACCAGCTCTGCAAAACAGCTCGCCCCGTAGCTTGATGTCTGGGTCAGTCATTGTTCAGCTAAATCGCTCCCGACGTACTTTCCCAATCAGACTCTTTGGCTAACTGTGTGCTGGAAAGAGTTTGTCAGCAAGGTGGCTGTCTTTATGCAGATCCAGGAAGGTTACAGCTGGATGACACCCTCTGACACTGCAAGACGACACCACGCTTTGAGGGTGGCAAGAGGCCAAGCCTTTCCTAGGAAGGTGGGTTTCCCCTGGAATGTGCCTAGCCTGCAAGAAACTTTACAATAGCAGAAAAATAATCCAGCAGATCCTCAACAAATGCCCGAATCACCAGCAGTTTATATTGGCGTGTATATAACAAAACACTATGAGGCTTTATACAAATATAAGCACATACACAAGAGATTTATACATATAGCAACAGATATATATACACACACATATATACACACATACTTAAAATCCTCATATATTAATTCTTACTATAATCTTTGTATATTAATCTTTATCAACATTCTGTATAGAGGGTGATGGCAGAGCTGAAACAGCTGAGGGGACAGTGACAGGGAAAATGGATTTATTGGGACATCCTTAGCAGGTTTGATGTCACGGAAGTGCAGGTGTCAGCGCAACTATCAGAGATAACCATCAGAGGCTGTTAACCTTTCCCACAGCTCTGCTATTATTTTTCAGTTCTGCCTGTTCTTTCAATCCAGCAACACTCCAAGATATGAACAAGCAGGGATGTAACGGGGACCAGTAGTTTCCTTTCCACTGGCAATGGGAGCTGGGACTTGAACCCAGACCTCTGTGTAGAGGTAAAAGTGGATAGCATAACCCTATGGGGAACAAATAAAAAAAATGAAAGCATGCATATAACCCCCCTCCAGCCTACCATTAATCACAGGTGTGAAAACTGCCATGCCTTCAAAGTTTGGGTCAGTTACAGTTTTGTCCAGGATGAGCCCACCGATGCTGTTAAAAAATGACAGGCAATGAAGGTCGATCACTCCCTCTTCCCTAGGGCACCATCCGCTCTGTGAAAACAGCCCACTCCAATGGGTTACTGCTTCTTCCCCATTGCCAGTGCTGGACTGTTTCCTATAGCAGACACCGACTCCTTTTACAGCTCAGTTATAACTGTTAGATAGACTCCTAGTTTTTGTTAATGGCATAATGAGATCAGGAAGATCCCTTTCCCCACCCTTGAGCAAAAATGCTATTAGTCATGGAAGCTTTATCATCCTCCCTAAAAGTTTCTCTAAACCTCTAAACAGGATTTACCAGCAGAATACAAAATCATATTTTTATGAATGACCATATTTATCACAGGTGAACAGTTTTTTCTTTTTTTTTTTTTCTTTTTCTTTTTTTACATTCTCTCTCAGATCTCAGCTGGGTCTGAAAGATGTAGCATGGGGGAACGAACTACCCGGCTCTACACTCATGGAAGTCTCCATTTACAACCAGATAAAAATGAGGCTAACGTCCAACCATGTCTGTGATGATCATCTTATCCCTTTTTGGTTTCCTGCCTTGCACTCACACGGTGCATGAATGTGTGAGATTTAAATTGATGACTTATTTTTTCCCAAACATTTTAGGGATCCCTGTGTGAGATCTCACAGCCTGCTGGTGGTCCACCAAAAGTTGGGAAGCACTCGACAAGATACCCTTCTGCTGTTCCACCTTCTTTGGCTCTCTAAACAAAGTCACGTCTATCTGCACTGCGCGCACACATGCGGACGTAGAGGAGAGCTCCCTCTTGGTTTACCTGCTGATGCTCATTGCAACAATGACCGGCTGCCATCCAGATTTCAAGACTTCAGCAAGGGAAGGACTTTGCTTGGCGATAGCAACCCAGAGAGGGATCAGGATAATGAAGACAGCACAGATCAGAGGAGAAAGGTATTTCAGATCTGGCGAGGAAAAGAAATCTTGAATTAACTGCCTCTGGCTCCACAGGTTTCCAAAATGATACTGCACATTTCTGGAAGAAAGGTAGCAAGGCTTTGGCTCAGACTGAGTTTTGTTAACAAAAGAATCACATGAATCAAGATATTCCCCACATCACCACCTCACTCCACCACAGAAACCCATAATTAATCTGTGAAACTCACTGCTGGAGGATGTTACTTGCAAATGAGTAAGTCTCCAACTCCATCTCCAGCTAAGCAAGACAAAAAGGTATAAACTTTCTGGCTTCAGGGTACAAATCAAACAGCAGTGCAAAGGGGAAACTCTCCTGTGTGCAATCTATATCACACTAAAGACAGGGACACCCCACGTCTTCACCTAAAGCAACTGGTTACGGGCACTTCTGGTGATAAGCTAGCAGAGTCGGTGAACAGCTGGTCTGCTCCTACAGGAAAAAAAGTCCTCTTGCATGTATAAGCCAGTTAAGATCCAGGGTTTCTTTCATGCTAGCTTACATGTGTTTCCATTAGGTGCTTTTTCCATTCGGTAGGGGCATAACCTTGAAATGACCTTTAGAGGCAAAGGACTTAAAAATAAATAGATGTGCAGCACTAAAAGAAAATAAACATGACTCAGAACAACAAGAAACACCTTCAAGCAATGGGGTGGACGCCAACCCTTTTGATATAAAACTGCTTCTTCAACGAAGCTCCCCATCTGGTCTCTGTGTTGGGGCCAAAGCCAGTGGGTTGTAACACAGACTTTGCAGGTAATCTGGAAGATGAAGCAGGCTCAAAGTGTGCATTTCTCGAAATGACATTGCCAGAGCCTCGGGCTACCTAGATGAGACTGCATTGATTTGATGATATCCTCCCTGCGTCAAGGGCTCTTACACAAAGAGGCGTATTCTTTACATGTGGCTTTAGTTGGCACTGAAATGCAACCACTTCTGGGATGTAAACGGTCACTGTTTTATCAGTGCACTGTACCACATGGAGTCATTTAGGACAGAAAAGTTGTATGACAGAGTTAGTTGCTGAACTGGATCTCCTCCCTCACCTCCCTCCCCCCCACCCCACTCCAGCTCTTGTTGTTTCAGGCAATTAATTCCTTCTTCAGTGATGCAGACACACAGCACTGGTGTCCATCAATGCTTACCAAAGCCCATAAAAAGACTCCCGCTAGGATGAATGGCCTTTAGATTCTGCATGCCAGTTCTGCCACATTCTCCCCTGAGTAGCCCCCAAGTAAGCTGCAACCTTTTAGCATAGTTCATCTCTCCACTATGCAGGACAGGAAGGGTTAATTTCTAAATAACTAAAAACCTCTGCTGGCAAAAGTGTGCTATACGTACAGAGAAGGTGCTGCACTGCATGGCACATGGTACCCTAAACTTTACATCCCACTGTAATTCTCAAAGCAGAATATCAGAGGCAAGGCTATTGAAAGACAAACTAACTTTACAGAGGCAGGTGCAACGGCGTCATGGAAAAAGCCTATTGAAAAAATATACTTCTGAAGCTCAAGGAGAAGGAAGCAATGCCTGGGCCTCTCCTTGCAATGTGCATTCCCTTGCTCGCTCACTTGCTGGCATATGGAACTAGTTATGCAAACTGGGAACAGCTGCCTCGCTGACTGTGTGCTCAGTCTGGAGCAACAGTTTAGGTTTCAAATGGTATCGAGCTTGCTGGATCTTTTTATTTTCCTGTTTCTATTCTAGGTTAGGCTCGGGGTAGAAAGCCCAGCACTTAACAAGCAATAATTAAACGTAAATCACCAAGTTGCAACATGTTTTGAGTTTTCCAGAGCGAACAGGTGCCAAAGTCTTTGCCAACCAGCAGCATGGCTAACCTCATAGCCACAACTCCTACTTAGAGCTCTGAGAGTATAAAACAATACAGTACTGTCTCCCTCACTCCAAGATGATAATATCATCTTGTTCACCCACAATACTCCACAGGAGAAGGTATGAGAATATTGTACAGATGCCAAGATGCAGAGATAGCCTTGTGTTCTTCACAAACAGCCTGTTATTACCCACAGGCAGAATACAGTTTTGCTGGGTTACTGACGGATGCAGGAACAGAGTCCCAGTGTCACATGTCAACCTTCTGCTCCAAAGCAATGCACAATACACTCTGGCCATTTCTTTGACAAATCTCAGTTATGTTTCTTAGGCTCTGCCTTCCAGTTTGCTACTAAAAGAAAACCAGGAAAAAGCCTTTGTGGTTACTTTCCCATCCCAGCAGGATGGCAGCCTGCACTGTGAAACATCCCAGAAATGGGTAAGTGCCCTGCAATTATTTCACACGGATTCATCCCTTGCTTGCTGAGCTACAAATCTCTGCTACACATTGTACCTATGTATTTGAAGAGTGTACTGCTGATTCCTGCCAGCAGGGAAAGGGTTATCAGGTCTCCGAGGCTTGCTGCTATGGGTGTGGCAACGTTGTCTGGATTGATTCCAACTTTCCTTGCACCGATGATCACACCAATCATCACCAGACCTAGAGAAGACACAGACCAGGCATTAGAGAATGCATCCTGCTGCATTTTGCCCTGGAGCTGCTGTGCAGGTTCTCGGAGGGCTGCGGGGTCTGGGAAAAGCAAAGACTAGTGGGTACTGCGCAACTGGAGATTGGACATCCCCAGGAACTCGTCCTCTTGCTTTCACCAACCTGAAGGGCATGACTCTGCCCTTATGAACTTCACCGAAGGCCCAGAGGCAGACAAGCAAATTCCAGGGATCAAAGGAGATACCAGCAGGCAGCCCAAACGTAGACGCTTCCCTCCTGAGCAGCCTAATCTTTGCTGGCTTGAAACAGGACCAGGCATGAAGCACATTCATAGATAAGCACACAGCAGGCATGCACCAGCATCCTGGTGTCATCCCCTACTCTGGATTTCAAAGCACAAAGATATTTTCCATATTAAACAAGTATTTTATGTGAGTTTGAACAACCAATCAGCAAAGAGCTTCGTTACAGTAAGAAAAAGCTGAATTAGCTGTTCAGCCCAGCTATCAGAATAACCCCTTGAGGTCCAGAGTCCTTGGGGCTGCTTTAATTTTCACCGGGTGAGGGTTGATGTAGTGAGCATCTCCAGAATCAAGGGGTGAACATCACCTCTCTTCCACTGTGCTCTAAGCTCCACCTGGTAAAATTCAGCTGCTGTTCAGGATTACAGAAGAGGAGAAAAGCTTTGCCTCTCCAAGTAAGTTAATGAGCACAAACCTCAAATCCTGCGGAACATGCAGGAATCCCTCAGCCATTAGATCTGTCACAGAACTGTGGAAAAGCCACCTGGAATAAACCCTCCCTGGCCAACCTCTACTGCTGCGACTGGCAAGGACGGTCTTGGCACAAGACACTTGAAATTTCTTCAATATCCTCCCATGGCTGACAGGGCGCACCAAAGGACACCTAAGAATTGGTTCTCTCCAGCTACCCTCCGTGTTCGTACAGGCCCATCAAAATTAAGCGTACACAGGAGCGCAGAGGCCCTCTCCCTCTAAGAAATACCATGTGTGCACCTTCCCAGATAAAACATCCCTTACAAAGAAACACATCCTCACACAACGCTGCATTCTCCACAAAAGCCCTTCCAGACACCCACACTCCCTCTCTCTCCACAGCAGTGTCTCCCTCCCTGGTCATAAAATACTAGTTTCCCTTGGTGCACCCCCACACTGGCCACCTGTGACCAAACCTAGGAAAGAACTTAATGCTAGCTGCAAGCCTACTATGGTATGGCAGCACAGCCTCCCTGTATCACATCAAGTGGGAAGACTGAAGGAAAGAATTTAATGAAAGTCAGGCTGCTGTTTTTCTCTTTTAGCAACTGCCTCATCCCATATTTTTCATCAAGGGCATCTACAGTCCCTCTTTGACTTCAGCTTCAGGATATGCACTTGCTCTAGCCTGTCCCTTTCACATAAAAACTGGCTGTATAAAACTCTGCCAGCTCTCTCTATTCGGGGTATCATGCTGCCCTCACATGGCAGACCTACAAACTGATTGTCTTCAGCTGGTACAAAGACGCTCCTATCCATCCACCACCCCTGTGTTTCCCTTGTAGACAGGAACAGCTAGGGAAGTGGACTGCCTGGCTCATGTCAAAGCAGGTGAGCCTCAGAGCCAGCCCCAATTCCTCTGCAGAGCATTGGGTGACCCAAGTCCATCTTGAGCGTGGTTCAGCGTTGTCTGCTAACAAGCAAAGAATCTCACCCTGCTTTATGCATGGCATTAGTTTGATCTCCTCTAGAAAAGGGCCAGTGTTGATAGCTAATGTGTCACTCAAGCTGAATGGAGAAAGTGTGTGCATGTGTGTGTACATCCACCCATAGCATGTGGCATTTTTTTGTGCGTCGGGTAACATGGGACATTTTGATAGCTGCTGTGGATGCAGAGCCCAGCACATAACAGATCCTTGAAGAAGGGGAGCAAATACAGTGTTCGGAGAGAGTAAAAGCAGAGGATGTTGGACTAATGCTCCCTGCTTCCTTCCTTCCTTCCTATGCCAGACTGAGGGGATGTCAAGTGGGCCTCCCTGGAAGAAGGGAAAGGTTTTTGCACACCTGAGTGCCACATATTTGACCTGAGGAATCAAAATGACTCACCGAGAGAAAGTGCAGCTATGAAGGCAGTGGTCACACTGCTGGCACACAGCACGGCAGCCTGGCTTAGCTCCACAGAGCCCTTGGAGATGGCTCCCAGGATCACAGCAGCTACAGCAGCCAGAAGCCCCACCACCGTGGCCTGGACCTGGGGGCCAAAAGACACCTGGTGAGCAATCACCCACATCTGCTCATAGGCAGCCCTGGCTTTGTGCAACCGCAGCATTGCTACATAGCTTGGAAGGCAAAGCCTTATAGAGATGCTGATTTAGTACGTATTTAAGCAGTGTCGCTGTAAGGCTCCACTGCACTCAAAAAAAATTCTGACAAAGTCTGGAGAAAAGCTCCAGAGGCCCACAGAGGGCAGATAACATTTCAGCAGAGGACACTGTGCCCATCAGCAGAATACTCCTGGTCAGTACAAAAATGAGATCCCCATCAACACAGTACTTTTAGCAAGCTGAAAGCTGTGGAGGAAGATAAGGGAAAGCAGACACGTTGCAAGTCCTGTGGCCTTGCGATGTGCAACCTCTAGGCTAGTTGCTGGATTTTAACAAGCAGAAAGAGCTACAAGAATCACATTTCTCCCATCTCTCCCCTCCCATCCAAGGCTGATTCCCCAACATCGCCAGTAAATGACAAGCTTTATCTAGGGGCTGTTGTGAAATCTGGAGCGTGCCACAGCTTCCCCTGCAAGGTAGGGTGTTTTTGTTATTTCAGTTTGTCCACAAAGGCAATGAATGTCTAGATCTGTTTTACAGCTAAGCTGCAAGCTCCAGGGCCCCAGGGAGCTTCACTGGTGAAGTCTTGTGCTCTGCTTGGCTCCATTGAGAATACCTGTCCCAAATCGACAGCTCTGGATCCAGCACTGCTGGGAAGAGACGCTGTCAGGCTGCAGCACTACAAGAGAAAAGGGCCTTCTTCCTCTCCCAGCTGGAGCAACTCACCTGGATCAGGGCTAAATTGCACGTGGCCAATTTCCACTGCTTTTGGGCATCATCCATCTGTCCGGTGTTAGCCTAGGAGTCAAGAGAGACACCCTGAAAACCTACCCCATGGCACAAGCCGTTCCTGAAGGCAGCAAGGCAGTTTCACCCGGTCTCTACTGGAAAGGGACTGCTAAAGCCAGAGAGAGGGGAGTGCAGGTCAGCATCTTCCCATCCTCCCTGCACTTTCTTCTTGACAGGGATCCACTATGCTCCAGCCCAGTGTCCCAGGAGGCTCAGAGGCTCACGTGGAGGTGCAGGCACCTTGCAGGGTGGACAGCCAAAGGTAGAGTGTGCAGCCCCTCGCCGGGGGCGCCCAGCTCATACTAACAGCCTCAGGTGGGTTCAGGAAGAGCAACAGGTGAGGACGAATATGCAACACTTGCCACTTGGGCACTGCCTCAGCAGCATGGTGCTGTGCTGACAGGATGGGCGGGCTCCCACAGGCCAGGGCTTTCCTCGGGAAAGGCGCTCCGTTTCGTCACATTCTCCCAAATACGGAGGCTGCGAGGGGGCTGAGGCTGCGGTTCCAAGAGCACAAACAGCAGATCAGCACAGCAGGGCTACTGCGATCTGGCTCAGGGCTAAGCACATCCACCATGTCCCACACAGCCCAAAAGCTGATCAAACCACTTTCCTCATTCTGTCCCCCTAAATTGCTCTAGCACGCTCCAAAGCAAATAAAACCACTTAGGGGGATATGAATCCTTCTGAGAGATCAAATCCAGAGTGACAAAAGCTACTGCAGGTCACAGGAAGCCTGAGGCCACTCAACCCAAGGTGGGATGGCTGGGAAGAAAAGCCCCAGGTCTCTTACGTGTCAATAACCACAGAAAAAGCAACCCAACCCTGCAGTTTACAGCTGTGGAGCCCTTGCTTTATCTCCTTCATGCGTCTGTCACAGGGCCCCAGAAAGCAGCAACTGGACGCACAGAGATTAATTCACCTGCAAAGAGCAGACAGAAATTCTCTATTCCAGTTACAAAATGAGGGCAAAAACATTATTTTAATACTCAGACAGCACTTGTTTTTACTTAGCAGGAAAGGGGATGTCTCAAACACATAGTGTGGTTATATAAAAGCAGAATCTCTTGATGGCTCCTGCTAATGCCCCACCACCACCACCTCGATAACACTCACAGCAGTAGAGAGTCTGGATGCCAGCGTCATTTCAAGATTACCCTTTAGACCAACCAGGGCAGGAACCAGAATAAAAACTTCTGTAATTGTCCGAAACACATCCCAGTGCTAGAGGGAAGAAAACAAAGGAAACAATCTCAGTCTGTGATGCTGTTCTTTCCAATACTGTTATTTCAAAGGGGAATGGGTTCCCATCTCATCGCCTGCTCTACAGGTGTGTGCTACGCCCATGTGGGCAGATGTTACCCCAGAGCTGGTGGCATTTTGGGAGTGAAGGAAGCAATTTTCAGCTTGCAACATTCTTTCTGATCTCACACACAGCAAAGCAGCAGCCTAACAGGGTAGGAACCTTCTTGCTGAGAGCAGGAGATTTTGACAAGCCACAAATTAAAATGTACCTTTAGCATTAGTAAAGAACAACACGAAAAATAATTAGGGTTCACCAGCAAAATGAAATACAGCAAGCTCCCCATCCTTCGTACTGACGATAGATAACAGAAACACTTTTTGCTATGCAGACTCATAATATGAGTGCATACAAAGACCTGGAGAGGATTTAACAACAAAATGTTATGTCTGCTTTTTTTAAACCAAATCTATAACTAAGTATCTAAGGTTGGGGGTGGGAGGGAAGATTTTCTCACTGCTTCTCCATGTGCAGTTCCTAAGCCCTTCTGTTAACAAGTATGCTCTCAGCACAGTTGGAATAAGGATCTTGAATTAAGATAGCCCATAAGCCTGAGCTGCTGAGGCAACATCCTCTGAAGCTGAACTATACAAAGTCCTTGAATCAGCTGCAGCACTGGAAATGATCTGAAACCTTGAGTAACTCTGTTGATTAACACACATATCTTGTCTAATTTAACTATCATACAGTGCCTTGGAAGATAATTCATGCATCCCCTGTGCTGAACTACTGCGCATTCAAGGGTGCTGGCAAAGTCACATTGTAGCCAGAGAAGATCCCATCAGGATGGACCGGCAGAAGCCATCGTGAAGTTCTCAAGGCTGCAGATTTTTTCTGATATTGATTCAGACACTGTAGCAAGAAACTGCTAGAAAGCGTGGGCAAGCTGATTGTCTCATCAACTGCGAGCTGCACCAGGAGAGCCCCTCTTTGTGTCACTCGTATTACTGTTCACTGCAGCCGCCAGAAGCGCCAGGCTCAAACTCAGCTGCGGTATGGGGAGGGCAAGTCCCCTGCACTGATCTGGAATGAAAACCAACTAGCCTGACATCTAAGAGCAGAATATACAAACATAAGGGCAGCTGCAATGAGGCAGACCAAAGGTCCACCTAGCCCATCCTTATCTCCAAGAGTGGCCAAATTCAGATGTATAAAAGAATAATTTACAAATGGGACAAGTATATGGGGTAACTCTCCTGAGTATTTTCCAGCCTGCAATTGCCTGCTACAGGGTACTGAGCTGGATTAGTTTCTGTGCACTTTGTAGTGCCTGAAGGACTACTTTTTCAACTACTTGCCCAATCTCCCCTCCAACCCACGTGCCATCCTGTGACAAAGGTTTCTATAGCTTAGCTACCTGTCGTGTGAAGGATCACCTCTTTTCACTTATTCTGAACTTCTCACTGGCTAGTTTCATACGATGGTCCCTAATTCTGGTGCTAAAGGGCAAAGTGAAGGATGGATCCCTGTTCACATTCTCCATGTCACTTGGGATTTTATAAACCTGAAAATTCCAGGAGGTGGAACAGGCTCTAAAGATGTTGAAACATTCAGACAACAGCCTGTTGGGAAATACATACAGGTGGTAATGGCTCGGTGTTTTGCTCTGCCTGTGCCGTGGGAAGCTGTGGGAATCCGGTGGTGTGGTTGTCTGCTAGGAAGACTTCACAGCTTCCTTCTGGATTATAACCAGGGAAGAGCAGCTAAGCCACCCCTAAGCACATGGTGCAAGACACCCCCTCAGAGCTGCAGACAACATTACTATCAATGCAAAAAGGCATGTTTTCTGGCAGCGATGACCTGGAAACAGACATGTTCCAAAAGGCTAAAAGCTACTTACTGTCGAATAAATAACAGACAACACCAGGGTAGTCACCTTCCTCGACACACTACAGTTTTGTCTGAATTTGTTAATATGAGAAAAGCTACTGGGGGGAGCATTTTACTTAAAAGATTTAAAACCCCTTTTCTCCTGTCTCTTTAATTATGAATAAAGAAAGTTCTGAACACACGCTTGACACCTTCAGAAGAAACAGGAGAAAAAACAGACTTCATAGTCACAATATAAATAACCCAAACATTTAAACTAAGCAAACATACAGACATTCACATACATGACCTTGCATATTTTGCACATAAAAAGACACATAAATAAAAAGCAAGAGACAGACCCAACTGCTTTTATTTTCTATGTGGGTCACCTTTGGGAAATGTCACTTCATTATACCAATGTGAGCTCCAATCCTTGTGTTCATGTATAAATTTTCCAGGTTTCGGGCAATCCTAGCCAAAGATTTAGCATGCAAGGTATGATTCTTGGGACTCTGCCTTATATACAATTACACTGAAAGGCTTTGGACAAGTAATAAAGAAAAATCAAACAATTATACTAAAAAAAAAAAAAAGCAACCTGATTTAACTGCTTCCATTTGAGTCTCATTAGTGACTCCCAGAGAGCCTGAGGACAGATTCAAAGTGATTTATACCACAGTAGCCAGGACTCCACTGTAACAGGGACTGCACAAATACAGAACAAATGGATGATCCCTGTGCCATCGCTGCATGGGACCATCAGCAGGAACAGGAGGCGGACATGGCAGGTTAGGGCCGTTCAAGCAAGGAGCTGCCTGAACAAAAACAGCTGGATCAGATCTAGAACACATCTCTGTCCTTCCCAGTGGAAACCGTGCTCGAAGGTAGAGGAACAACCCCCTGCAGCCCGGCAAACCCACACAGGGTAACAGGGCCAGAAGGTGACTCTCTCCCACTTCACGCTCCCATAACAGAGTTACGGCCCTAACTCACAAAGCACAGCACCAAAGAAACCTGGTTACACTACTCTCCAGTGCAGCTGGTCCATCTGACCCCACGATCCCCACACCAGCTGGATCTGCTCATGGGGTCACAGAGGGGAAGAGAGGCTACGATGTACTGAGACGGACGCCCCAGCGGCAGCCTAGCCCTGCTGTCCCTCCCTGCGCTGTCCTCCCAGCCCAAGCCACCTCTGTTACCTGTCCTGGGGCATCCATCCTTCCATGGCAGCAGCTAAAAACTTCAGACTTTTTCCCTTTCCCTGAACAAGTCAACAGAAAGATAAAAAGATTCTGGACCGTGAAACACAAGCCACTTCAAAATCCCTTTCAATGCTAATCATATCATGGATTTTTAATCAAGAAAGGAAGGGATAGCTTATGTCTGCGGCTTTTACTTGGACCATGTTGCACTGCAGTGGCATGGAGGGGGAGAACAAAAGCAAAGATTTCTTTCTGAATTCTCTGCTTTGAAATCTGATCTTCAGGCTTCAACTTGATTCCCAACCTTACTGTAAAAGAGTGGGCCAAACCCTGCAAGGTTTGTGCCTCCCCAGCAATGCCAGCCAGCCTGGAATCCGGATCAACCAGCCAGCCAAGGATCACTGGAGTGGAGGTGGAAGAGTCAAGCAAGAAAAGACCTTTGCCACGCTCTGGGCCCAGCACAGGGACTGCATCATCTGCACAAACAAGAAGAGAAAATGGCAGGTAGCTATTGCTTTGGGCACCCATATGTTATGGTGTGAGAGACCCAGCTGTGAGCCTTTGATATCAACCTGGCTGGACGGATTTCTCTCCTTGATTTTTTTTTTTTTTTTAAACAGTAACTTGAAAATATCTTCGTTTCATCACTGGACAGATGAGAAACACTGCTGAAATCCTGAAAGGCCTGAAGGGACAGAAATAAACAATTTCCACCATGTTCTCATCTTTGTAACAATGTCAGCCCTGCAAATGATAGGGCCAGCTGGACTCCCAGCTCAGAGGCACCGTATTTCTGAGTAGAGCCATTAAACTCACACGTACACTCTAGATACCATTGCTGAGCTTGCCCGCGTATCTCCCTGGCAAAGGCAGATGTAGAGTTTCCTAAGGATGTTTTGCAGTGACTGGAAATAGTGTAAAACACTATTCCTCAGTCAGATCGTTCCCTGCAAAAGGGTAAATCACAGACTCCTAGAAAAGCCTCTAGTCTCAGCAGTGTGAACCCTCATGAACACCAATGTAAGTCTTAAGATAACTGGCATCAGGCAAACAAATCAAATCTCACATTTTCTTTGGACAGGAGAGTGAGTTTCCACCTCTCGTTGCTTCAGGAAGAAAGGCAGAAAAAATAAACAGTTCAAAGATAAAAAGGCACAATCCAAATCCTTAAAGGCTAAAATTGCTGGATTTTTCCAGCTAGTGGCTTTGTTTTTAAACGCAGAGTTGTTGACATCACGGCAGCTCACCTCAACAACATTTCTCCTAAGCCAGTTGCAACTCTCAATCCCCTAGCTCCCTCCGCTGGGAGTTTGGGAGCCGAACCCGTTGACTGATCACTTCTATTTTAACGTAATTGAGAACTCCTTCACCAAAAAATACGCTACTACTTGTGCTTCAGGCATGACCCCATTTCTGAGAGTCTAGTGAGCGAACATACAAAATGGACTACAATCTGCTATTTAAAGGACACAGACAACATAGGTATACATGGTTTGTATTTTCCACCAGTTCTAACATGGTAGCATTTGAACAGAGCCTGATTCTTAGGCTTTGGATTTGGAATCACACTGGATTTCTTCTAGACAAAGACCTGTTTACCTGCCAAGGGTATGGAACGAGTATGTACTATGTCTTTATCCTTTTCTGAAATAGCTGGCCAAAGATAACTGCTAACCAGTAAAATAACATCTCGGGTAGATTGAGAACTTCTGTAATGCTGCAAGACAGGTCTGTGCCTAACAGCACAGCACAACAAGGTGGAGAGGACAAACACAGCACAGCAGCAGCATGTGTCACTCCAGTTAACCCTTTTTTATGTGATATTCCTCATATTCCCCTTAATTCAACTTCTCTGCCTTCTTTGTTTCCTTCAGTGCAAGAAAAACAGCAAGGTATTGTCTTTCCAAACACTCAAGTGTCCATATTTAGCTCCTGCTGCAGTACTAATGCCAGAGAATCCAATGTACTCTAGTGAGCTCGGGCTGCAAGATATATCCTTGGGAAACTCAGCCAGCCTTTTGATTTGTAAATCCAGTGGCATTAGATGCCCAAACTAGAGCAAATATTGCATTTCTATTGGTGCCACTAGTACAATTAAGACAGATAGGACAGATTCTGGTTGTGGGTGGGAGGGTATAAATCCAGCACAACTCCCTGGAAGTTAACAGAAGCTATTTCAAACTTACGCTCGCCTCAGAATCTGGCCGAGAAGCACTCGGTTTGTAGGCAATTATAATCTCTTTATGCTGGCATGTCTCTCATCACGGTATCTAAATGCCTTCTAGACCAAAGATTACATTAGGTTGTTTGCAAAGAACTGAAAGCATAAACTTACCTTTTAAGTGGGACAAGTAGTTAACAACCCTGACCTACATATCTCCTTATCAGAATTTTCTGAGGGAAAGAAATAATATCATGTAATAGAGGAATAAGCTGCAGTCTGAGGTCAGTTGCTTCATACCGCTTGTCACCGAGTGTTTAGCTGGATACAGCGAAGGGAGCACCCAATCTAATGCACGGAGGGCAGTGTCAGGCAGCCCATCTGAAAACCACTATCCCGCTTTACAAGGAGCCTAGGTACTGATCTGCAGAAGATGGATAGCATCTCCTAGTGCAGGCAAAGCTTCCAGCCATCCTGCTGACTGGCTGGCAGGACCATAAACATTAAAAAGAGAAAACGCAAATACTCAAGGTCAGTGAAATAACCCACCCCTTTGCTACTAAAGAGCCTAACCACAGGTACCTACTTGTACAATATCCATCAGGAGGCCAGCAGCTACCATGCCCAAGCCAGCCAGAAGGAATGGCACGAAAATCTGGGAGGCGATGGAGAATGAGGTCTCTGGGAGAAATCCACTGGCTGATCTGGTCAACTTGCAGGTGAAACCTCTCAGCTTCTTGCCATGAAAGCACAGCTCCAATTGTAACTGGGTGACCACCATGGTCAAATACTGCTACCCCATGCTCAGCACGGAGAACAGGGAGGGGGGGAGAGGGATCAGGACATCACACAGATCCTCCTAGTAAGTCACTCCAAAGTCAGATGTTTTTCCTCAAACCACAGCAATGATGACAAATTTCTTTAGCTTCTCCTCTTCCTAGAAGTGCTTCCAGAGGGATGCAAGCAAGGATATCTTCCAAAATCAGGTCAGTTGGATTGAGTCCAGGTGGCAGTGAACTTGACGGACACTATTTCTCCAAGTTATATCCAGAGGGGAATTAAAAGAGAGATAAGAAGATCGTGGAGATGTCCATGGATGAATAGAAATGAGCCCACACCCCATTCAGCTCCCACCACCTTTGTAAAAACCAGAAAGACCTGCTCGGGCTACGGCATTAAAAGACTGACAGGTCATGCAAGAATCCCTCAGCGTGCTCAAACACACTAGTGTCCTTTCTCCTCAGGTTACATTTCTTGTCAGACTGCGGCTCGCCTTTGATACGAGGGTTTAATATATAAGCCTGCTCTGAACCAGCCCCAGTTCCCTCACTCCCACCATAAGCAACATTGAGCTTTTCTCACTGTCCCAAGGCTGAGGAGGTAGGGAGTTAACAACCAGGTTCTGCTTTGCTGTCCTCCAAAGTGAAGAAAGGTCAAGGAAAACATGAGTCCACACTTCTCATTGTTGACAGTCTTATGCAGGTACCATTCCCAGGCAAGTGACACAGCTAAACCAGCTGGTGAGAGAAGATCTTCCCTTCTAGACCTTGGCCCCTCCTGTCCCCTTCGTGGTCTCAGCAGGATGTATCAGTGTATGCCAGCTATACCTCTGAATGACTGGCTTTCAGAGGAAAAAAAAAATGCAGAGAACCAGCCAATAAGCTTCAAAAACGAACACCCTTATCTGCTGTCATCACTTCAACTTTCTGCTAGTTTGCAAAGGCCAAGATAAGAGTCATAGCTGGAGCTTATTTAAGGTAGCTCCGTAATTTCACTACACCACAGGCAAGGGAGAGAAAGGGCGACCGTTTCCAGGGCATGCTGCAAGCTCATCTCTCCTCCTGTCCTAAAGCAAAACACATCACTTCTGCATATTCCTGGGAACATACTGCCTTTGGCCCTAGAGCTGGGGGTCTCATCTCAGTGTCTCCATAGTCAAAAGGCTGACACATGCCCAGGAATCAGAGCTACATCATGGCCACGTATGGCCATGGAATTTGTATCCTGCTCAGTAACGACAGGAGAATATTCTGCAACTTAAAGCCAAGCACGGGGGGAAAGGAGTCAGGGTATTCTGTCAGAGCCCTTTTCTAATAATTTGGGCAAGCTAATTGGAGCAAAGGGTCAAAAGGCTTTAAACACACAGTTTAGTATGAAAGGGTATAGGACTGGGTTAGTAGGTTCACAACTATGTTTTTTTCTCTATTTAACCACAGGTTTAAACATAGCCATGCCCGAGTGAAGGCCAACTACTGAAAGCAAGTGTTCAGTGGCAGGCATGAAACACATAGGTTTCTCAGTCCAGTTCAAATTCAAAAATTACACTGCCTTACTAACACATTTTGTACTCACCAGCCCATTCCCTGACATTCTCTGCAGAGAGATGTAAAGATTAATGGGCTGCGGACTCTGCCCCGGTGACAGGCTCCCCGGCTTACAGCTAAATGCATTGGCTGGATTGGACAGAACACAGCATACTTTTGCCTCATATATAAATAGGGAACTTAAGAAGCTCTTAGTCATTTTGGATGGTGCATTTCCTTTGGTCTAAATGCACATGAACCAAAGAAGGAGGCCTAGCGGCCTGAGATGGCACAGAGATCTCTACGGAAGCACAACAGGTTGCAGAACAGGAGTACTAGCTGCAGATGTGGGACTCTGTCCTTTGCTACTTCCTAGGCTGCTATTTTGGGACAGCCTCAGGAGAAGCCTTCTCTGCTCCCCATGGGCTTGATATGTCCATGTGTGCCTCCTCCACCTAACAATGCTCCGTTGAGCTGAAAGCTAGAAGGGGAGATCATTTCAGTTGGATTAACTGGAAGAAAGTCCACAATGGCTGAAAGAGGGACGTTAATAAAAATCCCATAATAACCACACATAACCCAACCTCATACCAGCCAGGAACTTAGAAGCAACAGCATGAAGGCCCAGTTCTGCTTAGAAACTCACTGAGTAAATAAAGAATAAAGAATAAGTTCTGGGCAGCAGCCACAGGTTTTCAGAGGTCTGATAATGGCCATACCCAGGCCCAAATGTCACCGCACCTGCTGGCTGGACTGCTGACAGGCAGAAACATTAGCGTGAAGGAAATATCAACGAGCGTGAATGATTCAGATACCACTTAAAAACCCAACAGCAACGCTTCCTGTACTAAAGCTGCAACCTGCCAGGGTTTATGAGTTTATCACGCTTCGGCTCTCTCTGTTTCTAAGTAAGCACCATAAAAAGCCTTCGACCGATGAATCAACGTGCAGAGAAGGTAATTGATTCAGGTGACCTGTGCATGTACACCGGGTCATTTTATTATGCATTTAAGGAGTCTCTGATAAAGGCTTGCACCATATGTACCAGCAAAGGATGTATTGCATTTTCTGGCAAAGAGGCATACCATATTTGTCCGCAAAGAAATGCACCATGTTTGTGAAGAAGGAGTGTTGCCAAGCAGCATGAAACAGATTACAACTAGCTGAGAAAAAAAATGACCCTCACAGCTGCACCATTCTTCATGGCAAAATGTGGGGAGGCGCACTGCTCCCCTTCTCTGCACACAAATACACTATATCCCTAACCCTGCCAACCAGTCAACAAGCAGCATTGCCCTGGAGCAACTAGGGCAGAAACAGTCTCCTTGGTGGGGCGCTGGCCCTGCTCTGGGGCCGCCATCCACTGCCACAGCACAAAAGCAGCAGAAAAAAATGACATGTGCCAAAGAACACAATTTCAGGTGTACCTTATCATCCCTGCAGAGGAGGGACAGGGATACCAGTGAAGACTCTCATAACACAGAAGCGTTAACAACAGACAGCACTATCCTGACCTCTTAGACCCACAGGATGCTAATACTTTCCAGGGACCTTAGGCCCCAGTTGTCAGAGCAGTATCACTCCTGATTCTTCTAGCTCTTTATCAGCTCAGAGCTATGTATTCTTTCTGTTTCTTCCCCTGCTTTAGGAAAGGACAGGGGAGAGGGTTTAGGTGGAGATGCTGAGAGCAAGCAAACTGCGAGTGCCAGGGGCCAAAGCCACGGACCATCTCCCATTGCCCCACAGGCGGCAGCAGCGGGGGCAAAGGCGAGGGCTGGCTGGCAGCAAGGGAGGACAGCTCCCTGCAGCAGCGAGCCCACGATGAGATGCACTCAAGTGGTCACTGCTCACGCATGAAAAGTCACTGTGCTAATAGCCAAAGGCCTATTTTTCCTACGTGACGTTGGACGGGTTGATTTCTCAGGCTCTAAGCACTAACACGAAGGTTTTGTGAGCTCTCTATTTGCCTGAAACAGAAACCAGATTTCTGTGGTTTCAGAGGAATATGAGGTTTACTTTACATTTTGTTTAAATTAGTGTCCTACTCATTCCTAGAGAAAAACACTCTAAGGGAAAAATACAAGAAAAAAACCCCACCTCCAACACTATAAATCCATCTGCAATCTATTTCATGCCTAGTATCTCAGGCTAGGAGGTAACACACATTTATTGCCAAAGATCCGTAGGGATGGGCAGGTCCAAACAGTCTAAAAATAAAATTGAAAGTGGCTGCTCAATGCTCAAGACTCTCAGAACAATATCAAAGGAGACAAAAAATAGTTTGTCACTGTGTTCTAGATTTGCCTTGGTGTTTTTTCATCTGAATAGGTATTCTGCTAGATATTGAGCACATGCTAAAGTCATTTAAGGATACCTTATCACTCTTAAGCCTTTACAGCTTTTTAGCTTAAGGAGATCAGCTCAGAGCTATTAGGAAAGGAACATAGCTCCAGATTTGCGAAAGCTGTCCATGCAAGCACAGTAGTTTCAATGTCACTGTATCAGATAGCTCAGGGCAGTCTGACCCAACAGCTAGCTAGTCAAATAATAAGAGTTAACAAAAAGGCACAGGGCAGTGAGAGTAACCTGGAGCACAAAGACATAACAATTTACAATCTGGAAAATAACTAGAGGTTTAAACGGCCTAAAATTAAGTCCTCATCACTACTTTAAAGCTCTGCGTTGTTTCACTATGGGAAGCAAGGTCTGGTTCTGATTGTCACAGAATCAGATATCACAGACTAGAAAGAAACTCAAGCATTTAAGTGATTGCTATAAGGCCTTAGAAAAGGATAATAAGTGCAGGCAGGATGAGGAGTTAAGTGTTGGGCAACTTGGCTCCTTGCGCAATGAAGGAGGGGATGCACAGCTTTCCAGAGCTACATCCAGAACCAGGAACAAAACAGCTGTATTCTGCTGTGGGAAAGCGCTGCCCCACCATAGCCCTTGGGGCTGCAGCTCAGCCACCCTCCTCTCAGCACCAAGCTACGACCTCCATGCAGGGCTGCACCTTCCCACGTAGGTGCCTCAGCGCATTCATATGTCCTTCAGCACCATGTTGTCTTTTGCCTCCAGAGGACATAAAGGACCAGAAAAACACCAGACGCTATCTCCTGAGAGCTGCACAAAGTAATTATGTAATAGATGAAGGATATATTGGTATAAGAAACTGCTGCAAATTCACCTTTGTCGTCTCCAGAGCAAATCCCCTACCTCTGAATACAAATCTCCCACCTCGCCCGTCCCAGGTATATCAGATACGTTCCTTTCCCTTACCTGAACGTAATCCAAAACCATGCCTGCCAAGACCATGCCAAGCCCAGCTAGGAGGTATGGCAGGAGCACCTGCAGGCAAATCGCAATGGCTGACTCTTCCCGCAACTTTGCCATGGCCACTTTCTCCTCAGCCAACAGCTTCTGCTGTGCAAGCAAACAGGCATCCTCTGCCTCCTGGCTGCCAAGTCGGCTGTCTCTATGTTTACCCTTGCTCTTTCCTTTGTGCCTGGATCGCTCTCCATTCCTAGTCCTGCCCTCCTTTCTCCTCTGTCGTGCCTCCTCACCCTTCATGGTGGCTTTCTTGAATCACAAAGTTATTCTGGAAAGACAAAGCCACAAACAAAGAGACAATGAAAGAAGGCACTAGATGGGTCAGGGACAGAAAACCCGTCAGTATTTTGCCTATTCCACCAATGCGATACCAAAACACCACCTACTTCCCCAACCCTAGACACAGTCCATTTGCTGACCCAAATGCTGGTGCTCAGTTTACCATCAGCTTTGTGCTGTGACAAACTGAGTTCCCTTCCCACAGTCCCACCTCTCTTGCCAGGCCTGTAGTCATGCTAGACTGCTGCCATCCAGGAAACGCCTGGAAGGATGCGGAGGGTGCCGCATGCAGCCTGAGTTCTGGACCTGCCAGCTCCTCACGCCGGGAGTCAGGGGAACTGAGAAGCCAGCAGAATCCAACCCTCTGGAGAGGCTAAGCCTTAGCCATGAAATAGGATCAATCTGCATCCTGCAATCCAGCAAAGGGCAGTGCGATCCACAGCTAGCACAGCACAGCCAGCTGTCAATCGCTCCTTGATAACAGGAGAGCTCTTTAATCCTCTACCTAATCTGTATACTTTTTCTTCCTCTTGTACCCTGTACGACACGTCTGCATTCACTATGTGACTCACCTATCAGTAGAGCACCTCCCACGCCCCCACAGCATCCCGTGAAAATAAATAACCAGGCAAAATCATTAGCAGTCACCCCTTCCCTGTCCTCGCACCTTGATCACTCACATAATCACCATTCATCCCGACTGCCCCGCTGCTAGCACAGCCAGCGGCCCAAATCCTTCCCCATCGCCTCCTGCCAGACCTGCAGGGATGCTGCTGTTTGTAGGACGGGCCCCACGCACCCTAATCCCTGCCCTATCCCAGCGAGGACCAACCCTCTTCCTGGCCAACATCTGGGGAGCAGAGGAAGCTGCCGGAAGGTCCCAAACATGGCTGGGGCAGGCAGGGGAGGATGGACCAGCCCAGGGTCCCCGCCACCACGGAAGGAGGAAACCCGCGCCCCCAGCACTTACCCGCTCCCTCGCCCTGCCCTGGGCAGGGGCCGCGGGCGCAGCTGGAACGGATGCAAGAGGGGGAGGCGCGCGCCACATCTGGAGCGCGGCGGGCGCGGCCCGGAGCCCGCCCTGCGCCGCGGCCGCGGGTTCGAGCCCGGCCCCCGGCCGAGCGGCGGCGGCGCCGTGAGTGGCAGCGGCCGGGCCCTCCCCGGCGGAGGCGGGGGCCGTGCGTGCGCCGCGAGGCGCCCCTCGCCGCAGCCCGGCCGCTGCTAGGAATCCCCACTAAACCGTTACTATGGATAATTACTGTAATTGTTGTTATTTTTATGCAGCGGGCTTTGGTTGGGGGCTGGAGGACTCCCGGGAAACAGCTCCCTGGAAGGAAGCGCTTGGGGGTACCGGGGTACCTCGCCCTGCTACTGCCCTGTGGGGACGTGCCCGAGTCTCCCCCGCTCCACGACCCCGCAGCAGACGGTATCTGGAAGGGTGGAAACTTTCGGCGTGGGCTGAGTGAACAAGAGTTGCAATTAAGAGTCGAGGAAAGACATTTCCTCCTTTTTTTTTTTTTTTTTTTTTTTCCTCATTTGCATTTGCAAGAGCTCTTGTTTCAAGCTTCCTGTGCAAAAGCCTGGCTCCACTGAAAGCAGTGGCAAAACTCCCATCGACTTGATTTTATCCTCCTCCCATACTGCATCAATATGTTAGAAACCCATTACATTTAAGCACATAAATCCCATTAAGCAGTGAAGTAACCGTACTCATGCAAGCCTCCTGAATCACGCAGCTCAAATTTCCAGAACAATTGAGGATATTAAATCATACCTCAGTGCCAGAGCAGTATCATATCCTGCAGAAGTCTCTCAGATGTAATGCTAGGCTAAAGGGCTCTTACTGATAAAATGGTGTCTCTGGGCCTGCGAGCTTTGGTTTGAAGCAAGGCACTTGAAAGGGAGTTGGGGGTTTTTGCAAGTGACAGTAACGAAACCCTGCAGCTGCTGCGCGTTACTGTTGAATGTCACTGCTATAATGGCAAGGCTTAAATTTCAGCTCACTTGATGTAATTTTATGTCTTCACTTTGCAACTGATGCTTCCCTGAGCATGCTCTGAAGATAGTGTTTTCCTATGGGAAATAAGAAGGGAAGGGACATTGTTTAAAGAACGGCAGCCTTGCCAAGACGTTTTTAGACCTGTTACATGTACTCTGCTATCACTTTACCACCGCACTTCAAAGAAAAATATCTACAGAGCAAGCGGAGAGTCTCCTGGGGAACTTGATTGACAAAGATATTTTGGTAATGGTTCCAGCTCAAGGATTACACTGTTCTACAATGGTTTGCCCACATGGGTCCAACCATCAGCTACATTAGCAGCGCCCAGCACCCTGACCCTAGAGCTTCTCCTAGGTGTAGAAGGAGACAGACTGTTTTGCTAGTCCTCACGTATCACTCTGAAACCACTGGTGTATCACTGGCGGGTAGGTATTTGAGAAAACCGTCTTACAGCAGTGGCACAAAGCCCTACTTTCCCAAAAGTGCAATAGCAGTGTTTAGATAGATCATGGCTTTGACGTAACGTAACGGTGACCGGACCTTGACCGCAAATAAAGCTCCTGTGACTCTCTAGATAGGACAGTTCAGCTGCTCACTGCAGTTTGGGAGGCACTTGCTGGCACAAAGTTAAGCAACTTCATGCTAAGATCTTTTCTGTCCTCAGCAAGCCAGAATTCGCATGGGCTGTTTTTCTCTGCACACCCACAGATGTGTGGGTAATATTCCCAGCAGCTACAAGGGCATTAGAGGACTCATTGCGCCCATTTCTGTTTCTCTTCTCAGTACTTTTAAAGACTGTTTTTAAAGACTGTTTCCTCCAGTGAGCCTCAGAATAAGTTTGGCATTCTCTCTCTCCTTTATGTTGCTCTTCTCCTGGACTTTCTTCCTGACAAGTATTCCTTCAGCCAAGGAGAGGGGAATTTTAGAGCTCTTTCCAGTATTCTATCCACAGACATTCTTTTCTTCCCAGTTTCCTGCTATAAAATGACATTTCTTGGGTGACTAGGGACTACTGAAGATACTTCTCAACTACAAAGCCCTGATTTATGACTTCACTGCAGTTAGCACCAGTGACAGGCTTAGTATGACTGGCAGGCCCTGCAAGTTCCCCTGTCACCACTGGCGTTGCACTAAGACTGCTGGGGGCTGGTGTCTCTGGTTTGCTGGACTGCGGTCCCCTTATGAGACATGTCTCTGGACACCCAACAGGAAGCCAAAGAGGACTCTTGGCTCATGTATGGCTAAGCCTATATCCTTACTGCAGTGTAGTGATGCATGAAGATATATTCAGTTTCTAAGCTTTCTCCTCTGTGAGATGGTGCTAGCTAGCATGGGTTAAAAGTATCTTTATATTCTGGGGGGGGGGCTGTGTGCAGACAGAAACAGGCCAGGGCCAACTTGACATATATATATATAACACCCCCACACACACACACAAATAAATGAGTTTCAGAGATATAAAACCCAGCTGGCACTTCCTGAGAATGGGCAGAGAGAAGAAGGAAACCTTCTCCTTTGCTTTCTCCTGTTCATATTTCTTTGCAGGAAGGTGAATTTTATTGTTTGTTAGCCTTCAGGCCCAATAACTTACAGATAGTTAATTCTGTATTAGTCTCCATTCCCTTGTCTTTCTATATCAAAGTTCTTTAAGAGATGCTACTTAGATGCTTTGTGTGCATCTGTGGTACTCACAGTAACAAAAAGTGGCACCCAGATCTGCTTTCTGTAATGGGACACGTCTTACCTGACTTGCAGCACAACAGGTTCCTGTGGAACTGCTCTACGGAGGAATAAAGCCAGCGTAAAGCACTGTGCTTCCCCAGCAGTCTTAGGGGCTGATCAGAACTATTTGCACACGTTCTCCCACATTCTAGATTCCCATTGACAAGATATTTACAGAAGCTTTTCTTCACCCAGTCTACCATTAGATGGCAGCAACTGCATGTGGATTAGGAGCATGCAACTCTGCAAGAGCTATTTATCCCACGGTTTGTACTCCAGGGATTTCAAGCTTTTCAGTTCTAGGTCAATGACTCAAATCTGGCCCAGGTCAGGAGGGGCCAGAAATCTTCACAATCTGACAGCTGCTCCGCATCCTGTGCAAGAGCAGTTTGCAGGTTTCCATTTCTGATCTTGTGGACAAGTGCCCGTCTCATCACTGGTGTTAACTGGCACCCTTGCTCGTCGTGTTAACGAAGAGGGCAAAGATGCTCCAGAAAGATTAAATTTTCCTCCCTGCTCTCTAGATGGTTTGACAAAGCGGAGCGCTCAACTTTGTGCAAGAGCCAGCCCTCAATAACGAAGCCAGAATAACGTGCTGGCCCTGTTCCTCCTTTGAGCAAATAACTGCCCAAAATGATCTCATTCCGGACAGGAGGGTGACAGTTGGGGTCTTTCAGCAGATCAAATTAATTCGGTATTAATTTTGGGACATGACATTCAGATAGACTAGTGATGGCGCAATGAAATACCGTCAAACACATCATAACACATATGTTATTTACAACCTCTATAACTGCAGGGACAAACTCTATCCAGAATTGCCTTACAAGGTGACCTAATTTGGAAGAGAAAACAGATACAGAATTTTCTCACATTAGAAGACAGATCTCTGTGACTCCTTCCCTTAGAATTTTAAAACCCTGTGAGGGATTGGAGCAACTGATACTCTCCAGAGAAACCCATGAGATAAGAAATGAGCCTAGCAAGCATGTGATTGTGATATAGTTCAAGCCTGTGTGTGTATCACTTCGCTTGTTCTGCCTAAGATTTGAGAAGCATGTCACTACGTAAATCCCTTTGGGCAGTTGGGCACTTCTCCAATGCACAGATTTCCCTTGCTGCTAATGAATCAGCCTCTTTTCCTAACTTACCTCCAAAGCTCGTTTACTTGGAAACCAAGGGGGCTCAGGGAACAGGCTCTCTCCGTGCATAACAATGACCTATTTTAGATCGTTTTCCTCATGTGGTCACAGAGAAGGGGCAACAAGCAAGAGTGCTTCTATCCAAGAGGCATTTCCTGGAATTGGTCCCAAACAATGTCGGGCCATTTCCATTTTGAGACCTGACATTTCATGGTGCCAATGCCTCCACACAACAGAAAGTGCCAGTACGAGCCAGGGATGGAATCCAGCTGCCTCATTCCAAGGACGCGCAACCCGGCCTCTGCATACGTGAGTTATTATTCTCCCAAACAGCCCCCCTTACCATGGAAACCGATAACATGAAATGGGAACACTCCAGAACACTCCCAGAGCAGGATAGCAAAGGAGACCAAGGGCATGTTTTCCACCTCTGGGCATGTTTACATCGATGGGCTTTCTCAGGTGTCATGAGCAACACAGCCAGGGAATCACAGAGCTGTGCACCAAGGAATGTGCCCTTCCCCACCAAGCCCTGTGCCGCTAGACTGCTTCCAGCAGCTCAATTAGCTGACACTGCTCTGTACTGCACTGCAGTGAAGACACACCTGGAGTCCCAACAGAGAATGCTTGAAAACAGGAAATGTTTCATATGCCATCTCACCTCTGAGACATGGGATACTGCCTGAACCCGGGAAGAAGCCAAACCCTTTGTGGTTTTCCCATAGTTAGTATCCTAAGGCAAAATCAGAAGAAAAAGCAAACTGTAATGCATTCGTTTTAGATCATATTTAACACAAACTCCAAACCGCACCAGCCCCTGTGCATAAGGCTTAGATCCCAGTCTGGGACCTTGTGGTTTCAGCCCATCTGTGGTTGATACCTTTCAAGGCCAGAAGAGACCACTGTCCTGTGTGACCCAAAGGACATGGGACATCTTTAACTTCTGGTTGAATTGCAACATTTCTGTTAGAAAAGTAGTTGATCTAAATAAAAACAGCCATTGATGGAGGAGAGTCAAGCTTTAACAAGAGTTAAGGACTTGTTCAATATACACTTCTTCACTAGGCTGAATTTGTCTGGTTTCAGCTTCCAGCCACTGGATCCAGTTATACACTCACCTCCATGACTGAAGAGCTCATTTCCAAACTATCCTTTTGTTTCTTGTGGTTTCTCCAGTCTCTCACCTTTAGCAGGCAGAACAGCTTCCACTCATTCAGCTCTCCTCAAAACCCACCCCAATTAATTAAAATCTTTCCAGTGATAAACTGAACAGGGTCCAATATCCAGCAATAGCTGCAGCAGTGCTGAATCCAGAAAGAACTGAACCTTTCTGCACCAGCAGAAAACTTTGTCTGTCAATCCAGTGACCACATTAGCCCTTCTCAACCTCTAGAGACTAGCATATCGCTCTTTAGGAATTCATAACTAAAATGTTGAATGGTATCACATACAACATGAGACCATCAGTGTATTACAGTATCACTGTCAGCCAATTAATAGATTACTGCCTGTAAGCTGTCAACCCAGCCGGATATTAGGTTAATTTGAAGGGAACAGTTTTTCTCAAGTAAATTTTAACTGCCACTAACTACCCTGTTTTTTTTTCCATTACTGAGTCACCTCTGAGTTCTTCTGTTACTTTGACTAACACCTCACTGAATTTCTTGAACAGTTAGACGCAGCACAGCCCTTTTCCCATGCTCCTGGAACCTCCCTCGTTCTTTGCTGCTCCTGCAGGGCTCTTCCTTAGTCACTGGTCCGCTTCTCACAGCCACCAGCAGCTGAGGCTACTGCATGAAGAGGGAGGGAAAAAAAGTAATAGTTTGCCTACCTACCAAGAGGTAGGTTCCCTGTATGCTTTCTCTCCCAAACTTCTTAGTGACCACAGCAAATATGCTCCATTCAGCCACTGTGATTTCAAGCATTAAAATGGGATCCTTCTTCCTGAACCTTGAAAATTCAATATGATATGATGAATTATTATTCCTAGCCATGTCAGCATGCTTAATTTAGCATAGCAACACCCTACGCCAAGAAACAAGATGGCTGTACTTACACTAAGAGCTCAAATTATTTCCCTACAGTGCATGTCAAAATACGAGCTGAGAGTTAGCTCAGTCTTTCTGTAGTTCCCAGCTTGCAGTGACCACTTCAAGGTAACTGGCGGAGTAGCATTCAAGGCCATGTAACACCACAAATGACTTGATGCAGTACACAGTGCTAGCAGTGATAACTTTCATCTCTGTAGCGTTTCAGGTGCTTTGAGTATGACAGAGATGGCAGTAGGAAATCTTTCTGCTGGAATGGAGCAGCTGCAAAAGTAGGTAATGGGACAGTTATTCCTACTATTCAGTTCTGCCTGGAAATGATTTCTTAGAGTAAATAAGACAGTGATCCTTTTTTGTAGCTGCTGAAATAAACCATCTTTCAGAAACACTCAGTCCTGCAGAATGCTGGGCACCATTAAATATATTCAGAGAAATATCATGGCCCCCAAGGAAGAGGAACAAACTTCTCATCCAGCATCTTTCCCCCACAGGTAAGTGCTTCTTACTTAAGAGGAATTAAATCTACATGGTTGATTCCTTACGGCACAGTTGTGTTGAAATGATCTTATTAAGTGACTCACACATGACCATTTTGAAATATCTTTCTGGTTTGTTAGGATTCTTCCTCAGGCAACTGTTTCATCCTTGCCTTTTGCTGATCTGTGTCCTGAATCTTTGCATTTGATTTCTTAGCTTTTTGCTGCAAACAGCAGCAAAAAATCCTGTGCGAACTGCTTCCAGAAAAGCTAGACCTTTCTGGAAAACTGATCTGAGGAATCCATGCTCATAATATTGTTTTGCAAAAGGGGGGGCATGCAATCGAAGTGATCTGGGCAGGTCTGAATGGCAGAGGAACCTAGGCAAGGGAAGGAGAAACCCCTTCACTTTCAAGTGACCAATTATAGTTGTATTCAGCACAGTAATGGCTAGGAGTCATCAGGAGCTAAGGATTGCTTGGTGGTATCTGGAATGAGTTGTTGGTTTCAGTCCAGCTCCTGCTTGACAGGTGCCCCAGAGATCACCATGAGAAATGGCCTCAGCCTTGGCACAAGCTGACAGTCTTAGTAGAGAATGCAGGGCTTGAGTAGGATTATGAAGACTGAGCAGAGACACATTCGTTACCAGACAGAGGCTTTTAACAAGGACAGTCATAGCCATATGCTTACAGGGCCACCTTTCCAAAGTCATTGTCCAACAAGGCAAGTCCAGTTTTGTGCACCTTGTCTCTAGACTTGCCAAGTACGTACACAAACTGCACATGGGTATTACAGAAATGCATGTTAAGCCCCAAACATCCCAGTGCAACACTCCCATAAGACAGCATTTAGCCCTTTTGGAAACTAGGAGAGGCACCAAACTCAACCCAGTTCCCTGGATTTTTAGATTGACTTATTAGGCTACTTCGCATCTCACAAGTGACCAGAGCAAAAACTCAAACAGAAGCCTTTTTGGAGAAGCATGGGACTAGCCTCTCTAACCACAAGAGATCTCCTGGTGTGGCTAGCATGAGGGTCAGTTGCCTGAGTACATCCCTATGCAACAAGGCTGTAAAAAAGCTATTGTTCTACACGGAGGCAGCCATGAGAGAGAGAGGAAGAATTTGCCATTTACCTATGTCTGTATTACTGGATCCAGAAGCCACTGTCCAATTTTGACCCTTATGCATGCATCCTTTCTCCTCTCAGCTTCATGTCTGGATGAGATCAGGGCACACAAGTGCACCTCTGACAACACCCTCAAGTATTATGCTCAGAGCAGTGCTCTTTACTCAGCCAACCCTTGGCCATTTGGGGAACAACATATTACCACCACTGTAGAAGAGACATACAGAATCGTAATAGATTAGCTTTTAAGAGCAAAATTTGTTTGTGGGATGTGTAGCAGGGAGGACATTAGTAGCATATGCATAACAATAATATTCTCTCCATCAGTAATGCCTTCCAACCACAGATCTTTGAGCAATTTACAGGCTTCCCCAAGCAGATTATCCGTTACGTAGTATTCTGAAAACAACATGAACGTTACATAAATATCCTGATTCTGTCGCTATTAAAAAGAGGGCCAAAAGGCAGGTTATGGATCCAGATGCAGTCTCCTTCAACCTGCAGGACAGTTCAAATACTGCGTTTTTATTTCTCCCCATCAAATACCAACATCGGCCACATCCATTTAAGCAGTAAGGAGTGTAGCTCTTGGCAGTGAAGATCAGCATCACCTCTCCTTGTCCCAGGTGGGGAGATGGAGGACCAAGCACCCCGTGGCTGCACAGCTCATCCGTGGGAGACCCAAGGAAGAACCTGAGCACTTTTTGGGACATCTCATGCAGGGACACTCATGTTCACTCCCAGCTCCCTCCCTGGGCTGCCCAGCCTGCTATAGGCCTGCGCACTTGCAAACTTGTGCCTACTGTACCATTTATTTGTGCAAACCAGAATTTGATAAACTCTCCCCACTGTGAAAACCATCAATGGCAAGTTTTTCAGTTCTTTTTGTCCTACTTCAATCATGACTTTTCTCCTTTTGCTCCTACCCACCAAGCACCTTTCCTGTTATTTCTTTTCCCTTCAATGCTATTTTCCTCAACGGGCAGGAAAAGGGGACAAGCACAAAAGCCAGGGACAGAGCTCTTCCCTGGCCTCTGCAGCCCTACTCAGAGTTCAAGAAATCATCCAGAGAGAAGTAAGTGAAAAAGCTCATGTCCCTGCTCCGCAGCTGAGCTACAATTTGTCAGCTTCCTCACAACATGTTAACCAGGTTTACAGGCGCCTGTTACAGCTCTGCAACAGAGGGTGATCAGGTTCATTTGGGGCCATGCCAGGCCCTTTAAAAAATATATTTATAACTGGTTTGTGAGATAGAAAACTGGTTTCTATATTTAATAGAAAATGCTCCCAGCAGATTAACCCCAGCAGTACAGGGGTTTTGGCCTTGCTGAGTTCTTTAGTGAGCATGTGCTACTATACTTACATCTTTCTAGATCTAATCCTCCATGGAGCCAGGGTCTGCTAGTATAACTATTTACTGCTTAGAGGGCAGTTATCTTATTTTTGGCTCCTCAGAAGAACCTGGCTAAGAATTGTAGAGCCTGGCGGAAAGGAAGACAAACTTTGGATTTTTGGGGGAGTATATTTTAATTTTGAAAATCAGCATTTGAAAACATCCTTGAAGCTGTGAGCTGCAGCTTTAGGGCCATATCTCCACATGGACACCTGTCCTATGATGCTATGGTAAGACCACAGTGGTTACATCACTCCTGCCTTTTGAGGCCAAATTCAAGAGCTTATTTGCTGTCCGACAGCAAGGCTAGAAACATGGCATCAGATGTGATGAGCAGTGCACACTCCAAAGGTACATTTGCCTCAGTATTCCCAACGGCTTGAAAGTCACTAGATGCACCCATCCAGGCGATGCGGTGGCTGTCTGCGATGCAGCAGTGTGCAGACAACAGCAGCATCCAGGTAGACACCCTGCTCACAGCTGCCTCTGGAGCTGCTCTGCAAATGCAACACAGCACAAAGGGACTCAGCACTACGAGAAGTACCGTCCTTCAGGAGGGCTGTCAAACGTGGGTGCTGATTGAAGGAATAAAACTTGTTACGCTGATGAGCTCCTGATTCCAACCTGGGCAAACTATGTTCTTCAATCCACATTTCCATTTCTTTTTTAAAGGTATGCAGTGCTGGATATCTCTACCCTGTTGTGGACTGTTGTGCCAGGCTACGAGTGCGTTGCTGTAACATTCAGTCCCAGACACGGGTACATTCCAGGAGCAGGGGACACTATTCCTGTATGTTTCCTTGTACCCGGACCAGCTGAGCTTGTTTTGAACCTGACCTACAGGTTGTTAAACACTTTGGAGATCCTTAGTTAAAAAATATAGACAGATCTCCCTTTATGACTCAAGTTGTATTTCCCTTATGATACATTTAAGAAAACTGAGGCACAAGGAAGTTTAAATAACTCGCCCAAAGCTACAGAAATATCAGCAGAAGACTTGAAGCAGAAGAATCATTGCTCTTGTTTTCATTCTGTAAACACTAAATTGCATTGCATTCCATTTTTGCCTGGTCTCTAATTGCCCAGTCCCTTCTCCCTAATAATAAGGAACATCTTTTCAGGCTCAGATTATATGTTCAAGTGTGTTCATATACATCACCACGCAAGGAGACCTCGTCCCAACTTGATGACCCCAGATACTCCTGCAATCTAGCTTAGAAATCTGAGTACATACAAATATATATATGTAACATTACAACATCAAAGAGACAAATATCATATTAGGAAATCTTGTTTTTTCATTTGCAGCCCAGACAAATAAAAAAGACAGTATGTTCTTGCTTGCATGCCACTGCTCATTTTGTGCATGCAAATGCTCAGTTTCTGTATGCAAGTAAACATGTCAGTACTGCAAGTACAGGTCAAAAGTCTGTCCTCGGGTATACAGCAAGCATGCTGCCCATGGTCTCATACCAATACGCTGAGAGTAGCCATCATACGCCCTGACTTTTCAGGAATCTACACCCTTAATATTATGCAAAACTCTGTGTCCCTAGCCATAACCAGAACTATTGCTTCGCTCTATTAGCAGTGGCTGGTTTATATTATGTTCAAAGCCTTTCTTCACTCAGAAACAATGAGAATGCATAGCTCCCAGCACATGATATATGCTAAATAGCCATTTAAACTGTTTACCAAAAGCTCTGAAATGACCCAGAAGGATATTGGCACATACGCATTTTCAGAGGCAGCACAGTCTAGCTGTTGAGAAAGGAAGGCTGGAGGAGGCAGGCCAAAGCTTACATTTAACTCTTTTCCCTTTGCTGCTAGCTTGAGCAGCATTTTAGTCTCTTGTGTCTCAGTCTCATTTATGCTATAGGCATAATTACAATTAACAACTGAGCATGGTCTATGGTAAAGCTTTCTTTTAAAGTACCATCAACACACTTGGATGAAAAAAAGCCATAGACATGAGAGACTGTATTTATGGATTTTTATTCCATTAGTAGCTGCTTTCTGCCACAAATAGGACTCAAAACAGCTTTGATTTCATTAAGGCAAGATCTATTTATGTATCTGTGTGCTAAGCAAAACACAGAGTCCTTGAAATGACAAACATGTTCCTCCGCTTGGAGATCCAGGCTAAGAAGGAGAGCCAGTCTGCTGAAAGCCCGTGCACTTAATACATCCCCGGTGCCACAAGAGAGAGACATTCTCGTGAATGGAGCTTGCCCTGCACTGCTGGAAACTCTGAGCTGGCAGTGAAGTGGTTCAGCGTAACGAGAACCATAATAGGCATGCAGGCCCCGGGCTTGCCATATTCGTGATGGTCTGCTAGCCTGTTTGGAGCCTGCAGCAGCAACCTTAGCAGTGCATTACATCTTGTGATCTGCACTATAATAATAAGCATGAACTGACAGAGACATTAAGACCGGGGGGTGGGGGGAACTATTTTGCAGCGTGCAGCAGGGGATGGGGGTAATACTTTAATGAGCTTTTGAAGAATTTGCACCCTCACAGAAAACTCTGGCTGTGAATAAGCATTAAAACAACTTCCTTTCCACCTATAACACCAAGGGACTATCACTCTGGCTGAACACATGCCAGGTCACACAGCAAAGAAAAAAAAAATATACATATATATATATATATATACACATATACACACATAGACCGGAGAAAGTCTTGTGCAGGTGTAAAAGAGATCTTGCCAAAGTTCTCCTTAGTTTTCAAATCACTATACAATTGCATACATTTCATTAACTCTACTTGAACTGGAAGGGCCCCTTAAAAGTCTTTTACCATTCATTAAAACAAACAAGCTTAAAAAAAAAAAGTTAAATGCTTCAACCTTACTTCCCCAAACAAAGCACCTCCCAAAATGTCTCTTTAATAATGGAGAAGGTCATTACCTTGCAGCTGCCGAAATCTTGCTATGCCTGCAGACATGCAGTAAGTCTCCCTTCTCTCCTCTCTTCAGTGTCCCCTTAAGCATCTTTTGAGAATTGTTGGTTTACTTCATTGTTCGTTAATGCACAAGTTTAATTATCTACGTTGAAATGCTAATAAGCTTCCAAAAAGACACAAGAAATTGGGATTCAGCTTAGGAAAAGCTTTCAAATTACAGAGATAATAATGCACTGGGCCAGCACACCTCCAGTAATGGAGATCTTCAAATGCACAAACACCCACACGCATGTAGTTATAGCATGGACAAGATGGCTTTCAGAATCCCCTTCCCACTTGACAATTTGCTAACTAGCTATAGTAAACATTGACTAGTTACCTCCTGAAAGTAACAAAGTGATCACACTTAGAGATGCATCCTCAGGTATTTTATGAACTGCAGTTAACGGCAATTCTCATGCTCAGACACCCAACAGAGTTGCCCTAGCTTACTGAGGAACTGCCCATCAGCTGAGCTACGTGCATCTTTTCCTTTCGCAGATAAGAAGGAAAACTCTGAGCTGTGAGCACGGTTAAGCCAGCGTAGCTTGACTGACGTCTAAAGCCACTGACTATGTGAAAACTGAAACAAAGGTTGGCTCCATCCCACTGAACATCAGAGAGGTAAGAGAGGCAGACACCTCCAGAGGGCAATTAATCCCATGCATTTTAAACACCTCTATTCAAGTGGGACCCAGTTAAAGTGCTTATCTGTCTCAGCTGACTGTAGAAGGAATCTGGCTTAAATAGACATTGAATTTTAAAGGGTTGAAATCAGACAATATGAATCCCACTCCAAGAGCCTCTTAGAAAAAGTCTGCAGCGTTGAACAAAACCAAACATCACTGCCCCTTTTTCTCTGCACAGTCTCTCTGCTCATACATGAGGACATCTTTTACCGCAGGCTACACAACCACAACAGCCAAGTAGCTTCTGGGTTTGACAGAGCCTGTGGCTGGACCGAGTCGGGTTTTGTCCTCTCTGGTTAACAACTACATGGGCACAACTACTCATTTAAGTACCACAGCTATGCAGGAAGGTTTGCGTTTCAGGGCAACGGCGGGAGAGCTGCTCAAGGGAGAACTGTCTGGCATTTGCCCCCGTCACAACCTTAATCCTGGAAGCTTGCACAAAACGTGCCTGGGCACACTGGGTTTCAGGGCGCATGCCACTGGATGTCATTCAAGGAGACACTGAGACCTGAGCATTAAGCATTCATTTTCCCATGTTCACAGTGTTATATCCAAAGTCCTATTTAGAACAAGGACAAAGTAAAGCACACAATGACATGGGCTGATATGACTTGGTTGAGTGTGCCAGAGTAAAATAAGGACCATACACACTCTTCCCTGTCTCCTGGCTGTTTTGCCTGCCATTCTCCACACAACATCCTGCCCTGTCCTAGGCTGGATCAAGTTCTACGTCTGCCTCTACCTACTAGCAGTGCATCCTCCCCAGAAGTAGCATGGACACATTCTCAAATTATTCCTCTTTGTGTGTCTTACTTCTCCTTTACCTATACCCACAGAAACCAGTTCTCCAGCTCAGAATTCATCAGAAGTTAGAAACATTGGGAACATTGTACAAAATTGGAAAGGGGAGGATTAATGCGGCTGCTGTGGTTTAGCGTCACAGAGAGAGAGCTGGACCTCACAACCCACAGGTCACAGTGAGCATCACCACATGGAAACGGGATGTGGTACTCGGCAACTAGAATATAAAAGTGCCTCTGGGCAGCAGAGCTGGTGCAGGGCTAGCTCGCAGCTCCCTATGTTATTAAGTATGCAGTGGCAGAGTGACAAGTGTAACATACCCCAAAAGACTCTCACCCTCATCTAGTCTCAGGCATTTCCCTGAGGAGTGACAGGCTGTTCTCTGAAATGTCTTTCAGAGAATTAACCACATCACAAGTTTCCAGGTATGCTGGACCAATACACTAAATCCCTTGCAGTAAGAATATCCAATAAAGGGGATATGCCTGCCACAAGGACAGAAGGTGAGGCAGAAGGTCACCAAGTTTTCCCCATTGCCTGAGAATAAGCCCCAGGCTGAGGTAGTCTGAAGACAACATTTTTATTTAGCTGCTTCTACTTAGAAATCCTTAGAAAAGGGTAGAAACTTAGCAACACGCTTTCCTCTTGCCTAAGCTTAAGTAAGGAGGTAAGATCAAGCCGTAAACACAATCCTATCATGAACCTCCCAAGTTTGCACTCCTGGCTCCAGCCATAGCTACTGGCAAAAGTCCCATCAATTCCAGTGAGGCCAGGGATTGACCCCAAGATGGTCACACCTGGAGTTTTATTCATTCCATGATAAAAATCTGCAAAACTTGGAACCTGATCTTGGATCAGCTTCCAAACACCACCCATGTTTGGGGTGTTTGAAGCTGGAGTTTCAGTGCTGGCCCTTCTCCATGGAACTGAAAGCCAGAATTATGATGATGACAATAAATATTCAGCACTTCATCTTCAAAGGATAGGGTGGACAGTTCAGTCAGCTGCTAGCTAATCAATGGCAGAACATGAACCATAGTGTCAATTATTCATACAATATCCTCACAAGCTACACACAAAGATAGGGCTGATAGGGCAAAACACATATAAATATACCTAAAGACTCCATTGTTGCTAGATCCCCAAACCACAACAGTGGTATAATAAAAAAAATTTTAAAAGGAGCATTATTATGACCTCAGCGCAAGCTGACTATGGCATAAATGGACCTTCCTAAAGGGATTGCTTTTTGTGATGCATGTGGCTTTCTGAGCAACTCCAGTGTCTTCTTCCCCTCTTGATCCTGCAAAAGGATTTGGCTGGAAGCATCCTCATCAGCTGCACTGCCTCCTCAGCTGTTCAGGATTTTTGCTTAGCGCCCAGAACATGGCTCAGAAAGGTAATTGAACGTGAACCCTTTAAAGGGCAGGCACATATGCAGTAAGTGAGCTATCAGAAAGGCCACACTTCTGAGCAGTCTGTGGGAGGAATGAATGCTTTGCAAAACCACCAGACTATGAACAGAGGCACTGTGGGATCCTACCCTCCAGCCGTTTTTAGTCTAGCACTTCTTGTCCAGAGGATCAAACTAGGTGGAGGAGAAAACAGAGAATGCGCATCTCAGAGTACAAGAGATGCCAAGAGAAGATGCCTGCTCTTCTCCTTTGCTCCATACCCTACCAGGCAGGAGAAGTTCGCCTAACACACCACTACTCCTATTAAGGAGCTGATCTTGCTATTTGCTGGAAAGCCCTTGGCTGTCACTCTCATTGATGTCTTGAGGCATTCAGTATTTTGCAGGAACAGGTTCCCTGGCAGGTTCAGGCTCTGAAGCGTTGATGTCCAGTCCCCGCTTTTGTTTTAGAACAGGGCACTCATTTGTTCAAAACAGCATAAAGCTCACTCCAAAGAAAAACACACCCAGGCCTTTTTCTGCTCAGGGCACAGCTATGCTTTGCATTTACTCTTCCATGCGCTCCTATGGCTCACACCTACCAGACACTGTGCTGGACTAGAGTAACCTCAGAGTGTCCCATGCACAGACTGCAGCTCAAGATCTGCAGGAGGCTACTCTATCTGCACCAGTCTGCCTGGTTTAGTCAGCTTGAAATATCCTCCTGTATCTCACTAAAATCTGGTTCAACCCATCTCCTTCACCTCCTTTAGATGGGCAGTTTGCTTTGATTTCTTGAGCTATTCATTGCCATCTTTTCTCTGAATCTCTGCTCTTTGCTTCCTGCTTTAAAATTCTCCTTCCTCCTAAATAAGTTTGCAGTGTAAAATGACCAAGGTATAGCTAAGTCCTCAGCACCTTGGCTGGGCACAGAGGGACGTTATGGCTTCATGGCAATTACCACCATCAGATCATTTCCTCTATCATTTGTGTTATTTAAATTAAGATCCTTCTTCTAAAAGATATCCTTATAGCTCCCATAGAAATGGAGGACTTGGTCCTAGAATTTTTGGATGAGATTCTCTGGTCTATGTTACGCAGAAGGCCAGAATACTTGGTCATAATGGTCCCTTCTGGTAATAATCTATGAATCATTTCATTTAGTCCTGTAATCTGGTCTCCATTACATCACTTACTTTTTTCAAAACAAGGCAAGGGGCCCATCTTCTCTTGCAGAATAGAAGGAACAGAAACTCTAGGCAAGACCACCATAAAAAAGTGAACATGCAGTCACAAGCCCATTATCAAGTATGCCTCGTTATCCAAAGACAACTGGCGATTTTTTTTTTCCAGTACAGAATGAAGCAAATTTATTCAGTGCAAGTGCCAGTTTGTAGTTAATGCAGCTTCCTGAATAGCTGTGACCTTGTAGCAATGTTGGGTTGATATGTCTAAATGATAGACTTGGAGGAAGCTTGCTGTATACATTTAGGCCTGCAGCTACTGTTTATAATAAGGCATGTCAAATATATCATAATTAACTCTCTGTGGACACAATCATGAGTTCTGTTGACAAATCACAAGGAAAGGGAGTTCACAGGCATTCACAGACTTAGTGGAAACTGAAGGAAGAACTATACGAGGCTCCTTATGACTGAACACATAAGTATTTCATTGTGTATAACGACTCTCTTGCTCCAGCCCCAGTCAATAAGATTCTCCTTGCAGCCTAACAGAAAGTCCTTTTAACAGGGTAATTCAAGAGGGCAAAATGATTCCTTAGGGGTGATTAAACTGGTCATTGCCCTACAGTGAAAAGTGCTTTCTCCCTTGCATTTCCTCAGAAACCTGAAAATCTGGGTTTGAAGCTGGAGTCTCTGGGTGCTAGTATTAACAATCACATTTTGTTCCTAACACCTGCTTTTGGGGATCTTGTCCCAGACAGCAAAACATTAAGAAATGAAGCACCAATATACCATTGTAAAGTAGGTCTTAATTATCCACAACTTATAGGGAAGCAAGAAACTCACTTTGGATGCCTTCTTATTTGCTGGTGCTTTTGCATACCAAAAAACTTAGGTCCCTACAGTAAAAACCCAGAGTGGAGATGGTTGTGTGCAGGCTCCTAAACTGCTCATGCTCCCAGACGTCGCCTCTCTTTTGGCAGTTCTGTGCCTTGCAAAGGCGTTAGGTGTGCCTGGGTATATGCATAGAGATAGTTGCATGCTCTCTTTGCCCATCCTTGTGCCACTGGGCAGGGAGTATTAGCTTTGGCACTGCCTTCTCCTAATGCAACTGTATGGCACGTGGAGCAGAACCAGCTTGCATCTGGCTAGCTTGGAGATCAAGAAACAGAGCCTGGTTCTGCCTGTTCCCATCTGCATAGATACACCCTGGAAAGGTATGGGAGGAAGCCAATGATTACAAAAGAGACCTTGTGGCACGCACATTGTCCCACGTGAAACCCTTTAGCTTCCTGCTGCGTGAAACTCCCACCCTTCTCTCCTTGAGCTACAGGGCAGAAACAAACCATCAAAAGTCCCTGGAGTTTCTCAGCTGCGTATGAAGTCACACTGATCTCCCTGATACTAGAAGAACCACCTTGCTGGGAAGCACATTAAACCCTGTGATCTTGTCAGACTATTTCAAAGGTCACCAAAAATGAGAATCTGAACCAAAATTCTAAATACTGATTGTTCAGTTTGGATCACGGCTCCAGCCCAGGTCTAGGAAAGGCCTGCTTTGCTTGCTCTAATGAGATATTTCAGAGGTGTCCCTCTGTAGGCTCAGGCACTAAGCAGCATGAAATAAGGCACTTACAAGGGCAACTCAATTTCATCTTCATCAGTAACAGGGAATTAGTGGCTAATAGTATTTTATCTAGCTATAATTATGTATTAAATATAGTAATGAATGAAGCTGAAGAAGATCAGAGGCTCCTTTTCCAAAATTATCCAAATTACTCAGTTCTGTTTGTCAAATACTTGATTGGAAACTTCATGAAAACAGCTTGTAGTACACGGGATTTCTGCATTTTACTGCTTCTGCAGATGTCCCAAGAATGGCATCATTGTTTTCCTAGAGCACGAGGAAGTTCAAGGGTGCATCTGAAGTCAGACCTACCTTTTGCAGCTGAACCCACTGCCTGAGCCAATAGCTGAGGTAACTTGTCACATCAGAGGGTAAGAAACCTGAAGTCTGGCCTTTGAGGCTGACTGACAAAGGAAGTTTCCTGTTCCACTCATATCATCAGGGCAAACTGTCTGAGGTTTAAAAACAGTTTGCATTTTAAGTTCATATTAAGCTTTATTAGCATTGTAATGAACAGCAGTCGACACAACACTAATTCTTCAGGTCAATTGTCTCTGGCCAGATAATAAGGACTCTACAAAATCCTTTAAAAGTGTATTAAGTTTGCAGAACATTGTTAGTGCTGATTAATGTTTACATAGAAGCATCTCTTAGTTTAGCAGTATTCCATCTGCTATTCCTACAGGGCTTCATATACAACTAACAACCACTTTGTTTACCTTCTCACATATTCACCTCTCCTCTTGAAGGCCATACAGGCTGGACATCACTTCTCTGTAATGAATATTAGACCTGGGAGCATAACAGGGATATATCCCTTTTCTGGAGAGATTCAGAGGTTTGGCACCGTAACCAACAAACAGGACTGTAGGTTCCACCAAGTGGAGCAATTTGGGAATTCCTTCCCTGCAGACATAGCAATAAGCCCTTGGCAACTTTTCCACCACTACTTTTGTATTATCCATACACGGCTTTATCACAGCACACCCAGCCCACAATCTGCCTGTACCATGCTGGTAGCACTAGGAGGGGAAAGGGAAGGAGGAGCTCTCAGAGGCTGATGGCCACTTGTTTCCAAATGGTATGAGGACCTTTGGAGATCTGAGGTGACCTTTGTCGTTCAGAAAGCATTAAGATCCGCAGTGCCATCTATTACCAACCACTAGGACATGGCTCACAAAGCTAGAAAGCTGTCACACCTGAGGCAAGTAATCCAAGCAAAAGTCCTTCATACCCATCAGTTGATGCAGCTTTTCCTCTTCATATGTCACTGCCAAAAACAGCCTTAAAGGGTGGCTGGTGGCAAGTAAGGGGGACTTACCCCACTGTAGCCATCTATCAGCTAGCCACTCTGCAAGCCATCACTTACTTGCCATGACCAGCATTGTGCAGGGAGCATGCTCCTGGAGATACGTTCCACGAATAGCTAGAAAATGGCACAAGTTAGTTAAAACACAGGCTGGGCTATGGGATGGTAAGAGAGGAATCAGTGCATTTTGGGAGTTTGGTCTCAAGTTCTCAAACTCCTAACCAATTTGAGCAGTGGTACAAGGAAAGCACAGTGCAGGCTGTGAGAGAAAGATGGGAACAAAATCTTTGACTGTGTCCAGCAGGGAGTAGCTACTTGACAAATGTCACCAGTGCCACTGCGGGAAACAAGAAGCCCCTGTGAGCCCACACAAGTTTGTTCTTGCTGACACTATTTTCACACACCAAAAGCTCCCCTACCCACTTCAGGAGGTGGTTTACAACATCACCCACAGACTTGCTCGTGCCTGTATCAGACACATTCTCCTTCATTTAACACCACTCCTCCATTTCCTTACATGACACCTTACCACCACCCGTCTTTGCAGCACCATCTGTCTAGGATGGACTTATCTGTGTTTTTCCTCATCCAATCCTTTCTGGGTAGTGACTGCAGCATTTGAGCAACAGCCTAAAACCAAAAACCAAGCTAACAATAAAAGGAAATGAATCTTCCTTGCTTGCTGCCCCAGGTTCAGAGACTCCACCTGACAGTCATTTTCATCACACTGCCAGAGGATTGTTTCATCTGCTGGCTACACATTTCACTTCACAAGCCAGTTTTTCCCCAGGTGTCTTTCAAGCGGGGCCTTCTATGCCAAACCCTAACCTGCCACCTTTGCGTGAGACGGTGGCAGCGGTTCAGGGAGAACAAACTTGGAAGCAGCAGGTTAGCAGGAAAGCAGCAGGGAGAGCTTTGAGGTTGGAGGCAACTCGTTTGACTCTCTGCCATCAAACTCCAAAAGCTTCCAATAATGAGAGGGGAAGGAAGAAGAAAGAAAAAAAACACCCTCTGCATGCCACATCCGCAGCCAGTGCAAGTCGGCACAGCTCCACTGCCATCTGGCTGGCTTCACCCACGTATCCCTTTCCATGGGGAAAATCCCGCATTGTACAGGCCCAGTAGCAGGGCCACCGACCCATAAGACCCCTATCCCAAACACAGAGCAGAAAAGATCCCTGCCACACAAAAACAGTGTTTGGCCTCAGGGTGCGATTCAAATTTGTACCAGCCGAGGATTTGCTAACCCAAACTTAAAGATATAGAGACAAACCTCAGGAAAGGTGATTTCAGAAGCAAAAAATCAAGCAGGGCTGCAGCCAGATTCTGAATTCCCTGGGCGGCCTCTACTTAGGCACTTTTCCAATTAGTGTCAATGGAAGTTTTGCCTGAGTAGCAACTGTGTAAAAATAGACTCAGAATATCAGGATTCAAACCCAGCGTTTTTAACATACAGAAGTAGAAAGATGCACACAAACACGCACAGAGAAAGTAAACCTCACGAGCGATAATGAGCTTTGATTTTTCATTTGCCACAAAAATGTTAGCTATGCCCCCAGCCCATTCCACAACAGAGCAGTATTTATATTTGATCTCTGCAATGGTTTCACGCTGTATGTTACATAAGCCAGTCATTCCCCATACAGTAATGGAAACAGACGGCACTTGCCACGGTTTATTTTTTGCATCAGGCATTCTTTGGCAGATACTCATGGGAAACAATATGGCAGGGGAATGGCTTTAGACTTCCCCTGTGCAAACGCCAGGAAGGCCGTGAACAAGCAGTACAGGACTTCTGCTCTTTTTTTGGAACTGCTGCAAGAGCTAATGACTCATCTTGCCCCCTTTGCATACCTAGGACTCGCGCGTTATGAGAGCAGATTCACTAATAGAACAAATTTGGCCCCCGTGCCTAGAAAACAGTAATCCGCGTAACTAGCTCCCCTCCTTTTCCAAAGCAGGAAGCAACTAAGGCTTTCACTCTGCTCCTTCCACCTGTGAGAGTGGCATTCAAACAAACCCCAGAGTAAAATAATCTGTCCCGCTATTGTCATTATTTCCCCAGGACCACCACTAGAAAAGTACCGTGCTGCAGAGGATGAGCCCAAAGATGGGGTTAACTCCTTTGCTAAGCCCAGACCCTGAAATATATTACAAGGCAGGCAAAAGTGATAGTTCAGTACTATTAAAGAACACTGACCAGTTTATATTGACATAAGCATTCAATATATAAAATAGCTACTCAGTAAGGTGTCACTGCCCAGCTTGTATGAGTCTATCTACCAGCCTGTTCAGGTTATATAAACACAGGACTCTAAAAGAGAACTTGGATCGAGAGCTGAAATGCCATTACAAGCTTGGCTTCAGCCCTAGGTTTTGACCCGCTGCAGATGTGGAATCATCCAGCAGTTTTGTCTGGGCTCATCTTTGTTTAGATCTGTGCTTTAGGTTGAGATTTGGACAGGTAACTCCCTACTGTTAGACACTCTTAGGGGGAGAAAGCTTAATTGGAAAGAACTTCAGGGACTTGACAGTACTGTCCTTTCAGCCTCCTGGAAATAGGCTGAGGGGAAAAAAAAGCTGCCTAGCCTATCCTCACACCAAAGCAGGCTCATCTAAGCCTGGAGCAAAAGCATCTCTTGTAAAAGCTGAGCAAGCCACTCTCTGCACCAAGTACTGAAGATCCCAAACCCCACCTGCAGCACAGAGGACCCAGGAGCACTCAGCAGTAGACAGGCTGGGCCCTGAGCTTGCAAAGGCACAAAACAGCATCTCTCCCTGCGTCTCACCCCGCACTTGCACAGTGCTGACAGCCTTGTCGAGGGGTTGGCTCCCAGAGGACACTGCGCCCCACGATTTGCAAGCCCTGACCAACGCTGCTTGGGCAGATCGTTAACATTTGATTCTGCGGCAACAGGATCAGTGGAAAAAACTGTGACAGAAGAGCTAGAACATGCCCCTCAGTGAGCCAGCAAGAGCTGGAATCACTCTTTTTAGGTTTTAATGGTAAATATCAGAAGTTAGCAACAGGCTTTAAATCTACCTCTTCTCTATAACCTATGGTAGATTCTTTCTGCGTGAATGATTGCCAGCAGACTCTAATGGAAGGTAATTACTACAGTTTTAGCATGTCTTTTGGCTCCAGCAAACATGCATGATTATTTTTTGCATCCTTGCTGGAAAGAACAGAGCAGACTGTACTCCAGGACTTTGTCACCTCAGGACATATGATCAACATTCACATATGTCACACTCAGATGTACGTCAGCCCGTTAGCAGAGCAGGAATAGTAAAGGCAGCAAGCAGTGAGCTGCATTTCCACAACCCTCCAGCTGTCAAGAGGGGCACAGACTGTCAGAAACAAGCTGCATGGAGGAGACAGGCCAAACCAGAAATAATCCATCATGTGCCACGGTTCCCAGATTCCTCAGGATCTTTTCTGAGGAATCTGATGTCAGAAATCGAGCATGTCAGTACGACTTGCACTTTGGTGATTTTCCATCTCTAGCTGCTGTTTCTGATATTACATGCAGGGTTACCACTGAAACGTATCACTTTATGAACAACGGGAGGAGCAGTGGCCAACCTTCCTTTGCATAACAAAAGTTCTGTGCAGCCAAAATCCACAAGACACGCACCATATAACTCCGCAAGTCCTGGAAATACGTCTCATAGGCAAGGACAGCTGCTCCACCGCGGTCTCATTGCTCTAGTGTGTGTTGGCATTGGGCTATGCATCCACTTTGGTGCCTGGGTTGCTCAGTAACAGCGAGCTTAGCCCCCTCCTGGTTTACTGCCTCCCACAGATAGGTCGAAAGTCCCAGGGAAGCCCCCCAAATCCCCACAGGCCCCACGGCTGATTACATGACATACTTAACGCACAAGAGTTGCAGTTAGATTGCCTATGAGCCAGCTGCGCCTTGAGAGCCACACAACCACATTAAGAAATATAAAAGGATTAACGAGGGAAGTCAAGAAATCAGTCACAGAGAGGCAGATTTGCAGTTTCTCAGTTCAAGGGCAACATCTGGGCCCTTTTTGGAGTGGGGGACAGCTGAATCTTCAAGATCTGCTTTGACCAGCAAAATCATAGCCCTCAGAGACAGCACTAGCTACACAAACCTCCTCCCCACTTTGCCCAGTGTAACTGCCTGGTGACCAGAGGGTCACACAAGATGGGGCACCAACCACACTATCCTTATTCCCTCCATCACATCAGTATTGCATGTAACCCTCAATGCAGCCAGGTACTTTTACAGCTCCCAGCTCTGCAGGAATGTCCAGACACCTCACAAAGAGTATGACTGTCCTCACAGCGTCCAAAGGATATGGACATCCATCACAGTAACAGTGTTCAATTTTACAGGGACCACAGTCTTCTACAAACTCACCCAGATCCTCCCCTCCATCCACCTCTACCACCGACTTCTTGGCACGTTAACAAATCCTCCCAAAAGTTCCCATTGGTAACAGTTTTCAGAAGCACCAAAAACCCCAAACTCACACTGGTTCCTCCATCAGTAGACTGCAGAGGCAAGCATTCCTTCCTGCTCAAAACATGGTGATCAGTCTTGTCCTGTCACTTGCTCTAAAATAGATGCCAAACTCCTGCAGATCATCTCTCAGATCAGCATGGCACTGTACTCTGGTGTCAGCTAGTTTTGGCCAAGCAGGAAGAATGAACCCAGTGCACATTTCTGCTCTAGAGGCACCAGTCAACAAAATTTAAGTCTGGATCACTTTTGATCCATGCATGCACATTTTGTTATCACTCCTTCACTCATCCTTTATCACCATTTCTAGCTATAGTTAAATATCTAACATATGTATGTTGGACATTAAGAGGAAAAAAGGATCCATGCAAAGGAGATGGTTAAAAATTAACTAAGTCAGTACAGTTAGATTATTCTGGAAAGCAGACTGGCATCGGGAAGTAACAGTATTAATGACTAGCCAGTAGCATCTCAATTCTTTTTGCCATAAGGTTGGAACTACAGAGCCAGAAGCATTAGAAGAGGTGGACAGATACAACATTCGCATGTTGTTCAGAAATAAAATACTTAAAGTCAGCTGAGTAGCCACTGAGCAACACGCTGAAAAAGAAATCAAAAGGTACCCAAGAAATGCCAATTGACTGAGGGAAACAGTCACATTTCTCAGCCACGTGTCCCAGCTGAACTTTCTGTTCCCTTCTGTCATTTAACTCTAGTTTTTCCCAAGTGATCAAAGGGTGCTTCAAAGGAGACTGCTCACCAGAGTGCCCAGAAGCTGCAAAGCCCTGCTGTGCCAAATTCAACACCTCCTGAGCTACTGCCTTTAACACCATCAAAAGGGTCTTATGGGCATATTTTAGGTGCTAAGCAATCCTTTGCAGCATTCACAGCAATAGAGTCCACTGCTTCTGCAGTCCTCACCTTTATCCAGAGAAACTTTAAAAACAAAACAAAACAAAAAAAACCTTTCTTCTCTAATTCCAGACAGTATTCCTTCCCATGCCTACTCTGTTCTTGACATTTATTATTCTTCCCCAGAGTCATGTTATCTTTCTCTATTACTCATTTCCTTTTCCAAGTCAAACTACCCTCCAGTTTCCCCCCAAGCCTTATATGCTTTCCTCTTTTCTCGTTCAGTTGCTTCAGTGAAGTTCCTCTAAGCAACCAGATTTAATAGACAGATTTTTGCATAGGCCTTTCCTTAAAACTCAGCCCTCTCCCTGCTCAAACATGCTCCCTGTTGACACAATAAAGAATTAGGTCATCTGATTGCCAGTGTACAGAACAAACGCTACAGCAACAGATGTTATAGCAAAACGGAACCCCGGGCTGTTCAGTGATCCAGTTTACCATGACCTGGTTTTGAGTCACTAACTACATCACTGGTGTTCTTAAAAGTAGAGGCCTGATTTAAAAAAAAAAAAAAAAGACATGGGCAAAGCTCCGTGCACAGTTACGCAGCTGATGTTCTTATACAGTCAAAGGGAAGAGCAAAAGGGGCATCTGTGCGGAACAACATGCAGAGCAGCAAACGCTGATGTTGACTTCAAGCCAAAATGCTAATGTATGCCATCTGAGGATTTGGCTCATGGCTCACCACACATTGCAAAATGTGGTCAAAAACACGCTTACTCTAGACTGGAGTGGCCAAGCCATGGTATGTGGACCATCAGTGGTTTGTAGAGTCGGGTTCCACCACTGCCAGCTACTTGCTGCAGTCACTGCTGCTCAATGAAAAAACGTTTGTGAAGCCCTGAACTACACCAATAGAAATTGGTCTGGACCAACTGTAGGAAGCAAGTTTCTGAAAGGTAGAATGGCACCCCAAATTTAAGAGAGAATAGTGAAGTTCTCCCATCAGTGCAACATCTGCTAGCAAGAATGAAGGTGACAGCAGGACCATGACTACAGCAAGACCACGTTTACACAGGTTACATGGCTTTTTTCTGACATAGATCTCACACTCCCAAGTATAGGTAGGTACTGCAGTCTTCACAGGGCCCTGCAGGAGAAGAAAGCTGCGTGTCTCTCCCTGCCTCATTCCCTGCTCCCTACCACTGCCATGTGATGCAAGAGCTTGATAGTTCAGCCCCCCATATCTACAGCTGTTTGTCTCATGTACTACCAAGCAGCAGAGGTGGTCACAGAAACATACTTTCAATAAAAGTAAAAAATAATAGAGTATTGCATCTAGAGGCATTTTTGGAAGCAATTCCTTCACTTCTCCATTAGGAAACTCAACACTGTCTGAAGTCAATGGCACAACCTATTGCTGCTAATTCCCAGCTCTGGCAAAGGAGCTGTGGCTCATACTTCTAAACAAGTTCATCACCAACTTGCAATTTTTCAGAATGACTCATTTGGTCCCAGCAGGAAATCCCAAAGGAGAATCCATGCATGGAGATTCCTTAGCATCAGCATGCTTTTTCTAAGTAACTTTAACTTGCGCTCCCTAAAACCTTTCCCCCCTAAAATAAAACTTCGTGGCAGTCTAACTCCAGCTCCAACTCCTTTCTCCATCTCTTACAGGGCCCTCTTGAAAATCTTGGATACGCCAGCACTAGGGATTAGACTGTACATGGCTGTCCTAGCACAGAACAGAGAGAACATCATGTAATTTCCATTTTTCTCCCGGTTGTGCTCTTTCAAAGTCCCACACTACTTATGGTTTCCACGCCACATATTCTTCTGTCCGTTGCCATGGTGCAGCCGCTGGTTTGTCATTAATATTGTGGGTAACTTCAGATCCTTGACCTCGGGGCTTTCAGAGCTTTTCATGGTGTATTTTCCTCTTGATTGAATTGCTCTGCATTCCCAAGCAAAGCTAAAACAAAAATAAAACACTGCTGCTTTTGAATGTGGAAGCTTCATTTCACAAAAGACAGGCTAGCAAAGGCTGGAGACCCATTGAAGAACAGCAAATTAAAAGGAAAACAGCCATTCTCTGCAGACTATGGCATAGATTTAGATTTACCTACAGCATCTGAGTCAAGCTATGGTCCCCAAGGTCCATGCATGAACTCAATATCTGGCCCAGTTCTGGCTAATAATACGCTGCCCCCTTGCCAGAGGATCTCAACTCATTCTATAAATTCCCATCAATGACATTTTCGCAACAGTTTTGAGAGATGCAGAGTTAGTGTTCCCAGACTGCAGATGGGAAGACTGAGGTAGCAAAACGTTAAATTACCACATAGCCAAATGATGCACGTAGCTCATAGCTTCCCATTTTGCATTCTTGCCTTAGAGGTCTAGGTGGGTATTAGCACATTCAGGGATAGATTACTGCTGCAGCAGGCCTATGCAAATGTCTTCGTGCCGATGAGATTTGCTCAACGGGACTATGACCTAGACTGAACTGGTAAGTCAAATTCTACCCATTGTTCTCTAAATTCCAACTTTGAATTTACTGAAAGCAGAATTTTATCTTAAGTGATTTTTACTGCTAGTAATATCGCACTTTAGAGAGCAGTCATTTGCTAATGCCCATTGGAAATCAATCAGTTCATATATCCCAGGGTGAGTCTGTGGTACCCCTACTTAACAGAAACATGCTTTTTTGTAGCCTGAAGAAAAATAATAGCCATTACCATGGAAAACATGATGATTGTTATATTTAGAGTCAATGGCCAGAGCCAACCTACACCTCAAAAGTTAAAATATTTTAAGAACTGCATGCACTTAAAGATGCTCCTCTCATTTAGGGTTTTCCCATTAAATTAACTCCCAGAAACATGGATTTGCATTAAAAAGGCCTAAGGCATTGCATTTCTGAAGATCCAGCCTCCCACCCAGCCTGCTAGTAGTTTATTTGGTGAAGAGCCCTCCAGGATATAAGACCCTGAAGGAAAAGTACCACTGGCATTTTTCTTTATTTCTTTAAGGCACTATTTGTCTAAAGGGAAAAATGCATCTATTATCTATTTGGGGAAAATGCTTCAGAAGTGACAAACAAAACACCTGAATCTACACGTTTGATTCTCGTGGCACATTTCAGGCAGTCAGTTTTACACACACACACACACACCTGTGCGTGCACATGCACTTAAAAACTCTTAATAGCAGGACTGAGGATGCCAACCTCCACTTATATCAGAATCAATATAAACACCTGCCTGCTGACGTAAAGAGCAGCAAATGTCAAATAGGACCCAGAGCCTGAGAGCGGTCTTACTAGTGCTGGGAGAGCAAAGAATAGCCAAAGCAGAGACAGAAAAGTGATGTAAAGGCACACCATTCCTCCTCAGAGCCGGACACCTGAGGCGACCTGGTTGAGCTCCTGCCACCACTGGAGCAACTTTAGGGCTGCTCTCACTTCAACTCCAGCTCCTCTAGTCCCCTTAATGGGCCATGAAAGCACTGTACTGAAGAAAGCGTAGCCACATCACGCAGCGTTTTGGGAGAAAACCCTCTCCCCGCCGCGGACACGTCCCTTTTGCCAGAAGCTGGGAGCAAGGCCAATCCCACAACTTCTTCCCAGCGGAATAAGCAACTCCCTTTACGATTTGCTCAGTCAAGAGGACACTCCAGCTGGCTTCGCTCCCCTGAGAGGCCTTTGCTTCTGTAAATCCGCCTTGCTAGGCCAGCTATATCAGAGCAACTCTTTTACTATGGCACTGAGGGCAAGTCTGCTGTAAGGTCCCCCAGGCAGCCCATTTGAAAGCCCTTCATTGGGGAGGCAGGTCACACTCCGCTTGAGACAAAAACGCTGCCTGACAAACAGGCTTGTTCCTCAGATCCCCAGCAGGAATAAGAAAAAAAACAAAACAGGACTGTGAAATCCTGCAACTCCTCAGGGAAAAGCACGCCTGCGCGAGTGTGTTGATGTACTTTGTGACTTGAAGTAGAAACGTACCTGATTTTTATAAAAGCCTTTTAAAAAATTGCCTTTATAAAAACCTCTTACACCAGGAAGGATATAGGAGCGCTGTAAAAATACAAGGGGAAATGCCAGATGCCACAGGGCTTATCCTTCCTGGGTTAACATCTGCGAGATACTGAACATTGCCACTTCCTTATGAATAAGGCAGATGAAAACTAAATTATGACCCTTGGATTTTCTCATATTATCATTAGCCCATGCTCTCATTCAAACCACTCTCTCTAGGTCTGGGTACCAGCTTACTGCTTCCCAGTAATTTTTTTTTTTTAAATCACTTATGAACAAAGTAATGCTACTAGTGGGATCTCTGTTTGTACGTTACAAAAAGCCGTATCTGTTCGTATGCAGTGAATCATGTAGGATTAGCCTGATAAGCCTTGCTGTAACTCAAACTCAAAGCATCTGTACTATGCCTAGAGCAAAATGCAGAATCTGTTGAACCTGGGCTGCTTGCCCTTTTCCAGACCCAAATCCATCCTAGAGCATAGCCAGTGCTATCGTGAAGCATATGGGGGCTCTCCATCTCCAGTGCTCACCTCAGACCATGCCAGTGTGCAGAACAGGAGTGTGCTGCGACTCTGAGCGAGTGCAGAGAACAGACCTGAACCCAGCCTTCACTTACGGCATTGACACACTGGGCAGCCTCATCACTCTGCCTTTTCAACATACTGACCTGACTATAAGAGATGAACTCAGCTGATAGCATTGCACAGAAAAGTCTTTACAGATGCCCGTTAAACCCTCCAAGAAGATGTTCTCTCCAAGGTTGTGTGTGGATTATGTATGGCCCTTAAACATAAAGGAATAAGAATTTAACATGTATTTAATTTCCTCATTGTATTTGTTTTCACTACCTCCTCTGCTACAGAGGGGCCAAGATTCAGCATAGACATTGAACGAGTACCTCCTTACTACAGAGGGAGAAGATTAATGAGCCTCAGAACAGAGTTTTTCACGTGGAAGCATTTCATTAGGCAAGCTTTCTCCCACATGGAGAATATGACGCTGGAAAGGAAACAGCTTAACCCATTTTATAAATTGGCATGAGTCAAGGTAAACAGCAGGCGTTGAACAGATTCCAACCACGGTGTTGCATGCTTCACTTACTGGATGATGATATAATTTCATCACTGTAGATTAACTAATTTTGTTAGCATTTACAGTAGTCAATCAGTGCCTTGAGGTCTCCAATTATTTCTCTATCAAAGCTATGATATGTTTGTACATTACACTATTAGCTAATAGTCACAATAAAAATGATGCCTGGTCATTGAACTGCTACAGTAAAAGTCAGGCAACCTAAGTTTTGTCCTAGCTCTGTTACTGACTTACTGTCTGATTGTGGCCAATTCGCTTAAGCCTGAATTTCCTAGTATCCACTAAGTTTGGGAGTCCTGTTTCAGACAAGCAAGATCTTGTTTTCATATCTGTTCCTACTCCACTCGATGTCGTAGCAAAAACGCTAAATCAGTCCCTCAGTGCCTCCAAGTGACCTCTCAAATTCAGTAGTCCTAGTATTCAACTCTGCAATGATTCTTTACAACGTTTAATCAGGTACCACAAGCCTCATGCACTGCCTGATTCCTGTCTGAGGTTTCCCCTAAAAGGAGGCCTTAAACATTTGCAGTCCAGATCTCTGTTTCTTGATCCAGCATCCTATGTATTAAATGCACTGGTATAACCACCTAGCTATGTTTTGCACATGGAGTCACCAGGAGAGGTCACAGCTTTGCACTATGTTTGAGGATGCGCCACTTAACAGCCCAAAGGCCAGAGGAACCCAAAAAATACACACAGATGTGCGTTGTATCTGTATAGCCAAAAATCCCACAAAGTGCTGTTTCATGCATTAGGATAGAAAAGCTCTGCAGTACGAGGACAACAAGCATGCATCTCTACCTCGCTGAAACTCTGGCAAATCTAATTAAGGAAACAGATTTTAGCTCCTTTACAGAAGAGGGCTTTGCAACTCTCCACTTTTGCTGTTCTATAATGTAGCACAACGAGATGCAGTGTTTTTACAGGTCCTTTCTAATCCAGTAGCCTGGTTAAAAGGATACACTGTTCCACCAAAACCCGTGTGTGTCCTGGACAGCAGCATTAAAAGCAGAACTCTGTGCTGAAGCTAGAACAAGGTGAATCCTTTGCACCATGGCACCTACCCATGGCATAACATTCAAGCACAAAAACTGAAACCAGCTGACTTTTGCACAAAGCCTTTGTGTGTGTGTGTCTGTGTCTGACGTGCTCTGCGAATCTTTTGTCACAGCTCAAAGTGAAAATTCTTGCTGTCCCTGGAGAGGGACAATTTTTCCCCCCCTTCCTTCAACTGTGTTTTATGGTTTTCTTCTAATTTTACAACACAGTCTGTGACAGCTGGTCACACGGTGTGTCTGGGTTGAATAAAGCCCAGAGACCCTTTGCCAAGCCTCTGCGCAATATGCTGAGCGTAATGAAATGTGTCAGCTTTGCTGTGAATCGCGCATTCATGAAACTCAGTGAATCTCAATCTTCAAGAAGCTAAGGAACACGTAACAGCATACAGCAAACCAAGGGGGGCAGGGGGAGGAGACAAGTCCCAGTGAAGCACTTAACAACTCTAACAACAGCAAAATAGATCCTTAGAGCTGGAATTTAATCGACTAGTTTGAGTAATAATTCAAAACTATCAGCTACTGCTGAAGCTCAGTGGAAAACAAGTATGGTTCAGTGGCTAAGTTAAAACACTAAGCCCCAGATGTCCAGATTACAGTGCTGCTCTGCCTTATACATCCAACGCAATCCCAAGCAAGTCACATCATTTTTGCGCCTCTCCCACCTATGCCAGAGGAACAAAAATGCTTCCTTCTGGCCCACTTTGCTTCTCTCATCTATGGAGGTTAGCTGCTTGGGCGGCCACTGACCGTCCCTGAACAGAGCGGCACATTAGCACAATTGTGTCCCCATCCCATTAGTACTTGAAGGTTTATCACAGTAGGGACAGGATAGCCGTCTAAACGGGTCCTGCAAGTGGTGAAAATCTTGACGCACGCATAGCAAAGTGCTTAACATAAACTGCCCAGACGTTGCTTTTTCCTCCCCCTGACATGGCAAAATAAAGAGGTCCCTAGCAAACATGAAAAATGCTAACTGTAACAGAAAAAGAAATCTCCAAAATGTTAATATTTTCCTGCATAATGTCAATGTGTGAAAGTCACAGTCCCATTGTATTTGCCCTCCTCGTAGTCTATTCCTAAAACTCAGTCAATTAGCGAGTCAATGAATGGTCTGATTCTCCACTGGAAACAAAAGGAAACATGAGCACTCGGCATCCCTGAGTATCACACAACATATGCTCTGGGAATTGTACTGACATAAGACAGGCACGGGGTAAATTTCTACCCTAATTACCATAAAGGAAATGCTGTGCTTTCCTTCTCCCCCCTCCCCCCAATGTTTTCAGTAACCCGTCAGCTGGACTGTCCTGAGCCTAGACCTGGCTGTTGCACTACTCCTCAGCACTCTGCTGCAGAGGGAGGGAATCTGTAACAAGGCACCTAACAGTGGTGGTTGGACCCAAGTGCAGTTTGCTACCAAAGTCAGACTGCCAGCTCTGAATCACACAAGAAGCCATCTGACCTCGTCACATGAAACTGGGAAAACAGCAAACACCACATGCACAAACACTGTAAACCAGGACTACGGATGCAAAAACTTGGATGTCATACGGAGTAGAGTTAAAAGGCAAAGAAATAACTCCTGGATGCACGAATGCTGCTTTCAAAGAGTTTTATACCTCTCGCCAGCAGTTTTTACTTAAGAAGTGCTTTACTAAGGAATTAAGCCTCCAGATGTCCTTACAAGATAAGAAGGGGTTATCACTCTGTTTTACATAAAGGGAAATGGAAGGTTAAATGACTCCTGCAAACCTTACACCTGCGCTGGGATCCGAAATAAAACCCCAGCTAGCTTTGCTAAACTCCTTGGCTTTAGCCCAAGGCCATATTTTTCCACCTCCTAACACAAGCCTCACAGAAATGCACACGAGAAGAGACTCTGCTCCCTGCAACCAAGAGTCCAAGGCTGGAAGTGCAGCTCTGAATTGTACCAATCTGCTATGAGGGCTCGCAATGCCCCCTTCCTCTCCCACCCCCCCAAAAAAAGCCACAGACATGCAAGAAGCAGAGTTTCAAACACAGCTCAGTACCTGCCACCCCCCCCATCTCCAGCCAATCTTCCTTTTGCCCCTGAACCAGCCACATCTTCCTCCTTGACCCTGAACTCTCCTCCTCCTCCCGCATCTGCTGCCTGCAAATCTTCCTGTCACCACCTCCTTTTTTAAATGCCAAGGCATTGACTGCATCCTTGTTCCTTCAGGCCACAATCACTTCTTGCCGTGGAGAACGGCAAACCACCCTACTCTAATGGATCCTCCCCAGTTGCCCGCGACCTGATCGCAGCAGGTGCAGGGTGCAACTCCCCACACAGAAGGGCGAAACCAGGGCCAGCTCTGTCTCAATGACAGCAGGGACGAGGGCCCTGTCATTTCAGCCGCATCCTGGAGTGTGAGATCCCACATGCCCTAGGACATAGTTTCATGAAGTGCTAGTGGGATCTGGGGCCTGCAGCCCCCTGATTTCACCAGCAAATCCTTGCAGGAGGGGGCATCTCGGAGCGATGTCTTATCCACAACCCACTGGGATCCAGTTCAAAATAATCCTTCTGGATTTTCTACTCATCTCTCTCATCTGTCCTTCTATTCCCAGTTCCTCCCTGCCATGATGCAAACTCACTGTTGGTGCAAGACTCTGCCACTGACTGATGGAAAGCCACAGGGTCTTCCTCCCAGCTTCTGCTAATGAGCTTGTAAATATTCAAATATATCCTGTGTATTTTTAACTGAAGTTTTATGTAATTACCAAAATCTGTTCTCTGCCATCCTGTATACCATCCTGAAAACAGTCTGGGGGCAAGATTTACTGTACACCATTGTAGTGTACTCTATTGTCAAGCCTAATGAAAACAAGGTATCCCCAAGAGGAGGAGGAGTTCATTTGAATGTCCTGTATCTCAGCTATTTCAATACTTTTGATACATGTGTTTGTAGACAAGCCAACCTGTTCAGTTCTAATGATCTGTGCAAGAAATACGTTTTTCCAAACAAAGCCTCAGCAGGATACTTTTCTTCAGAGTCTCTGGCCAGAAAGGGCTAAGTGAGGTGATGGAGTTCTGAACCTTACATCTTGCTCTGGAAGTGCCCTTAATAATGCTAGTGTTCTAAGTAATTAAAAACATCTATACACAAAGGGAGAAAAAACAAAGTCAAAGCTGAGCCAGCTGCCAGAGCTTCCAGAGGACCAACGGCATTCACAAATCTTGTAATCTTTTTATGTTCATTATGAGAATACTACAAAAAATGGGCAATCAGATCTTGGCCAACAAATTAAATGCTTATTCAAAGATTAATTCACATCATCTGTACTCCATTAAATGTTCTCCATTGCCAGGGAATATAATGCAATATTTTCAATGGGAATAATTCCTGCTATTGCCAAGAGCTTGCAATTTACTGGATCTTACAGCATTGACATGGGAGTCATAGGGCTATGGGCACAGCTAGAACAGACAGCACAGCGATATATAGTATTAGACATATGGAGCAAATCTGCTTCATTCTGGTGTTAAAAGGTACTGATTATGACTCTGCAAAGCAGCCAAGTGATGAGGGGGACGCAAACCCATAAACCAATAAGAGTCTATCCTTCGTTGTATTATGAAGGGAACAATTTGTTGCTGTTGGGTTCAAGTTTTTTCAACTGTAAGTACATGGGGATTTCATTCGAAAATCAGAAGATATAGCTGAGGAAAGCATCACTTTTAATTTTGGTGTGGCTAATCTGAGACATCATAACAGGGAAGCCTTTCCAAGAATAAATACATAGTACTTCTAAATGCAGATCTCATAATAATAATAAAAAAGATACAGCTCCCTAATCAGTGCATGATTCCTCTTGGAATACACAGTGCCAAAGTATAATTCTACTATCTTGCATATTTTTACATTTGCTAAACATGAAGATTTTACCTTTTGTTTCCCAAGCAGAACCTCAAGATGAAAGAGGACTTCAAGATGGGATCACACAGGTAACTACTCATTTAACCCAGAACACACTATTTGTAATGTGGCCAAATACACCTGCAATACAACGGAGCTAAATTCTCATGCTTCCCTATGTAGGTCTATGTGGACTACAAAATTAACTCTGCTTTGATAAGGAGGTTGGACCAGACACCTCCAGAGGTCTCTTCACACTAGGGTTTTCTACAAGTCTGTGGAAACAGTATGTGTCTGCTCTTCTCTGCACCTGTGTCAGACACAAAAGTACTCCAAGGTAGGAAACCCTGTGGTATCAGTAATACAGGAATCCAGTGCTAAGCGTATCCTGCTGACAGTGATACTACACTATGGGACTACGCTATTGAGCTGGCATGATTCCTGGATCAGAGGTGGGTTGTATCAAGTTGGCTAGTCACACCGGTAGAGCTATTTGACTATGCACCGGTATCATACAGGCTTCCCTTTGTTGCGACTCAGTAGCTCTAATCAGGGAACAGGGACTACAGACTGTTGGTTACTATGGCCCAGCACAACACAGGTGACAGTGACACACAACTGCTTTGTCCCACCTCTGACACCTGTTCTGAACTTGCTGGGCACAAATCATCCTTAGAAAGCAGCTCTCTCTCAGGTCAGGCTTCCTCTTTGCAAGAGCACTTCTAAGCTAACGCTCCCAGAACTGCCCTGGCACATCCTGCCGACCAGGAGCACACGCGGGGCAGGGTCCCACAGCTTTGGGGCTGGGCCTACCCACTTACCTGTTCTGCAGCGCTCCAACAACTCATGGCCTCGCTACCAAGAGCTGTGACTAATACGATCCCATTCTAGCACAGCTACCTATTGGCCTCCTTTAAACCCCTACAAGTTATTTAGGGAGAAGAGGTTTGTGTCCATTTTCATATCACCCCCAAGTCCCAGCCTATAGAGAAAGACAGGGAAAAAGGAAGATGATTGTTTCCAGTTTAGGGATCCAACACATTCCCACCCCTCTCTTCTCCTTAGCCAATGTGAAAAACTACCCCTTCCTTATTTTATCCACTTCAGTAGCAAATCAAGCACACCTTTTCATTAGTGGCAGATAAAATATCATCCAAATGATGAGGTGGTCCTGTGGAGCCTACAGATGCAGTGTGTTTATTTTCCTGATGCACTACTTCTGCATCCCCACAGGCCAGCACTGTAGAGTCCAGCTTTTAGGGACCTGGATCCTCATGTACTGAGCCAGACAAGTGCATGTGTAAGAGTGAGATTCATGAAAGCCACCATGCTCAATCCATAACTGCCTACATTAGCTAATAAGAAAACTATAACGACTTAATCTTTGCCCCTTTGGGGGTTGTTAACACTGGATTTAAATAGCTACAAGGGCACTTGCATGACACTTGCAGGCTGGCATCTTTTACTGTATTTAGCTCCTGATCCCTTTTCTGTGTTAAATGCTTTTAGAGACACCACAGCAAGAGATACTCCAAGATAGTGGTTAATTACCCAAGCTTTTTTTTTTTTTTTTTTTTTTAATCCAGGGTTCCTCACATAGTAAGAATAATAAATTCAGAGAGAAGTCTTCTGTGAATACTGGTAGCATCTAAATAGCAAAGACAATATTGCAAAAGCAAACATAGAGCACATCTGGGAGAACTGACAGATAAATCTAGCTGATAACTGATCTTGGGGATTTCACTGATGAGATATAGGCTGATATTCTGCACCCGAGATTTAGGTACGTAGGTCTTGCTAGTGGAACATATGGTCTTTTCCAGATGTTCCTCTGTATCCCTGTTGTCGAAAGACATGAATTTACAGATGTCACAATTTGCCTGCAGTTATATTCTTTTTTTCTGGAGTATTTATAATAAACAATTCACCATGAAATCTAGGTGCCACAGTGCCAGCACTAAAGAATACGCTCAAATATAACATACCCCCTCAGTTGCTTTGTCTGAGGCCCAAATCAAAATCAAATGGTGTCTTTGTATTGACTTACTCGCTGCTGGAACAGACCCTGCCTGCATGCAGCGCCCTGTGGAAGGCGAAAGCCAGATGCTACACAGTGGCCATTTTAAATGGTTGAAGGGCAGAACTAAGTGATGGAAAGTTGTTTTTTCCTGTAGGAGATATCTGGAATACCTAGTCAGGCTTTCAGATGCAGAAGTAAATATGCAGTATGATCCCAAAATAATTTGCGGAAAATGTTACTTTCCGCTCAATAAATGGAGAGTTAATCTCTTCGCCCCGCTGTGATGTGCGTTGCCCATTTCTCCCAATAACCTCTCAGAACTAAATGGGGGAACTGCAACCCTTCTGTTTAATGAACTGTTATTATTTTTGTTTTTATTTTTATTGTGATGCCCAGTAAATATTAAGTTTTTATTTTCCTGAGCTCTTCCTTTCAGGAAATGTCAGCCAAACATAACCCAGCAAAAGCGAACATTGTGTTTGCCTTGGCTGCTGGGACTCACCATGTTCCCAGAACGAGGGCAGAACAAAATACTAGGGCCTAGGCACATACCCTGGCTCGAAAATTGGGCGCTGTCTGAAGCTGGTTTGCACATATTGGGAGCCAAACCTGTATTCCAGACTTTGCCAAGTGTGGTGCTTTTCCTTCACTTTCCCAAGCCTGTGGTAGCCACATCAGTATATATTTTTGAAAAAGGTTTGAGCGCATCCAAGGTGTTATGCAAATATCCTCTTGCAGTCCACTGCAATACATGTACTGAAATAACCTTTTATAAACTGTATTGTAAAGACATTACAGACGTCATTGTTTTTGGATTAATTATCAACCAAAAGCCAACAATTTTCTGTCTTGCTATACGTTAACATAACCAACCAGAAGCTTCTAGTTGTCTAGCACTGTAAAGAAATAGGGTCTCGTGCCAGGCTTGCAAAGAAGAATTTAGGCACCATGCTCTCTGTTCTATACCACTGTATTGTAAACAAGAGAATACCCTCATTTCTTCACGTGTGACCCTAATGGAACAGGTTCATATAACTCACTCCAACTTGAATATTCTGTGTTTTCATTTTCTACATTAAAAATTTCAGAAGATGATTCATCCTCTTCTCACCACATTTGACATTAATACAATTCCTCCGCAATCAATACAGTCACACCAAATTGGGGGTCTAAAACAGGCTTTCAGACAACAGTGTTTTGACTAAGTCCACGCTCTAAGCTACTTCTAGTTTCACTGGTTAGTCAAGATTGTGAGCTACAAAAATAAACCATTTATTAAAAAAAACAAAAAAGAAAAAAAGAAAAAAGGTGCTACAGATAAGCAAGGACATTCGCATTGCCCTGTCGTGAATGCCAGCCACACAGCAGCATTATGTCACGCTGACAGACTGGGTAGTGGACAAGTGCCAATAACTGGAGCAGGTTAGAAATTTTCCACTGAAAATGAAGTTAACTATTTCCTTTCTAATCACATAGACACAAGTAGAGATGCTTTGATTTAGGCTGTCAAGGTGCATCAAAGCATAAAATCTCTGGACAGTTTCCCTTACTTCCAACACTGATGAGAATTGGTATCTGGATGCCTCATACCCCACTTTTTCACGGTTTGGGCTTCCTTGGTGGACTACAGCTCTCGCAGTACATTAAGATCTCCTCTCTGATGACCTGTCACATAAGTGCATTTTGATCCTGCTGTGTTGTGGGACACGGTCTGGCTGGGGAAGTTGGTCTACAGAGAGGACAGAAGTGCGAGACACCTCGATTACAATTCCTACAAAGTACCCTGGCATATTAATGTTAAAACTGATCCAAAATAGTGCACCTCAACTCACTTCAAGAAAACAAAATAAAATGTTCTAATTTCTAAAGGTTTCATTTTGATAAGAGATGGCTACATGAACACAAATCACTGGCACCCCTAGATAGATGAGGAAAGAGGAGGGGAGGGTTTGCACTCTGACCTCCCAGGATGAGAATGAAAGCAACTTTTCATACATGACTATTCTTCATTGGATGGAAATACCAATTTTTGACTAGTTCTACCACAATAACTGAACAGTTCTCCTGCTCCAATATCCTGGTATATTTGTGATTACTTCAGGTTAATTGTCTTCTATTCAGAAAGCTTGTTAGTTTTTGGCATGAAGTACTCTGCTCTGTCCTGGTGGCTCACCGACGTGACAGTGAAGCACTGTGATGTTTGTTTGTCTGCGAAATTCTCACAGTCCAAGTGTGGATTCCTTGAGACTGAGATAAACCAAACTACAAACTGGGCATGAATGCTAGCACGCCTCCCTAGCCCAAAATTTTCTGTTGTGAATGCAACCTGAAAGTGAGGATGGGTTTAAAAACTGTGTCCTCAACCAGCTTCTCAGGGGACAAAGAAAGCTTTAGGATTTGATCTCTGGATAAATAAATTAGGTTTGATTTTCCCTCCTACATGTTGTCAAGACAATCCACACTCACAAGTGCAGCAGGCCGTCAAAATCTGGGTATACTCACTAAGCCCCAAACTTCCAGTATATATAAAGCATAACCTGCTAATCCTCTGCTTGCATGGAAGAGACAGTTTAAGAATCAGTCACAGGGGGAAGCGTGCTGAAGAACTGCCTTTTGGGGAGCAGTGTTAATCCAGAGACCACGCTGGTATGAAGCACCTTACGGCAGAGACAGCTGGAGCCCCGGGACTCCCACAAAAGTGCAGGCAACAGCAGCCATACACTGAAAAAAGGGTGGGGGGAGGAGTGGGACACAAGAAAGAAGAACCACCAGCTGATCTTGTGGACCCCCATCCTAATCAGGATAGCAAATCCATCCAGATACGGATGTGATCACACACCCTGCCCTTCATGAGGGACTCAGCAGTTTCCCCACTATCTGTCACTATGCTACGGCCTGTCATTAGAGTTTCTTCTCCTAGCTGCTGTCTGAAAATTGTGTCACTTACTTAGTCTTCACAGGTGTCAAGACCTGCAGTTGCCCCAAAGCCGCTGGGACTTGCACGCTTCCAAAAATCCAACTAGGGCTCAGAAAGAACCAGGTAAGACCCTCAAATGCTGACCTATGTCCCCAAATCTCTGTATATTATAGTGCGAGACCAGAAAACAACTCTCGGTGCAACTGCAAAGCTCTCCTTCCCAACAAGGAAACCTCCATTCTTTTGATATCAAGCTACTTTTAACACGTACCTTTTTTAAGTGCACAAATGTTCTCATTGGCACAACACTGAATCTAAACTGTGCTGGGCCCTGGGAGAGAAAAACAGAGAAAGAAGAGTTTCATTCCAGTAACAGGCTGCCTTTAAGCAGCTAGCTTTCTGTAGCTGCTGGGGATCCCGGCACGCTGGGGGCTGTCCCAGAGGAGTGCAATGCATGCTAAGACAGACCTGCGGGCAAACTGCAGTCCATCACGTGGCAACGCTGTTTGTCGTTCACATTCCACTCCTGTATTCTTGGTAACACACACAGACGCTACAGCTTACTGGACTTTATTGATGTGTTTATGTTCCTACACATGCTACTGTCGGACAGTTTTGGCAAGAGCAGAAGCCCAGAACAACAAAAATAATAATAATAATAATCCTGGGCTCTGTAGTTTTCTCTTAAACAGCTTTGATTGTTCAATAGGCAGGAAAGTCCTGAGACTTTCAAGATGAAAGCAGAAATACGAGCACAACTGTCAAACTTCATTTGAGCTAACACCTCTAACACTGTGTCCAGAAATACTTTTCCAGAAACACGCAGGCAGCACACTAAGTACGAACCAAAAGACATTGCTCCTGGACTGCAGTCTCACTCTGCCACTGACTTGTCCAGTGATTTTATTTGGGGTATTTAACCCCTGTTTACACTGGCTTCCCAACTGGCAAATGAACACAGATACTGAACTCCCGGGGTGATGCAAAGATAAGTGGCTGTGTTCAGCTGTACATTTGTAAAGCATTCAATATGCTACCAATAGGCTTTCTCTTGCCTCCACTTTGCTAATAGCAGAGTTGCCAACACTTATGTCAAATGAGCAACTTCATATTGCTTTTGTCACAGATGCACAAACTCTGCTACCTCTCGTGGGGAGCAGCTCCTAATAAACATCAGCACCAGTCAGCAAATACACCTCACTCCTGCTTCAAGTCCCGATTTAAAACCAACACGAGACCAGCCTAAAACATGACAACGGCTAGGCAGCTCTTACGCTGAAAGCTCCCCTTGGATGCTAACACCAGTCACGCCTGCGCTGCACTAGAGATGTGGAAGGAAGACATCCGACCTAACGCCGCCCCGCGTCCGCGCGAGCTGGCATGTCCACGCACCGTGGTACGCGACTACATGCAGAAAGTAGCCTGGGGCCAAGGAAGCAGAGAGCAAGTTTGAAACAAAGCAAAAAGGAAAAGTTTTCCACAGAGCACAAACTTTGGAGCTTGTGGCCATGTGATACGAGTTCAAAATGGGATTAAACAAATTCAGAGTCTCTGTCTCTCAAATCTCCAGCTCAGGATATGGCTAAACTGCTGGTCAGTGTTATACCAAAGGACTGATCACTCGGTACATGCCCTGCTCCCTCTTCTCCTCCCTTCAGCCTTCGCCACCAGTCATTGCCCAGACAGGACATCGGGCTGGATAAACCTTTGCCCTTCCCCAGTAAAGTAGCCCTTTCGTTTTTAGGCAAAACAATAAAACCTGCTTTTCAGCAACAGCTTACTACCTCTGACAAAATACCATGCTGTACTGCTTCGAGCACTGTGGCAGTTTTCCTGGAGTTGGGCACCCCTGCACGCCATCTGGTTACGTTCCCGCATTTCTTGTCCCCTCCACCTACTCACTGGCATATTTTATTCAGCGTGCACGTTATAGGGAGCGGGACCCCTTGTTTGTTCCTCCGCTCGCTGAATGGACAATACGACAATATATAAATATTAGGCACCGGCAACACCAAGGTAAGCTGTCAGAAACCTCTGCGGCTGGAACACATGCAGGCCTGACCTCCAGCCCCCTCGATCCATCACACAAGGTTAACTGATATGATAAACACCGTAAATAGAAACGGCTTGTTCTGAGCAATAGCTGTTAAACCAATAAACAGCCAAAACTTCGGAGAAAAAACACTATTTTTCCTCATTTATCAAACAAGACTCTGTATCTTTTTTTTTCCTCCCCCTTTTTAAACAAGTTCAGTTTGTGAAGATTGAAGAAAAACAAGACGTCCTTTCAAATCCCTTCTCTGGATCAAACCTCATTAGGTTTTGATGTCAATGGTGCATAGAATGCTGACCGCTGCCAGCATAAGTATTTGGCAGCCGAGCTGTTACATAATACAATCCTGTCTTTCACAGAAGAGAGATCTCTGTGCTACTAAATGTGCTAAAGTTTAACCCACTGCTTTGCTCCATCCAGCCAAAACAACTCTATACATTTTCCATAGTACTAAATGATGACTTAAAAAGGAAAAAAAAAAAAAAATCACGCTTCAGCTTGAAAAATAAAATACCCTGAATATTAAAAACATGTATTTATTTAAGGAAGTACACACTTCCCTTTCCCCACCTCTGACCGAAATCTACTCTGACGAGGGAGATGTTTGTCCCAAAAAGCAAAAGGAGTATTTAAAAAAACTTGTAAATCTATCAGAAAGAAAATATTAATGAAAAGAAAAAAACTGTGCTACTCAAACTGTGTCACTGCTTCATGGAAACGTTTGGATCCAGAACTCTGGAAATATAAAATGTTTTCCAAGGCTGTTTACAGTAAGTTTGAATTTTCAGCTCCCATGAGTAGGCAGAAGAAAATGTCTAACTACAAGTTTTTTTTCCAGAATGGCTTTTTAGCTGTGCCTGTGTATCCTATGATGCTAAAAAAGCAGTATCAGCTTGGAGCGGTACAAATCAGGGTCACTTTTGGTCCCACTTGTCCTTTCTGCCAACAAACTGACATGCTGTACGTATGTTTTACAGTGCCAGATGCTGAAACAGGTGATATTCCCACTGAACCCAAGTTAAAAAAATATATATATATAATCTTCTCTGACCTCCAATATAAAACAGCCGATATGATTTCACTCCGTCAACCCTGGACCAGCCCCAATACCTTGCGTTTGACTAATACCCTCCAGAGTCACTGATATTAGTACATCTGGGATAAGAAATCCCAAATAGGGGTTTGACTGAAACTGGAAGAAAGGCTTCAGGATTTGACCCCTACTGAATCAAATGAGAAAGAGTCCAGGAGGCCATTATACCCAGTTGAGCATCACCAGTAAAGACTACCCAGATGACCTCTCGGAGATCTTGAGAAGTAATTTGGGGACACAAATCCCCTCCACTGACAGCAGAAGACGAACAAGATCCAACCACAGACTAGCGAGACCTGTGTCCTAGGGCTCATGTTAACCTCTAAGAGTACCCCTCAGCCTGAATGCCCAGGCTGGGCAAGCAGGACCAGCAAGCACCTTCTCCTGGTGGAAGGTGGCCAAGTTGGCCTGTGTCACTACAACGTTCCGATTCAGAGACTGTTGCCACAGCATCCTGCAAAATTCTCCACACCATGGCCTGAAGATCGCCTCTCGGTGCCCTTCCAAATCGCGCTTAAGCCCTTTATGTTTTCAATTAAGCTTGGTGGTTCATGGGTGGCCATTTTATTTATTTTAAATTGGGAGGAACATAAGAGAAAAGAAAGTAGGGGGGAAGAGTTATTTAGTTTTTAGGAAAACTTGGTTTACTTAGGAATTTAGTTTTTGTTTTCCTGAATCAGGAATTAATTAGTCCACATTGCTCTCTGTTTAGATGTTGTGTATTATGTTTTGCTAGGCAGACAGAGGCCTAGAGCAAGCACTATATAAACAAACTCTTGCTAATCAAGACTTGGAGCATGACAGAAAGCCTGGGGATACAAACCAGCTCAGCAGAGACCAGTCCTGAGCTGGTGAATGGGCATTACACAGATGTCCAGAAACATCTGTGCTCCCCTTTCACGTTCTGCGATCCCCATCACTGGGGTCTCAAATACCAAATCATACTTGGAGCACGTTCCTGCGGCCTCATGCTGCAGAGAGGGCCAACACAGCCTCATCCAACAGGGGACTTTGGGGTGAGGCCTCCTTCTCAGCTCCACGAACCGAGCAGCCCCTGCAAGGCCCAACCCCTGGCCTTTCCTCCCGCCTGCCTGTTCCCTTGGCGAGGTGATGATACAGCAGAAACCTGGCTCCCACCGCCTGTTGTTACAGCCAGTGAACTCAGAGGTTTCTCTTGGCTCATTGGCCACCTTGTGTAACCAGGGTGAAGGGGTGCGGGAGCACGAAGGAAGAGAGACCAGATCTGCAGCACCAGGGGAATGGAGGGGAGCTTAGCTAGGGTTTTACTGGACATGAAAAGCAATTAACAGTTTGGAGTCGTTATGGCTGTGCATGGACAAGGGCTGGGTCAGGCAAAAACAATGACTCCACTGAGCGAGCTGGGGATAGCCTGTGTGGACAAGGACACGAGGAAACCTTGATCCAACAGTCCTTCTGCTCATTCCCTTCCTCTTCCTACTTTACTCAAACCTGGTATACAGCTCTCCATCTCCAACATTTTGTGTTCATTTAAAGTCACACTCCTTGAGTAGGTCCTTATTGGGGCATTATGGGTACCCTGAATAAACATTCAATGCCGTCTGTATATGCTTTCCTTATACTCACAGGCAGGAATCAAACCGCTTTTCTTTTTAACATGTAGGCATTTGAGTAGATTGAGAAAGATACGCAGCACTTGCTCAGATGAAGGATACCAGCCTTTTGTGACATGTTTGTCTTGCATAAAACCATATTGCATGCCAGAATTTGCCACTTTTTTGCTGAACTCAAAATCTTTAGTCCTATTATTGCAGCATAAGTTCACGCTCACTCTTCTTAATAATAGGTTTTGAATTGTAATTTTATGATAGTCCCTTTAGGCAAAAAATTCAGCAGAAGTGTATTTGTAGGTTATTCATGCTCAGCTGTTATTAAGCTTCCATTGTCAAACAGACAGAGTAAGTCTTGATGACTGCACATCTAAAAGAGGAACTATTTCAATCCCACACCATATTTACTTGTGCAAACTCTACCATCTACACATATTGCACAGAGTTTAAGCATGCCAAAGAGTATACCAAAACCTTTGGTGCCTAAATCACTGGATGAAGTATCTTAAACCTCATTGAAACCCAATGTCTTTCAACAATACTTCGTCTTTTAATATCCCCCATTTTCCCTCTGGAAAATTTTTCTCCTTAGAGTTTTTCTTTCTCTGTGTTTTGACTAGTGACACCATCCGGGATTAATATAAGAAAGCTTCCTATGACATTCTTTGAAAGCAATTCAATTCTGTAAGAAACTTGGATTTTCACAAGTGGATTTTTTCCCACCATAAGAAACGTTTTCCTTCAACTCTTGAACAGCACCATTTTTTTTCATAGATAGGGCCCTATTTTATAAGTGTGCATATAAATGCATATTTCAGCATTCAGGTTCTCCTTCGGCCCACTGTGAAATTAAAAATCCACCATCAGACCAAGGTCAGCCTCTACATTCTGGTTATGGCCTCCGAATTTGGAGAACCTGGTTCAGCACCACCTCATTACAACCATTTTAACCTACGCTACCTGGAAGTACTCAGCTAGGGCATATATCTGGCAGATCTCAAGCTAAGCTGCACACTAGTTTATGCTAGCTACCTTCAAGAATAGTAAGAATATTTTATATTGTTTTATATTCATCTTCAGAGCCTAGGCCTGGCCTGCACTGCAGAGACACGAAGACATCTTTCAGAGGATAGAGAAACACTCTTGGTGGTGAAGCAGGAAACTTCTAGGTATCACACAGCCAATTTATCAAGCTGTACAGTGCCACAGTGAGTACTAGGATGGGGAAAAGGGCCTGAACACACTGTCCTGCAAGAATCCCACGTTGGACTGAGTGGCCAGGGAGCAAAACCACGACACTCTGGTATAGCCCACAGCCATTTTAGGCCTGAACTTTAAACTTCACCAAGCAAAACTCTGATCTACTTATGAACACCTATGACCACACAAGTGGGTTTTTCCTCTTGTATAGCTTTGTTTGCTGGCTGAGCTCACCAGCAACTAAAACCTTTGGTTCATCAACTTAGTCCTCACTTAGCAATGAAACAGAAAAGATGGCTTTGGTTGCATGTAAAAATGTAGTAACGTTTTTGGTACTCATGTTGCAAGTTGGCTCATTGCCCCCTGTCCAGAATAATACAAGAGGTTAAATTCAAGATACTCATTTAAATCCTCTAACTTCCCTGTGATTTGGGGTGCACTGAACAATTCAACCTATAGACACGTTAGTTCAACATAATGGCACCATACAAGCAAACATGTTGTTATCCTCGATTAGTACTTATCCGTTTTCCAGGTAAACAAGAACTAGAAGACTAGACAAAAGTGTTTTAAAAAATACTCTGCCATTATATCATCCAAATACTTCAGAAACTCTTCTATTAACCACTGATTCATTCACTAAATCCTCAAATTTGTACTCCTTTTCTAGATGCATCCCCTTGTAATAATTACATACGCTATTCTTGCTTGCAGACAGCATGTTCAACTGGTACAAACCAAACAAAAATAAATTCATATACCAGAAAGTCTACACTGAGAGATGACCTTTGTCTCTAGCAGTTCCCTCAGATGTAAGGACTAGGCTTTTGGCTAGTCCCCAAGCCCTGTAATTTACAGGCTACTAGTTACTGGCCCGTCAGGACAAGGAGACCCTCTCAGAATCATTCTGCATTTATTTTTTCTCAGATGACGCAGCCTGACTTAACTCTAATTTTGTGAAAAAATTCACACAAAATGAAGCTCAGCACTCAAGGCTTCAGGCTAGAAGCAGGTTTTGAACCATATGGAGGCACACATTTCTATGTAAATGTTGGGAGAAAAGGCTGGTAAAACTTTCAGTTTGGCCAACACATCAGGAATTGAAGCAAGATCTTTAGAGCTGAAGTCCTTAGTCACTATAACTTGAGCTAGAAGCTCAATTTCCTTGAGCCAGGCCTGTAACAGTCCGTCTCTAGAGACTGAACAAAGATATCTATAATGCATGCTCGTCGGATTACACACACTGTCCCGTGCCCTGAAGTGGTGCCAGGATTTGGCCCACATAGAATCCCCTGCTCCACCCTCAGAGAGAAAGAGAGGCCTCTAATTCAGGAGTGCTAAAAATAAACAAAAAAATAAAAAGTTTTCCAGGTTGGGACATTTTGTGCTACAGTACCACCCAACTGACTTCATTTTTTTTTTCTTCCAAACTCCATTTGGCAAAGCAGCCCATTTCCTAGCATGGATCAGGCACCCTGCATTACTTCAGAGGGGATGTAAACAAGCCAAGTTTTCCAGATTTGAAAATTAGCTACTGCACACATACACATAACATTTGCAAAACAATTTCCCAACACGTACATTTGTACTAAGAGTCTTAATGTCCCTGCGGTGCAGAGTGATTTACATCCGAGGCGTGTGTGACAGATTCGTATTATCCATCCAAAGAGGCTGTGGTATATGCCATATATCAATTCTCAGGCCTGTTTTCTTTTAATTTTCCGTACTAAAAAAATTAAAGAAAATGAATCAGGGAATTAAGAAATTCAATTTGCCAACCTCCCAGATTTTTTATACTGGTTTAAATAAATCAAATCAAGACTATAAAGGGCCAAAACCAGGAATAACTTTCGCATTAAAGAACACTGTTCTGAATCTGGAGTGAATAACGAGACACAAGACTTTGTGTCTTGACTCTTTTCTTTGAATACAAGCTGTAGATGAGTAGGTTTCAAGAAATCAGCACAAATACAGAGCTGTCTTCCTGAAAATATATGAAGCACCAACTTTTTTTTTTTTTTAATATATATAACAGCTGCATATTTACAACTTTGGAAAGACACCACAGTGAGCCAGACTGCCCCTGGCCCTTTACATGGGACAAACACGGCTGGGAAAAGGGAGGCTACAAAGAGATGGCACCATCATGCATCTTGTTCAAAGGCCAAAGACAACTGCAATCCCTCTGCAAACTTCTTCTTGGGAATGTAATTCCAGGGCTCTGTCTATATGGCACGTTCAAAATCTACTTGCATGCATGTATATCCAAGCATTGCATGTTCTCACCAGGAGGAAGCCAGATCTAAACACTCCTGAGTTTTGAGAGAGTTTGGATGAAAGCTGCATGGCCCAGGTCCACTTCTCACTGCAGCCAAGTGCCCAAACCTGATCTCACTGAAAACAACAGCTAAACTCTTGGAGAAGGAGCCTGCTCAGAACTGGCCAACTGTCCATCATTTCTCAAACTACATAAGCTCTTATTTTTACTATTTTACCTGACTAGACTCTCCAAAGTGTGTTTTTTTCCCACCCTGATCTCACTCAAATGATGTCAGACGGGGGATAGGAAGACAAATACAGAAATGTGGTAAATGCCAAAGCTCGAACCAGCAAATCCAAGAAATAAATATAATAAGTAGATACAGTGCCAAGGCTGGATACAGCAGCCGAGGAAAAAGGGAAATGTAAAACTTTCTTGGCAAGGGCACATGGATTCATCCAGCTGAAAGAGGCACATTCCAGCCCACACCATTGTAAGCAATAATCTATGTCTCCCTTGAGAAAATACAGATGTTTGTAATTTTTTTGATTTTTTTAACTGCTCATATGAAATAACCTTGTTGTCTTGAAAAATTCCTTTAGGACTTGGTATTGCAAATGTTACTTCTGTACAAACTGTAAACTGCTGACTCAAACCAAACACACACAAAATTACATCCAGGGCAGTTTTGAAATGCATTCTAATAATAAAAATGTACTTGAAGATTAACTGAGGCTAATGAATTAAAAACACATTCAGGCTAGAAAAGATGCAATTAAAAATAATAATGAAGAACTTGCAATCAGCTCTTTTCTTGTCTGCAGTGTCCTCCGCTTTTGCATCATCTATTTCAGAACTCTGTATGCAGAAATGATATCCATGAAAACTGAAAGAGATTTTAATCCTCTTATTCCAATTGAGCTAATACTGCTATAACTTCATTGTCTTTTAATCAGATGTTGCTGATTTACAGGAGTGTAAGTCGTTGAAGAGTACAGTCATCGCATTCTTAGAGAGGCTTACTGAACTTGGCACCAAGCTCTTTGCTGGCAACTCCTACGATGTGGGGCAGAGAAACATTTCAGCTGAAAGGCCTGATTCTTCCCTGCCTTCCACTGTACATTGTTATTTACAACTGCATATGCATCATGCATGTACACAGCTCTTCTGATTTTCACCTCTTCTTATGGATGCAAACAGCTGTGCGCTCTTGAGCACACTAGTGAAAAAAACTCAATGTGCAAATACACTTCAGTACACAAGGTTTTAGTCTTCATAATTATTCTTCCTCTACATGGACCAGAGGTCTCCTTTTCATTGTTCCCATTTATTTTTTTGGCTTAAAAGTGCCACAGCTTCAGACTCCTGGCAGAAAGTCGGCCTTTGGTTGTTCAGCTGTCTCTAGGGAAGATGATGATTTGGAGAGTTTAAAATACCTCTTCACAGAAGGGCCCAAGAGCACAAAAGTCACCACTCAATCTGTCAAGCTTAGAATGCAACCCTAAGTCAGTCACTGGGGAGAAGTGTCCAATCTGCAGCTGCTGTAAATCCTCCTGTCTTTGTTGAACATGGCCCATTTACATTAGTGGAGAATCTGGCCCAAAATTTGAAAAAAGTCCAAGATGGATTTAAATGTGCTTATTCGTGTAGTTAGTGTTCTTGGAGAAGGAGGAACCTATCAGTCCTTGGAGATGATAGACATCATCTGAAGATCAGACCTGAACATCATGATAACAAAGCCAACTTCTGCATGGACATCTGTACCCAACAGTAGGAGCACACATCCCACTAAGGGGTCTACACATGCTCTTCTACAAATGTTGCCAGTGATAACAAATGGATACTAGTCCTTTCTTTGAACAAGCCATAAGTGTGCTGAGGTGGCAGGGAATTCCCCACGTCGCTTATAGAAACATTGCATAATACTCCCTTTTATGTATTCCATACTTCGGCAAGTATTTCCTTAGACATAATGAGACGAACTAGGAGGATGCAGGTGAACAAAGAAGCATTTTTCCACAATGTCCTTCATTATCTTGATATCTCAAGCAGATTCCCTAGTCCCTTAATCTGTTAAGTGTTTCATCTTTACCCTGAACACTTCTGCTGACAAGCCCTCAGTGACCTCCCTGGCAAATGATTTTATTGCCTCATTGACCACAGAGTTAAAATGCTTTTCAAAATGTGTCATTCAAATGCACCTGTGCTTAACTTCAGGATGCGAGTCTTTGCATGCATCACCTATACCTACCTCAGAAGCCTCCTCCCCCAGCTTTAGTTTTTTTCCATTCTCAATTATTAATAGTCTGGTCTCCCTCCTAAGCCTTGTAGGAAATTGAAATTGGCCATTTAAGATGCACTATAAAAATAGGATCACTCCTTCCTGCTAAAAGGAAACATGGTTTTATTGTTTTCCAGGCTCTGCTGTGTCAGCAGCTCCAAACAGCAATTTTAAAAATGAAGCCTCCAAGGTTGGTAAAAGTCACTTTCCTACTACTGTCTAAATATCTACCAGTAGGACTGGGTCCAGTTGTCAGTGCCCGTTACACACATTTGATGCTGGCTGTGGCAACTGGAAAACATACGATTTCAATTATAAGGAATCTTATGAATGGAAATATGGAGAAGTTGGAAAATTCAAGGTAAGCAATTGAAAACCTGATGTAAACTTTTCGTATTGCCAGAATACACCCTCTTCCATTCATTCAATTCCGCAGATCATCCATTATGTCTAACAGACTTACTTCTCACAAGCTGCATGCGTAAGCCTCATGAACTGAGAGTGCTTTTGGGTGTGGAGCTGTATCACATCCTTCCTTCATCTCTAAAAGGGGAAGGAATGAGGAAGTGATGAGCCTGCTTTCCTAATGGTATCTCCCAACATACAACTCAGACCTGACATAATAGAGGTATTTCTTAGGGATTATCAAGAGAAGATAGACTCACATTCAGAACAGAGGGAGGTGGTTCCTCACACAACATGTACCAAAACCTGTGCAACTCCCTGACAAAGCATGTTTTGGATGCAGAAAACCTACATGGGCTCAAAGGGAATCATTTATTTGGGTGAAAGATTCATTGGGGGTTAGTAGTTCAACAGTCCACAGGAGGCTCAGGAAACCTCCTCAGTGAAAACAGCTGGAAGATGAAAGAGTACTGGGGGAAATACCAAGTATGTTCCTCATCTTCCCAGGGTACTCACTCACACACCATTAGAGATGGGATACTGGGCTGGTGGGACCCTTGGTATGTCCTCAACACAGCCATTTTTATACTTTTATGTAAAGTTAGGAGATATTTTTATATATATATAAGTATATATATATATATAAAATATGAGATTAATGCAGATGAAGAGATTAAGAGATGAAGAGATTAAATGCAGTGGCCACATTCTGGATATGTATCATTCTCCTCTTTGGCCCAACACTGATCTACAGCCTAAGCTTCAGGTCTGGGAAGCAAATACCATCCCTGGCAATTTAGTTCTAGAAGCAGGGCAGAGGACTAGACCAAAGATACACAGCTTTTAAGGAGATGTCACAGCCTTGAGGCCTCAACCTTCAGACCCGTCTGTTTCCAGGCAGCTGGACAGGGATGGCATCCACACAACAATTCCGACTTCAAGCCACACCTCTGGGTCTGAATCTGCTCCTTCCTCAAGTTGAACTCCCCATAGGATGGCCCCAAAGCAATGTTCTTACCTCTCTTCTCCCCACCCCATTTCTCTGGAGTTTCTTATGGATGCTCTTCCGACGGCCTCACATTTATAAGCCCTAAAATGCTTCATTTTATTATGCAACTCCTCAGGGCAAGGCAAGAAAACTAAGGGAGAGAGTGAACAGACATTTCAGAAACCAGTCACTTCTACCTTTGCAACACGCAGATATCATAGCTTTTCTAGACAAAGCAGCAAACACCTGCCTATTCCTCGCCTCTAACATGCTCAAACTTTTTTGTTAATCCACAGGCCTACTTCATGCATCCTGCTCCAAAAGCATGGTTATCAAGAGGAAGGGAGGCAAGCTTTCACCGTCATTAAACCATTTCTCAATGCTAAACTCAGCCAGGTTTAGCTGGAGAGGCCCTGCTTGCCTGAAACCCCAGACCATAGAATGACTCTCTCTCTATACCCACAAGGGATAAAATAAAAACTTACTCCTCCACAGATTTTTCTATGAAGGTCCAATCCTGACCAAGGAAAGAGCGCTGAAGCCAGGAAAAGCAAGCTCTGCTCCTGTCAGCCTCAACTAACAAACCTATCCAGCAAGAAAATCTTCCTAACTCGCCCTCTGGCTCTCAGCTAGCCCATCCAGCACTGGGAAGAACAAGGTGCCTTTGCTACCCTTGTCTGGGATGGCCTTTTTTTTGTTTTATTTCACATTACTTCAGGAGATTGCTAAGGGGTCGGTGTTCCCAGCATAGCTTCTGGGCCTCACGGCCCCTCGCACAGCCCTTCCTCTGCCCAAGAGGCCCCTAGGTGCTCTTCCCTGCTCTGCCAGTAGAGCACTGAGGTGACAGACAGAAAACTGCAAACATACTGGTTTGTACCAAGAATCTGCGTGAGAACGGGCCCTGGAGGTCTTCACTGGTTGCAGTTTCTTCCCAGCCTGACAGAGCAGTGGTTTTCAAACAGGGGAGACAAAGTTACCAGGGTATCACCACAGAGGGGAACTGCTCCAAATTCAGCATGAAAACACAGCAGCAGTTTCATTTCTCTCTGGCTCCCTTAATCAGCAGGAGCTGGGAAACCCTCTTGCAGAAACCAGAACAACAAAGTCGGGGAGCCTCTGCACTACAGGTTAATAAGCTTTGCTGGTAGCCTGCGCTGGATGTACTTTCTTCTGGTTTCCTGCCCCGCGGGGTTTTAGAAGAACAGTCCTTCAAACAGGGAAAGCCTCAGAGGCTGTCAGGGCACCCTCCCCACATAAACTAACTCCCATTTGCCTTACAGCCCTCTGTCACTTCAAGTCCAGTAACACACTATGCTTTTAACAGCTCTGTAGTTTTAGACAGTTCACTGAGGGAATAAGGATCTAACCTAAAGTCCACTGAAGCTGGTTAAAAGCCTCTTCAAAGGACTTTGAACCAAGTCCTTAGTCAGTACTGATTGAAAGTGGGCAAAATGATGGAGCCCTCTCCACTTCCTTTCCTCATGGATTTAACACTTTCAGACCACAATCCGAGAACAAAAATGAAATAAAAAAAAACAGTATAAGGTACTTAAGAAACCAGCTGGTATTAAATAAATTAGAATATGCTGCTTCAAAGGTCAATGCAGAGTACTTGAGACTACGTTGGTATAAATCAAATAACTTTAGGTAAAACAATGGTGGTTTCTTAATGTACTGGAAACTCACACATTTAACAAACGAGGGCTGTTCTCTGTTATAAGTAACTGGCTGGTTATTAGGACCAATTATTTTTCATTAGTAAGGGATTCAAGGCACACAGTTTAGATCCAAACAATCCCAAAATTCAGGGAGCTTGGCTCTAGAATTGGAGTACAACTCAATTTCCTCTTTTTATTTCCTTATATTTTTTTCTATCTTTAAGCATAACCAGGGCCAGAATAACTATTTCCAGGACCCAGTTCAAGAGGGAGCCTTCAAGCTGCTGAGAAAGGGGTTTGCCATTAAATTACCTCCTCACCTTCCAATTCTCCTGCAGGATGAAATCTGGGCAGCTGTTAGCAGTTTCTTCAGTGTCCTGATTTGCAAAGTTATACAATGAACATCATGTAGTTCGTACACAACTGCTGTATCTGAATCCTCATCAGAGATGGTTCTTATTCAGGACTGTTAGCCATCAAAGACTAGAGATTTTCCTTCCTCAGTATGAGGAAACTTGTTTTTGTTTTTACAATCCATTGCATCAAAAAGCCTGGCCAGCAATTGTAAAAACTTAACTCTCCAAGGATGGTAAAAACTGTCTACTTATTACTTTATAATTATCTGAAAATTTTGGATCAAAATGCCTAGAGTCCGCTCTCCACATTTCATTCTGGCTGACAAAGCTGGCAGATGATCCAGCAGCAAGAACAGAAGAATAGGAAATGATTTGGAAACATGCTAAACCTGGAAGACAAGCCTTTGAAACAGCAAAAGGCACCCAATTAAGTGGTCCCTCCAAGTATCCGTGTCTGATTCAGGTTAGCAGAAACAGAACAAAAAGCCACCTCATTTGGGACTTTCACACTGAGCTGAACTGAACCCAGGACAGGGAGTTGTCCTCATCCTGAGGGTGCCTTAGGAAGATTGGATTTGTAAGGGCAAAGGGGAGGAGAAAAGCCAAATATACAAAAGTTCTACTATACATGGAGAGAGGATTGAGGGATATAATCTTACTGCTTTAAATTGCCTCCTGTTTATAGCCTTGCACCTTCGGATCAAGACCTCAGAACCATTGGCAATCACCATCTGCACAGAATTTCCCACTGATCACATCCCACAGCAATCAACTGCAGGTAAAGGAAAGAGGTGCAGTAGGTATATCTCTTGGAGCTGAACAAACCTACTCAAATTTTGAGTCTTGATTATGCAAAGCCCTTGAACATGCACTGGAGTTGAGGGAGGGATGAGGTCTCCTTCTCCTCCCCTCTTCCTCATTAGTCCACAGTGGCACTCGCAGCAAAAAAATTAAAACAGGGTCAGGCCAGGTACAAGGGAGGGGACCCCTAGGGGCCACAGCTCATCCCTGAGCCCCTTCCCACCATTAGCACTGCCAGTCTTTGTCACGAGATATAGCAGCTGCTGTGTGGTTTTTCACAACTCACAGTGCAGCTGCAGCTACCACCAGCCAGGCCACTTGTCTTAACAAGTTATATGGACACCCACTGCCGCTCAAGAGCAACACTGAAAACAAGCCCGTGACGTGCCTTGGGGACTCTTCTCTTCTTTGTTCAGTGGATAGATTTCTCAAGTGGTTTAGATTAAAGGGGAACAACAAAACAAATGTTGCCTACATATCAGCACTCTCAAAGCCATCTCTTTCAACACTCTCCATCCAGGCTCACTGCCTCCACAGTGCCCACAGGAAGCGCATGACTCAAACCAGATTTTACAGTGGTATTTGTTCAGCTCCAAATGAGTTCTACCTCTGCTCTCCATTTTGTTTTGTTCAGATAACAGGGACGGCATCTTGTAAAGTGCCCTTCACCAAGAAGAAGTGATATAATTAATTATCCTGGATCTCCATCTCAGTCCCAAAGACCAAGATGGGCTGCACAAGTTAGAAACCAGACATTCACATGTGTACGCACCCGCACACATGCTGCCATTTCTTTTAAAGAAATATTCATGCTTCTTTAAGTGATTTAAGCACAGCTTCATTTCCAATATCTTATTAAATGAATCCAATTTGTTCCTGAGTTACAGAAAACAAAGAAACTTGTAATCTAATAAGTCTTAATTGGAAATAACACTGAAGTTCTAGCCTTAGCTTCTTTTCATAGCTCATACTCCTACAGTAATAATCAAAACAGAGGTAACTACTATTTTTCTTAGGATTAACAGATATTTTTTATTAAAAAAAAATCCCTTGTTTCAGAATCTAGCCTTTGTTTCAGAATCTAATTGGCTGGTGTCTCCCCATGACAAAGTAAAAACACATTCGTGATATGACATTCATTTATCTTCAAACTGAAGATTTACAGTCAGTGCCACGGAACATGGATCTCATTGAGCAGGGTGGAAAACAACCTGACTATCTTTTGGAAAGAATCATTTTATTACAATTATGCATTTTCAGAACGGCCTGAAATCTGACGATTTCCGAGCAAAAGGACAAGCATTTCCCTCTAGGGGATCAGCTTTTGTTTAGGGACATTCCAGGAAAACAGTCTGAACAGATATAGTCTGTTAGCTGTAGCTTTTTTGCAGAATCCGTTCCGAATTCCACTAATTAAGTGAGGGGCGCCCCAGCAGCGAGCCTATTCCACTTGAGAGGAGCAGCACGCCAGAAGACATGGAGCTCCTAATGCTCAAGGAACTCATATACAGCTCCATTTTGCACCTTTCATATCCACTAAATTTCACTACCGCAAGCAACAAAGATTTTTTTCCCTGCGCTAAGACAAGCTCACTTCTTGCTCTGTTTTTACCTCCTCCTCACCCATGTTGAGGCAGCCATCTCAGTGCCACATTTGTTACACCCATCATAGGAACTTCCCTCCAGCTGTAATACTTGCTTCTCAGAGGTTGTCTTCAGACCTATTTAGACTAGGTAACCTTCCCAGATAACATGGCAAACTTTCTTTGCCTTGCCACCGTCTTGCTACTTTTAGACAGTACCTAGGGGCTGCTTGTGCCCACCGTTCTTGAACACATCAGCACTGTGGACTCATAGGTGTGGCACTCATAAGGCCTTTAGCTCTGGGACAAGCAAGAAGAATAAGCTGTCTCAAAAACAGACTTTTCCTTAGACAGAAGGATCAAGGCTTTCTCCCAAGGGTACAGAGCACTCAAATGAATGGATTAAAAACAGTAAAAACACTAAACACTTGGTTGCACTCTTTTTTGACTTCTCTCTTTTCAATCTAGGCAAAACAGCTTTGTCAGGACAAGAGCTAAGGAGTTTCTTCTTCCCAGCTATTTAACCCAGTTACTATACATAAGCAATGATGCTCCTTATCTGATCTATTGTTTTGCCCTTCCTTCCTGTTTCTTTTGAACTCTAAGCACACAGTATGCAGTTACAAACTCATAGAAGCATACCACACATTCAGAAGGGGAAAAAAATAACCAGCCAATAAAGGGATACCTATACCTTTGTTTTTGCACAAATCATGTTACGCTATCTTTCAAAAATTCTATTATCTCGCTTCAAAACATGGCAGTGAACTCTCCCAAACTTATCATTTGCTGATTTATCGTATCTGCTTAAGAAGATCAGAAGCAACTCTGAAAACACCAGGGCATCCCAGATTCATGCTTGCCCTAGGCCATGTTTCATTTCACACGATGGCGGTTTCTTTTTGATTGGACAGCACAATGGGCTCTCTGTATACCCAATATGCTCTGTTTTTCTGGAGATAGCTAGGCCTCCAATAATTTGGGAGGAAGAAAAAAAAAAGAGCGACAGCTGAAATCCAGATGACTTGAGTATTTTGCTAACAAAGAAAGATTGTTAGAGACTAAATGAGACAGCTCCTTCCTAGAAAGAGCTACAGACAAGTACTACATGGGCAGATGCTAGATTAGGATTCATATAAGGATTTCTGCATGGATCATAAATCAAACCTTGCAGTGGAAGCAGTCTGTAAAAGAGCAGAGCAGATGTGGAACAACTGCCTAAGTGTACTTTTATGTCACCTCTAATACAAGGGGTTTCTGCTTTAAGGACTGGAGTGAAATTTGGAGTTATGTGTAGGACTGTGCCAGCTTTATGAAAGGCCATGAACAAACAGGAAGGTGGGGGATAACAGTTTAGATTTTCCCTTTCCTTTTGGATGCAGTCACTGCTCAGTCACAGGCTGCAGCTTCAATCACCACCTTGCTCTGGGCAATCCAGGCAAGTTCTGTCAATGCAAGCCTTCCTAGTTTTCCTCTCTAACATTATTATCAACTTCCCATCTATCGAGATTGGCTAAGGCCCTTAAATTCCAGTGAGCTACATCTCCAAGGCTCTGACACAGCATTCACCAGAGCTTCTCAGTACTCAGTGTCACCTCGCATCTGTTGCCTCATAGACATCCCATGACCAGTCAGCCCCAAAACTCTAAACCAAATTGGCAAAATAAGGTGGGTAAGGAAAACAAAAACAAAAACAAAAAACAAAAAACCAAAACACTACCACCACACCACCCAGAACTCACCCAAAAAAACCAACCCCTTCCCTTCCCTCAAAAACCCCAAATATGATGATTTTGAATCCATCTCATTAGCAACCTTGTGTACTGGGGTGGCCAAGCAATTGTACTAGCACAGCCAGGATGGGGCATGGGAGGTGGTGCCTTTGGGCAGCAGACAGTAGCATTATGGTCAGTGAACAAGCAGCTAGAAGTAGGAGGAGGAAAAACTTAAGCCAACTTCATGGCCAAAGCCAATGTTTTGGGTCATTCCAATCTAGCACAGACCACCTACTTCATCTGTCCAGAGCAGCAGTGGGCCAAGGGCAAAGCAACAGAAGAACCTTCCCTCGGCACTCTTCTGACGCAGGCAGAAGGGCAAAACAACAGCAGGCAAGCAGCAGAAGCCGGCGCTTACACGCTGTGCCGCGTGGAGAGAGGGCTGAAAGGCGACAGCTTTGAAACGCTCCAAAAAGCCCAGCAGCTGCCTGCTCAGCACCTCATGCTCCCAGCAGAGAGAGGGGAAGCCTTTATGTGGGGTAAAAGGGCTGGGCTCATGTTGTGGGATTCTGCAAGTAAGGAACAGGAGGGGAGCCACACTGACACCCAGGCACCAGTGTGGGGGGAGGCACTGCATGAGCTGGCCCCACACACTCACCATAGCTTTCAACAAGGACCACCAGCAAAAGCCTGCAAGGCACCAAGGAACAGCCGCGTGACTCAGTGATGACTGCCACTGCCCTATGCAACCAGTTCCTGGTACAGGATCAAGCCTGGTCTGCTGTTCATAAGCATGGCTTTATCAGAAGAGGCTCTTTTCACCTGTCACAATGAGTTGCAAATGAACTGTGAGCGACAAGACAGCTTCAGAGCTACAGTCAGGGTGCTGCTAGCATTTCAGCAGGTTGAGAGCCACATCTAATAAAAAATAATAGTAAGAAAAACAGCTTTGAAATCTCTAAGGATCACTTTATTGTATCAGAGCTTTCATGGTTGGGAGGAAAGGAATGGAAGCGTTTCCAGGCTGGGAACTAAGGTCTGCTAGGAGGTAATAACATTATTTACAAAATCGGAGAGCTGGGATGCGGGAGGTGCCATTGCTACAGGGTGTACAAATAAAACTCATTGTAAGTCAGCTCTGCCCCTCACAGCACAAGCTCATCATCAGGGATTGAAAGCAGAGATAGCTCCAGTTTTCCAGACCAGCTAGCCAGATCACCAGCTCCCTTGCAGTGTGTGAACTGGCATCCTGTGGCTGCACTGTCTCAAAGGCATGAGAGACTGGCAGCTTGCTTCTGTGCCAGTGAGAGACCCTGCATGCCTAGTCATGTGAGAGGGGTACGTGTCTGGCCTGGAACGGACACAGACACATGTAAGATGACGCACAGGGGAGCCATGTGCCTAGCATTTGCTGGTGATGCAACAGGAGGCTGCAAGTCTGAGGCTGCCATGAGGGACCATGCATGGGGCTTCCCTAGCAAGTACATTTCTTGCCAGTCCCAGTATAAAACCTAAAGCAAAAAGAGCTAATCAGGCTTCCTCTTTGCCTCAGACAAGAGGAGCCTTTGACTGCAGAACCAAGAGTTTCCAGTTAGCAAATTGCCATGGTGTTTCTCAGAGACCAGTACCCAAATAAAGATGAAGACTTTTTTTTTTTTTTTTTGGGGGGGGGGGTAGGTAGGTAGGAACAAAGTTTAGCTCTGCGAACCCACCACTACCATCTGAACATTAGAACTTCAGTCTCCCAAGTATCAGGCCTCTATCATGGTACAGAAAGAAAATCTCCCTTAGCTCCAGGAGTCCCAAGGTCTCCTCTTTGGGCTTCCAGACTCAAGAGGGCATGTTCATCCCACACATTCAGCAGGACACCTTTCCAGTCACCAGTGGCAGGCACTGGGCCAGTCCCTGTGAGTAATGCTTTCCAATTTGCACCTGCTGCACCGGACGGGGAAAACACAAGCTTTTCTGCTACGTTTACTAATAAATAGTTATACAGCACCGAAAGTGTTATGTTGAGACGGCAAAGATACTTGTGTGAATCTCACTTGGTTGCCTTGTGCATATACTGCAGGAACTAGTTTTCTATCGTGTGGTCCCACACAGCTCCTTCCCTTGGGTGCAGAGGGTGGACACTCCACATTTTAGGGCCTTCCCAAGAGCTTCCTCACACTGGAAGTCACTCACACACCCCAGAAATGAGCCTGCACCCCTTCTCCCTAGACTGCATCAGTTAGTAGCAGAGTTTGAGCATATTTGTCCTTGCCTGCTGCCCTTTTGATAGCAGAACTGGGGAGTGGAGGGGTCCCTAACAAGCCCTGGCCCCTGCTGAGAGATGGAGTTTATTAGCACAGGCTCAGTCCTGTTGTAATACAGCAATGTGTCCTTAAGCCAGCTCATGACATGGGTACAGCTCACTCATGACTTCCAGCCAAAGATCTTCTGGATGTTGTCTTCATTTGCTGCCCACACAAGAGTTACGGCTCCTCCAGACTCGCTTGAGGCTGTAACTGCCAGTCCAGCCCCAGTGCCTTGAACTGACCTACTCATGAAGTGAGGAACACACCATTAGAGACTAAGTGTGGATTGTGATTTAAGATGATTGCTGTTTACTTGAAACAAATTCGAACCCTGTATCAGCCAGAAACATTAAATGCAGTTGTAAAAAAATTGGTTAGAAGTAACACACTTTAAGACTAACACACACAGCTTTGAAAATCCACTACTAGAGCCACTACAGCATATGAGTTTGCTAGAGCTTCAATTTGTCTTCTCCAAATAGCCACATACTGTGGCTACAACATTTCTGTGTAGACAAATACATCTTTATTTTAGTTACTGGAGCTCTCTCAAAAACGCGTCTATAAATCCTTCAGGAGTGGGGAGGAGTCACAATGGAAAGACTGATGGATCTGCAACACTACAGCAGCTCACATGGCTGAATTGCCATAACTGTTCCTTTGTGGCCGCAGAATTAGCTGTATGTCACCGAGCCTTAAATATACATTTTGAACTGTCATATCTAATATATTGGACCCTGGTGGATAGTTAAAGACAAAGAAGAAAAAACAAGAGCAGCATGAAAATAGGATGGGCAGACAGTTACTTTTTAAACAAGACAATAGGAAGTGTTGTTGAACGTAGTGCCTAATGCCTAGTATATTCTGCCTGCCTTGAGAAGATAAAGAATTTAGTAACATACAGTCTGTGTTGGTTTACTTAGTTATATATTCTGAATGAAGAACTGACAGTATTTGGAGGCTCTCCCCACTTTGTGTTCAAGACCAGAATACTCTCCGGCAATGCAATTTCCAGCTGACCTATCCCAAGGCCAAATGGAAACAATAGGGAAAGATTAATGGCCTAGGAAACTTTAAAGAGAACAACAGCACAATCTTGGGATGAAGTAGAACATGTGAAATATAGTAATCTTGTGGGACCAGGAAAAAAACCTGCAAACTTAAACCTTTTCCACACCTTACTTAGCAAAGAGAGTAAGAGGAAAATGTGTCTGCTTGTTTTGATTCAAAATTTGCTGGCTATAAACAATAATTTTGAAATAATCTGAGTCAATATTATTTTTCTTAAAACATGATACGAGGTCTAGAAGCCAAGTTCTCCTCTGGATGAGACTGATACCAGCGTGATCAAGAGCTGAATTTGTGTTGATCGTGTTTGGCACCTGGTGAGACTCACCCATGAGACACAGGGACATGGGATTGTACATGGAAACTCATGAATGAACAGTTTTAATCTGCAAACAACAATGGGTTGTTCCAAGAGGAAATGCAATTTTATTATCAGTACAGAATTACTCTGTAGTAAATAAATCATTTGTACTGTAACTGAAATATTACTCTATCATACATCAAGGATGCCTGTGACCTTTCCACTTTAGTTTTTTCTTGCATTCTGGTCTTTTTTCCAGCTTGTTATGTATATCTCCAAGGATCTATGAACTAGCAGTTGGAGGTAAAAACATCCAAACTGTAATATCCTAATAAATTATCCTAATAAAAAGGCATCCATGCCACATAGCAATCCATCCAAATCCCAGTGACTCATGGAACATGAAAGCTCTGTAAACCGATCAGCTTACATCTTCTCTCAGTCTGTCCTCCACTGATTTCCCCCCAAATCAGCCTTCCCAAGTGTCTGTGAAGAAATGTAACCTTTGCAGAAGGCAACTAAAATTCAAGCCCTGGCTACCCAAAAAAAGCAAACATTTTTCAGAAGTTGGCAAGCACTTCCATGAGCTCTGGAACAAATCAAGTGCAGCTTTCTACAGCATTGCATCTTGCTGGTGGATCATCTGGTGTCTAAAGTAGAATAAGCTCCCACTGAAGCTCTTCCCATGTTTAAGGCATTTGTGACCTATAGCTTCTCTGGTATCTCCAGTCTTCTCACATTACTTCTGACACTTTTTCAGAGGTGCCAGACTTCCCTCTATCTGAACTGCTTGCTTTTCTGAAACACATAGGAAGACAATGAACTACCACATCTGTGTCCAGTGTAACTGAAATCAACCAAAGGTATTAGGGTAGGAGGATGAAGCCTGACACACACAGTGAATGCCTAAGTCGTGTTGCTTCAGAAACCTAGGTTAAAAACATTGCATTGGAGATTGTATGCAAGGTTCCTCAGCATGGACACCTCTGCTTATACTAAACATGCAATAAGGAGAGAAAGCTCTTAAAATATTTCTAAAATAAAATTGGAAATACTCCTGGAAAATGCTGAAGTCAGAACAGCTTTTTGGTATTCATATGTGCTTTGCGTTCCTTGCCACTCAATGCATTAAATGAGGATAAAGACATGGATAAGAGGAAGAGATCCCCAGCAGAGAGAAAAATTTGGACCAGATGCTGATATCCAGCTGTTGAGGCCTCCTTAAAGCAACAGAAATCCTAACTTAAATGGGCACTGCACTCCCTTTGTCTGGAGCATAGAAATCACCCACCCAGAAATCACCAGATGGTTTATCTCTTCCAAGTCCACTAGATTGTTTCAGCTTTATCTAGACAAAGAATAAGCCAGTTTACCATTAACTAGGTGCTGAAAAGATACCAGGTTTATTCTTGCACTGTACCTGATGGGTTTGCATAAGGGAGTTCAAGGTTTTTATTCACTTTCCTCCTGGCCTCATATCTATACTAAGAGACTCAGACTGGCTCTCTTAGTAATGCCTTCAAAGAGTTAGTGGGTTAGGCAGACAAATTACCTTCAAGAACTCCTTAAGAGCAATGAACTCCCAGACACAACTCCATCCACTTCTGCCACTGACCACAGGTGTTCTTTGGTGAGCCCTTTGCAGTCAACACATCAAAATCACTTAACAGAAGATATAAGAGGAGCACAGGCATTTTTATCTTCATTTATTCCCAGGAGAAGTTAGATGTTCTGACATCATCAGTGACACAGTTGCTTTTCCCAGCTGACTGAGATTTAGGAAGTTGAGTATTTCAGAAGTATCCACACTGCATTTGTTATTATTTTGATGACCTGCTTCCTATTATCAGGCAAAGATGTAATGTGAATCAAGACATAAGAACTCACTATGCATCATAAATAGATGATGTGGTTCTAGTGTTGTCTTTACTTTGTGTACAAAGGAGGAATGGGTGAAAAACAGTAAAGGAGGTGATAGTTCCCTTCACCCATCCCCATGCATTTCCACATGCACAATCAACCGCTATATGCGAGTAGAAAAAAAATTGCAAACAAGTGGGGAAAAGCTAATCCAGCTTGTCAGAGGCACACAAACAAAATAATGGACAGCTACAGAACATCTTGAATGCTTAAACATTCTTTTATGTTGGTATGTACTGTATATAATAGACAACTGTTGAAGGAAGTGATCTGTCCTCTGAAGAATGAAAGAATAGAGCTGCAGACAGAAGCAGAGGAAATAGCAGAGATGTTAGACATTTATCTAGCATCTGTCTGCACAGCCAAAAAGGAGAGATTGTTAACCTACATTAGACATCAGCTGCGCAGCCAGGCTACAGGGACAGGGATGGCGAAAGAATCTATTCACCATCTGAAACCAGTGTTCCAGGCTATAGTATTTCCAGTTTATTATTACCTGAATCAGTTGCGCAGCATGGATGAACACACACAGCCCTTCTCCTGCTTTGAGAAACATTTAGGCTAAAGCAATATGAAAAGAATGATTTTAAAGGATGGGCAATACTCCCATCCTAGCACAACCCTTAGATTCACAGACCTTAGGCATTCACCTCTGTCAAAGCTCCAAAGAGACAGAAGTTGGTTCATTATCCCATGCTACCTTAGAACAGGCACTTCGAAAAAACCCTGATGCAACCACCTCTTCTTTTTAGGGAGAAAACATAAGTAAGGCTGTTCACAGGGTACTGTGACCTAACCTTACAGTCAACCCAGAGTAAGGACAAGTACAGCTCCCAAGAAGCTTAAGAGAACAGGAATAGCAAAATAGTTGTTTCTTCTCTCTTTTTTTCTTGTTTCTCATTTGTCTTAAGTCACAGGGATGGAGACTCTTCTTGGAATGATTTATGCTTTTCATACATGCCACCAAACATTCTTGCAAAGGAACTGGGGTAGAAAAAGAAAGAAATGCTTGGGTTTTTTCAACACCCAAATCCCCATCAAGTCTATATGTGCTGACTTCATTAGCCTGGTATGTATTAGAAAAGTAGCACCTCCTGCCAGTCCTGCCTCTGAACAGCAGCAACCAAGGAGGGGGCTGTAAGCGTTGGGCACTGGCTGTCCATTTAGGGCCTGATGCCGTGACAGAATAAAGAAGCTGAGTAACAGCAGAGAAGACAGACAGATCACTCTGGGGTCAGGCAGAGAGAGGCAACGATGGGTTAGGCAGACACAGGCAACACTGGATCCACAAAAGTTGCCATCAATACCCTGGATGCCTGCTGAAGCAGGAGCTAGCACTGACTTCTCTTTGCAACTTTTGGCTTTGAGGGTGGAGTTGTAACTGTCAGATGGATGCTTGTTCAGTGCACATTATAATAGAAGAGAGAAGCTGGCAGGGAAAGTGATGAAGGTGGAAACAGGAATCCTTCTGCACTGTGTGGGAAGGTCAGCTTGACTTCCACACTTGAGATGAATCTAACCAGCTGGATGCAGAGCCAAGAGACCACACTGGGTGGAGTGCTAAGTATATAAACTCAACCTGTTGACAAATACCTTGCCTGATCCGGGAAATATTCTAAGGTGCAGAATGTTCCCATTCCCGTCTTCAGCTCCGCTCAGAAGGGCCTCTATTCAGCCAGCGAGTGACGAAGAGAAGGGCACGCCTTGTAGTGCTGGGCTCGAGCAGGCACGAGGCATCAGCAACATACAGTTCTTATATGAGAAGGCTTGTTTTCAAACAGTACAATGTGGTTACCTCAACATACTTGGCGTGAGACAGGACTGGAATTGAAGGCGTTTGGTGGTTTTGGAGAAACACATAAGGCCTTATTTTACCAAATACCTTTCTTTTTCTTTAATAGCACACTTTTTTTCCTTTTGGGGATGTTATGTCTGGAATGTACGGATTCCATGAGTTTGTTTTCTTCTCCTTCCTATTCCCTTGGACTTCCACCCTCAGCTGCTTTCTCCATCAGAAGACTTTGCAGAAGAACTTTCTTTGTGTGTGCCTTGTTTTCTAAGTAAGTAAATATATCCTCTGGTGTCCTGTTTAGCAGAGATGCATGCTCCCTCCAATGCCCTTACAGGCATTTAAAAGAATTAAACTCATTTATCCTCTAACCTTTTCTCACTGCACTCATTTCTTGTTCAGCACACTTACACATTTGCATCAGAGAATCAGCTCATCCATGCTGGAACTGGATCTGTGTATGTGTGAATAAATAACACTTAAGTTCAATGAAGATAAGACAGTTGGCAGAACCTCTGTCTCTAGCCTCTTCCAATCTATTTTAGCACAAAAAGCAGAAATAAAGGGACATTCAGTAAATTGAACATCCTGGCTGCTTTGGTACGTGCGTTCCCTTCTCATTTGCTTTATAGTACTTTGGCTTACTACTCCCTGTCATGTGAACACTACCGAAGAAAGCCAGATCCTTTTTACTTGGAAATTGCTGATGTATGTACCCAAGTGTTGATCCAACTGTCTTTACAGCCCAAAAGCAACATGTTTATCTCCCCCCCCAGCCCCCAAGTTTTTTAATTTTTAATAGGCTAGATCTACACAAAGCCCTAGCATTTATAAATGCCTTCACTCAAGCTTCCTTTTCTGAAGCTGCCATGCAGTTTGAACACATTCCCAGGCCAACTGTTTCCACATCCAAGCATCCCACCCTATTCTTACATTTATACCACTTGCCCTGCTTATTGTAAGTTTCTCCTGGCTGATTTCCCAGACTATCCTTTGCCTCTGGCAAGATAATTGCACAAGCCTAAAATACTGTCACCACAGACCTTAGCTACAATATATGCTGCTCTCAGTATACCCAAGGGGGTTGGAAGCCTGAGAGGGAGAAGTGCTAGTACTCAAAGAGTTAATTCTTTGATGTTCAGGAAGTCACATGGTTTAAAATCATGCTCCAAGGTTTTGGATTTTTTCCTCCAGGTTTAACAAAAAAACAACACACACACCCCACCACACAACACTCTACCAACCAACCAAGAGAAAGAGCAGGCAGAAGTAGAAGGGGTTGGTCTTTCATCAGCACAAAAAGTCAGATTTCTAAGGAAAGTGGATTTTTTCCACCATTTACTTTTAGTTCAATACCTAGTTTTCTGCTGAAAAGAAGTGCAAATGGAAAATTTTAAGTTGATGTCTTAAACTGCCTAATCCACTTAGGCCACACTTTCCTTAACTGTGTCCTTACTACACTAACAGAGGATGAATGTTACCAGCCGAATGCCAGTCAATGACACAGCAGAGACTAAAACCTCAGGTCAATGACCTTTCGTGGGTGCTATGACAAACTTTCAGTTTTCTTTCCAAAATTAGAGGGTGGGGATGCTGATAGACAACACACAGGCATGCCAGCAGACAGCATTTGAGAGCTGGGAGTTTCAGCTTTTCATGGAGGCAATACGTGTCATCTGCCATTTGCCTCTGTGCAAGGAGAGAGCCACCAGTTCCTGCTTCTGTTGGATCTCACCAGGATCTGGGACCTGCCTCAGTTCCCAGCCCTGCTCCAGCCCTTCTGCTTCTACTGTCTGTCTGCCTGCCCACTGCCATCTTTGACATAGCCTCATCGCTAAGCACTCACTGATGTGGATCCTCTGCCATTTCCTTGTGTGCAATTGCACAGCATCCTTCACAGAGCAGAAGGTTTCTTACAGTAAGATGATTATTTCTTCCAATTTGTGCACATTTCTCACGTTTGGGTCAGGGTATTCTGTGCCATGTTGTAGATCTTGGTGACACCAAGTATTATCATGAAAGAAAAAAGTTTATATATAGTTTTTCCCCCCACACACATGCACTATCAAGGGCAGATTCTGTTCTACTGTCTTCACTTGCACTGTTGTTGTTTCTTGTGCATATGGTGGGGAATGAAATGAAAGGTAGATTTCATGGTAAACATGTATCCCTAGCACTAGGGGAAGCTTGAGGGCAGTCCCACAAGGGTTGTTTATGTGAGCCTGGAGGCAACCAAATGTAGGCATAATTGCAAGAACAACAGACAAGGCATGGTAAAACTTCAATGGTCCAAGCATCTGCTTTCCTTATGTCACAGCCCTAGAAATCCATAGTGGTGGCTGCAGAGGAAGGCATAAGGCACCTAGAGCAAGTGGGCACTGATGGCAGATCAGAAAGGGTGGCTTCTTGCAGAATAGCAGTTAACATCCTCAGGCCTAGGTCTCTACTTCTGTCTCAGCTCCACATATTCTTCATATTTTTCTCATTGCAGGAACAGTTTGACCCTGTTTGGGCCTAGTTTTCCAACTCTGCCTATGCAGTAGGGAGCACTGTGTCATATCTACCCACGACCTCAAGGATACTTCAGTATTTAGCTCTCCTGAAGTTCAAAGAGAGATGGATCTTCTGTTAAAGAAAAAAGATCCAGGCCTGAACATCTCAGATCCTTGTTTGAACCCTGGACCTTTAGACACAGTGGTTCTTCTGCTATCCCCCCTTTTTCTGCCATATTTATTCAATTGTACCGAGTCAATACATGACACAAGGGGTTTCAGCTGGAGGCCTCTGCTGCTAGCAGGAGCCGAGTGCCAACTGATACCTGCCTCAGAACAGACCCACAAAGATCTGCACAACCAGGCCCCAAGCATAATCAATCCAAGATAAATAACAGAAGTGAAAAAAAAAACAGACTTATTTCACCATCCTATCCATGCATACTTATCTTCTGAGAAATCACACTGAAGAGGGGTATCTCATTCCCCACCATTCAGTTAGGCCAGCGGCAGTCCTGCAGGTTTCACTAATTCATGAGTTCTTGAACCTTCTGTCCTAAGTATCTTTCTAGGCCAGTGCTGGATTATATCTCCCCACCTTCAGCCCTACAAGGCACTCAAGAGCTGACATTCCTCCTACTAGGCTACAAAAGGGAAGTACACTTCCACAGAAGAAAGACTGCCAGCTTAGAGCTCCTGGTGATCACAAAGTTTGGGTTGGTGTCACTGCACTCATGTGGATGACTAAGTGCTCTCTACATCCCTTATTCTGTTATAATCTCATAAAACAGACCTCAGTCGCACAGATGCATGCTATAGTAAAATGAACTGCTTTCCTTTAATATCAACAGGAGCATTTAATTGCACTGAAAGAAGTGCTTTGCTTCAGCAGAAATCTCTGCTTTTGAAATAAGAGGAACTTACTCGAACAGAACAGTAAACAAAACAGTGATTGCTATACTGCTCAGCGGCGAAGACCGATCAAATGTGATTGAGCTCTGTCAAGAAGGATATTGATAACTCCTACTCACTTCGACAAAATTAAAAAGAGGTTGGATTCTACTCTCAATTATGCCACCAGTTTACTGAATCACTTCGAATTTGTACTGCTCTCAGGGGACAGAACACAGCACACACCAAGGCTGTAGTTCTTCCCCTCCCCAGTTTAGTGTCTTTCACCTATTTCATGGCTGAATCTCCACTGCTGAAGTTTAACAAGTATTGAATGACAAAGGCAATTCTTCAAATGTACACTCAGGAAAGTCTTAAGAAGCTAATAAAATACCCAGAAAGCCAGAAGCACAAGTTGTGGCATGTAAGAAAAGTAAGTTTTATTTGGAGCTTAGGAAAGGAAAAATACAAATCAATACCATGGGTTGGTAGAAATCCAAAGAACAGTTTTATGCTAGTATCCAAATCCAGAATTGCAAATTACCCTATGGAGCCTAGCATCATTGCCTGGGATGAATGAAGCACGAATGGAGAAAAAAAAAAAATAGAGCTAAAAACCCAACTCACACACAAAACCAAACAACCCTTATTCTGATTTTACTCATCCACATGAACACCACAGCTGAAGACAGTATTTCAGCAATCTGCGTAATTATCTTTCCTGTGTTCTTCTACTTTGGATATTATGTGTCATCTCTGTTTGCACAATAGCCAAGTGCCTGATCTGGCTTCCTTTGCCAGTCCTACAGCTCATAAGTCAGAGAGCACAGCTCATAAATCACGTGCCTCTGAATATTGAATCAAACTGAAACACCCCGGCAGAGACGCCATGTGGTAGGAACTGTAAGCCTTGGAGGGGCCTGGGGGCAGGGAGGGTATCACTGATCATTGGGGGGAGGTGCAAGTGCAGGCATCCATGGCAGTAAGGCCCCCGCCCCCCCCCCCCCCCCCAGCAGGGTGCCCCAGCCCAGCTGTCTGCAGGGTGGCTGGGGTGGTGACCTAGCCTGCCCCTTCAAGTCCTCTGGACCCTGGAGAACCCAGGGCCACAGCTCTTTCCATGCCACGTACAGGGACTGGCCAATGCGACTTTTCCACTACATTCCGAATGAGGGGAAAGAAGCCTGAAAAACATTCAGACAATGGCTGTGGCTAACAACCTCGTGCTTTCACTGACGTGAAGGCTTTTTTGACGTTTCCACTAAGCCCAAGCTTATGCTGAGGCAACTAGCCAGCGAACACCCCAGTCCTGCTCAGCAAGGCGCTCCAGAAACAGACACATCCTCCCAAAGCTGTACTAGGATCCTGAACCACAGCTGCTCACAACGTCCAGCCAGCCAGCCAGCAGTGCTGCTCCTATGAGCACACCCCAATCCAGTTCAGGCAAAATGAGCCTGATCAACTTAAACACCAGATCTTTGCAACCCCTTCTCTTTCCATCACCTCTGCAAAGCATAAGGGAGCACCTACCCAGAAGTTCTGCCACAGCTCAAGAGCACCATGCTCCTTAGAACTACAAAAACCATATGCAAGGACCATCAGGCATGGGCCTCGGCACCCAGCCTGCATCCCTTCTCACAGCTCTTTGCAGCAATACATCTCTGGACGGATGTGGGGTGGGGAACATGCTTGTGCTTTGGGGAAGAGCAAGTCTGGAGTGACTCAGTGTTGTTTTTGGCTGTTTAAGAGACATGGGGAGGAGAAGCTACAAACATCCCCAGCGAGCAAAGTTCTCACCATGTGTCTTTCTCAGAGCCTGATCTCTATTTTTCTGAGCTCATGCAGTGTTGAACTCTGTGGAAGCAGGTCTCTTAGAAGGTCCTAGATGATACAGGATTGCAGGAAAATAAAGCTGGAGGCATGAACACCAGAATATGTTGCAGTCCCACTTTCTCCACAAAAACATTTACCAGGCAATGGGCTCAACCACTCCCATGCATGTTCAGTGCCATCCATGCACACACACCCCTTCTCTCCCACTTGCGCACCCATCCAGTGTGGTCAGAGAGCCGGGCAACTACCTCACTGTATCATGGTAACTACTGCTATCACTGCCACTTTGGCCCTCTCTGGATTTCAACTTAAGCTCAAGGAAAATTTTACAGACAGGGAAGATGCAAGTGCTGAGCAGTGCTCAGATGTGCACACACTCCCACAGTGCTGCTGGGAATAGAGCCCATATGCCCCAAGTCTTTTAATGCCCTGTTCAAATTGCTTTGAGACATAAGGGAGAAAATTAGAAACACCACACTATGAGGTAAAACCTGCCAAATTCCCAGCTGGTGGAGCCCCACTGAAACTTGGGGAGTTATGCAACAGCAGAACAGGCCCCAAACTGAATATAAATAATATTTCCGTAACTGAAGGCAAGATTCTGTTCCCAGTAATGTTTAATGCTAACCATGAGCCAGAAAGAAAATCTGCATTTGCATGCGATTTCATTTTTTTCCCCTCCTTCAGGTTCAGAAGAGTTTGGATCCATGGGCTTGGTTCAGTTCTGAACTCCCATTAGGGAAGTGCTAACGTATCTCACAGGCTGCCAACAGAGGTAATACTGAAATGCATATGCAGTCCACAGAAGGATAATTTCCCACAGTAAGGGAATTCGGCTGAGGTAGAGGAATGACTCTACTAGGAAAAGAAGTTCTGTTGCAGCTGTCATACAGAGTTATATATACAAGCAGGCTTGTGGTTAATCAGTATTTTATTTTGGGTTTGAAACTGCTGGGACTGAGTTTTGTTTTGTTTTGGGTTTGTTTGTTTCTTTTGTTTTTTTTTTAAAGGTTTATTTCTTTTCAGAGCCTGAATCAAGCTCTGCTCTGCACCCATCTGTCAGCTACACAAGAGACTCATTTGGAGCCTATAATGGTTTTCATCATTGGAAACACAGACCTTCCCTCCACTGAGGCAGGCTTGAAAACAAGAGGTCAGTTGCCTCAGGATGCACAGGGACAAGAGTGCTTCATCCAAGAGATTTTAGCTCTGAAAGCTGGAGGCACCAAGCACAGCTCCTGCTAGACACTTAAGGGTGAGAAAAAGCACCAGAAACCCCTTCTGATCTACCCCATAATTACAAAGCCAGGCAACAGCAATCTTTGGCCCTATCCGACCATAAGTGTTTTCCTCAAAGGGTAGCCAACTGTGGAGAAAACGCACTGCACAGCCTCACTAAAAGCTGATGCCATAGCTGCAGTCCTCCAGCCTCTCTGGTAGCTCCAGGAAGCACCATGCTACCTAAAGGCCTCTTAAAGCTCCTTCATGACATGGCAGCCGAGCACATCTGGGCCCTGCCTTGTCTGACAGGGATCTCCTGGAAAGCAGTGTCCCCCACTGGCAGAGCTTTCCTTTAGTAAGCACACCACCTCCATTATCTCCTTCAGCTTCTCTCTCATAACCACCGAAGGGCTCGGGCCTCCCAGGGACTTGTTCTACATCAAGTCTGAAGTTTGTGGGGCATCATGCAGTAGGAACTACATGGATGGAGGCAACACCATGGCCAAGACACAGGGAATAGTCTTATTCCTGTGAGTTCTGTCCAATTAAAGTGCCAAGAGCTTGTACCCTCTACGCACTGGCATGCGGAAGGCAAGTCAGCTGCTCACTGGTGTTTGCAGGACTAGCCCCTAGCACCACAAGGCTTGATGTCCAGCTCAGCAAAGCCCAGCTCTGTGTCTATTTCCTGCTTAGTAACTTCAGTGGGAGTTTTGGAAGCCAGAAGAAAAAGCACTGTTTCTCCCGAAAACCTCAGCATGTCATATACAAAGAGCACAGGGATCTGTGACAAGCTGCTGGGGGATTACACAACATTTGGATTTTCCCCATCTTACATATAGAGACCTCATTTATAACACATCTAGTCACTGAAACAAGATCATTCTTTTCCTGATGGCATGTTACTTAAACTGAGCTGAAGATGTTCTGCTGGATTAGGATCAAATGAAAACTATGCTTTAGCCACAATCTGTTCAGGATACGCTCCTGAAGTCGTGTTTGGGCAGAACAAAGCCAACAGGTTACAGTGGGAGAACCGCAGTTTCTCAAACACAGGTAAGACCCTTCTAACTCTGGAAATCAAAACACAGTACCCACAGGTACCACTACTATTTATTTCCTCATTTCCCTATAAGTAGCACCAGCTATCACATTTTCGAGTCTGTAATATGCACTGCAGGTAATCCATTCTGCTTTAAAACAGACCAATGTTTTTCAAGTACTAGTACTAGACCCACATCTCAAAATAATCCCCATGAAAAAAAGGACAGATGGAAGGATAGATTGGAGGAAGGTGGCTCCTGGAATAGATCAGCGAGGGTGGGAGGATCAGAATGAGGGAGCTAATGGGAGTGAAAAACTTGGGGTAAACTCCTCCCTGTAATACTCACACATGCCTGTATCTACCCTGCTACTTAGTCACCAGGTCTTGCTTTAAAGAGATGATCCACAGGTTATACCTAAGCAAATATGAAGCGCATAGAGTTATCCTAAGGTGAGTGCTGTGTAAACACTTCTGGACATGAAAACATAACTTCCCCACTCACACACCCTCCCACCCTTACCTTGCCTTTCTTAAATTTTACTGTTTTATCTACTTGCTAGTGAGAAAGAACACACCAGAGCAGCAATAGCGCGCTGCTGCGCCCACAACAGCCTGCTGAAAATGACATGCTTATAAACAGCTCCATCAAGCAGGGAATAATAATGCAATCTGGCAGAGGGAATCTTAGAAGCCAACTTAAACAGGGGAAATTATTGTTAAAATTACATTAATCAAAACCAGTTAGGAAAAGATGAGAGGAAGACTCTGGCAGAACATGTCTGGGATGTTACCAATTAAACTTGTTTTTCTTCCTAAAAGGCAATAGCATTCTTTTTAATTAGCCTCTGTCATTGCAATTCTAACAATAACCCACCACACAATTACTATGTGAGCTACTTGAAAACTTAAAGCATGTGTCCAGTTTCTTTTAAAGACTCCTCAGTGGACTACCAATGGGGCTGGGTAGGGAGGAATAAATGATTTACTTTTCTGCTTCTAAAGCTAAGTTATATGAGAAGATTTATTCCTTAACAAACAAAAGCAGCAGCTCGTATGCCAAGAAGTCCTTCTGGGAATAGCCTAAAGTTATCTCCAATAAATGAATCAACTAGGTAAGAGCCAGAAATAAGCAGAAAGATATTTCTTCCCATACACAGCTTGAATGTTCTCTGTGGAGCAGAGCATTGGTATCTATGAACCACCACAGAGCTCTGCACACACTGTGGTACTACATGATCTCACATCAGGAGAAGTCTGCCTTCACATATTCACTTCCAACAACGCTGCGGTCAGCGCTGCCAGCGCTCTGGCACACACAGGTATTCTGCACAGGGCAGTGACCGCAGAGACCTAATAGCGGGACAGAGGCTTCAGGATGCTTCTTTGAGACAAGAATCTTTTTTCCTTTCAGCATTAATTACACTGCTGGCCCATACTGAAAGAGCAACTGTATGATCTCACATCTCAGAGTTCCTCCCATGCGAAGCAGAATTACAGAGTCAGAGGGACTAACCATGGGGTTCAACTCCTCCAGCTTCAAGCATCTAAGAAAAAATCAATCCATTCATCTAAATATCCACAACAGTCAAAGGGAGATTGGTTGGATGAACTGCCCTGCAAAGGTGCTTGAAGACAGCTGTGACATCAGAGAGGCTATGAAAAGTACCTGGGTTGAAGGTACTTCACTCTAGGGATGCCTTTGGAGAGTCTGGTAACACTGGTTGTTCACACTCTGTAGTAGGAGTAGGCTCCCTCTATAAACAAGACACCTAACTGGGTCTTTGAAACCAGGGAAAACAGACACCATTCTGGCTACCCTCAGCTAGGAAGAGTTACAGCCATGAGGGAAGCTTAACCATCCATTGAGTAAAGCTAAACACAGTTCAGAAAGAAGTGGGTTTAGAAGAACACACAGCTCATAATACTCAGAGCTATTAACTACCAAGAACTGCAGCTCTCATCACTGTCACTTTAACATCAGTGCCACGGCATTGTAAAGAGGCTGTTCTCACTGGCATAGCTCCTATTCTTGTCGAAGCCATTGGTACTGAAGAAGTTAACGCCTGTAAATTGCAATGCTAACCCCTGGCTCTGCTAATCCTTTAGCATTATTACACTTTCCAACAGGAATGCTTGGCTGAAGTGACATTAGACAGCTTAATGACATCAGTGAAAGTCTGACCTGTAAAAACTCTTTAAAAAACAGAAACACTGCATTTTTCAGGTTCTCTAGACTAAAGCACTCTGGGTCACATTCTCTTGTTTTCTCTACTGATGCAAGTTCATAACTAAAAGTACAAGTCTTTGGACCTTCCAGCCTCACCAGGAAAATCTGTGAAAGTGAGAAAGGTTCACTAATAAGTTGCGTCTTCTCTCACTGAACCCATACAAGATTTCAATCTTCATAGTTTCATACTGTACCAGCAAGGATACACCTCTATTTGTACTCATTGTGGGGTCAACCATAGAAAACAATGAAGAATTAGGGAGGACAGGAAAGGTGTTAATTCACTAGAGTGGTACCGCATGTCACAGGAGAAACTTGGTTCACAGATAGCTGATGAAATCTGTTTCAGTGTCACACATTAAAACAATTTCATATTAGAGTTGTGAAATATACCTGTTTCTGTTGATAAACGCTTCCCTGCCCTGATCCTGGCCTACACTCTAAGCCAAGATATCTAGAGGAGGAGGAAAAGCAAGTGTGCAGTATTTTCAAGCATCTCCTTTCCCATAGAAACAGATTATTACTAAAATGGTTACAGAGCTCTACATAATCTCTATTAGAAAGCAATGCATAGCAAGAAGGCATAGCTGCTTCTTAGCCTTTTTCAGTGCTTCTCCTGCAGCCCCTCAAACAAATACATAGTTTCCCCTTAGACAATGTGACCCTCTGAAACCTGTAAAAGACCTAAGAAAGGCTTTTACAACAAACTTTAAAATGTTCATAGTGATGGCCTTTTCCCTGAATATGTGAATTAGCCAGTTCCCATCTGGCCACTCTTAACTTCCTTCTATTGTTATAGAAGAACAAGACACATGCAATGAGATCACGAGTCAGGAGAACTGAAATGACAAAAATTATTTTTGCATAGACAAACTCCCAACAGCTGAGGTGCCCCCTTGCCCCCAAACACACAGTGCAAGATACAAGTAAAATAAATACTGCAAGATATACCAAAGTACACAGGAGGACTAAGAGAAGGATTCAACATTTATATGAACAATGAGAAAACATCCACAGTGGCATTAAATAGGACCTAAGATATCAACCCTCAGGCTCCAGGATGCAAGCCAAATATTAACTAACAGGAATTTAGAAAATTTTTCTATGTAATGATACCATATAACTGTCTAAAAGGTTTTACACCTTGGTCTGAAACATCTGGTAGGGTACAGCTCATCATGGAGTACCTGACTTGACCAGCTGTTCCAAAAAGTTGAGAGATACTTATTTTGCCTTACCAAGGAGTAACATATTATTTGTAACTCTATAACAACCATGCTTGACAGCTTCACATATTATAGTCATGCACAGTTTCCATTAGATGTTAATAGGTATTTTAGAAGCATCTCAGCTCTTTTACAGAATATAACCTTAAAATAGTTCAGCATAACACTTGTGGTATGCTGGCAAACACTACATGTTGGCAGCCAGCCTAAGACCACTGCTGGCAAAAATAGGACACCTGTTGTCAGCATTCTATCAAACATGATCGTTTTAACATTGGAAGAGTTTGGAATGCCTCCATGGAAACCTGTTTGATGTCAAATTTGCATCCCAGCAAACCAATAACTACAGCTGATGTAAATTTTGAAAGTGTCATCATTGACTAATTTGGAGTAGACATGAAAAATTTAGATAGGCTTATGGGTGAAACAGCACATGTCAACTTGGAATATTTACTTACAAAAATGGTGTATGATAAAAATAACACTTGAAAGACACCCAAATGTCGCAAACAGGTATTTTTAGAGAAACACCCAGTGAATGAATGAAAGGGAATGATAAGTGCATGGTGAAGTCAATAAGAAGGAAGTTAAAAAAAATTATATATATATATATATATATATATATATATACACACACACACACGTCAGAGATTGAAGTCAGTTCTCAGATTAGTAGCAGAGCTTTGAGACTGATAAACAACCAGCAGAAATGGAAGGGTCAGAATTCTGCTAGCTAGGCTAGTCCTACCCTTCTGTGGTCTCCTAGGGTGCCTTTTTCTTTCTATTTTTGGGGGAAACAAGCGCCATGACTTTTGCTTTACAAGTCAGCACGATAGTAGCTTGAGAACAACTTCAAACTAAGCGAAAGAAAATGAATCTGAGAGATGCTCTGGAGAACAGTCAACCCTGGCAGCAGCATCTTTTGTCAGTTACTGGAGTGAGAGGGCATTTGGAGGAACGTAGCTTAGCCAGAGCAGAAATACTCTGGACAACACACTTTCTATTCCAAGGAATCCCAGAGACAGCACTGTCTATTTATAAGGCTACCCAGTAAGAGATGTCCTCTGATGACAGCATGAAGAGAACTTGCTTTTTCCAGTATGAGTCTCACTGCAGAGTCACATATGGAATTGCTTCCAGAAATTGCCTGGGAGGCAAAACACCTGCAATTCAACAGTCGCGATGACAAAAGTTTTCATCAATGTCATCATGATCTATCAATTATGCAGTACCACCCAAGAAGACTGCCAACAATTCCTTCTACATTAGCTTGGGTTATGAGTTTGACCAACATAAGTCTAGGTCTTGCAAGAAATATTTTCTACTGCACACAGGAGAGTAGGCATCAAATTTGAAGGAAATTTAGGAAAGGGCAGCACCCTCCAAGTTCTCCCTTCTCCAATAAATAAGAGCTGTTCCAAACACAGTTAGGGAACTAAGTCATACTCTGCCTTTAAAAAAAAAAAAAAAAAGTTCTGTATTAAACTGAAGTAATTATATAATCTCACTTCACGATGCTCCATCAAACACCATGGCTAAGATGAACTGTCCTGCTCTGAACATCCTGTTACAGTCCACCTGGGTAAAGAGGAAATGAAGCTCACGTAGATCACTCTGAAACACAAGTCCCTTCTTCATGCTCAGGAGAATGAGCTGGAGCAACCAAGGCTTGCCTTGGACTAAACATGCACTGAGGTACTCTTGAGAATTAGTCCTTTAATATAAGGGATACCTTACACCAAAGTAAGAAGTTTGAGACAACTTTGAGGGGAGCAATGAAAAAAGCTTTCCCTATTCATGTTACCAACAAAGCAAAGGCCATGCCCATGCCCTTGGAACAGTACTTAGTAGGGAGGGACTGCGCTGTGTAGTAGAAGCAGCTATGCTTCCTGCAGGTACTGGATGTCACAGGGTAACACTCCCATTGCTAGCCTGAACAGGCACACTGTGGATAACATAGGGCTCCCAGAAGCTGGCTCAGCTAAATAGGTGTAACCCAGAAATTACTTCACTCATCTCCACATTTATATTGGCACAAAGCTAGAATCAGAGCCGTGGAAAGGGCTCAAGAGTAAACACTGAGCAGAAGGGTAAGACAGACCCATAACACAACAAAAACACAGGCATCCAGCATAAAACAGAAACAAAAGGAAATTACTTTTCCATGCTTTCATCTCCTTTGTTATTTTTTACTTCAGTAGCACCTTAAGGCTCTAGTAGAGATCAAGGTCTCCTTGTTCTGAGCACTATAGGCACACAGGGTGAAATCCCATCTCCAATGAACTACAGTTTTGTTACTCATGTCAGTAGAGGCAGAATTTCTCCCAGAGAAAGAGGCCATCCCTGCCCTGAGGTATTTACCTAAACAAACAAAACCAGCAAAAAGAGGAGGCTGGGGGGGAACAGGAAGAGAAGGCAGCACTCAGATGAAGTCCAAAATTCATGGAGCAGAAGAGAACTAAAACTCAACACATTGCTTCACATGCTACGGTCCATCACAGTACGGCAGCAAACTCTGATAGGCTACATGATAATAGCTACAAATATCACATGGAAAGAAAAATAAATTCCCACAAGTTGCAAAAACAATGTAATCAACCCTGGCATAGTATAACCACAACCCTCCCTATGCTGGTGAAGATATTATTAAAGGGGAACTGTTATGGTTTCACGATTTGGACACTTGCATATTCACTCCCTCCCTTTTGAAAAATAACGGGCAAGATGGGAAGGATGGAGGATAACTTTAGCACTGTAGGAACATACCAACTCTCCAGTTGCAGACAGATGCCCTCTAGGCAATGCAGGGAACAGCTACAAGACAAGCTGCATGCGGCCTTACCAGTGTCCTTCAACTTTGCAGTAGAAGAGCAGCCTGTAGAGGTCAGATCAGCTTCTAAAGCTGCATTTAGTCCTTAACTTTGAGTATACACAAAGTCAATAACTACCAAAAATGTCTGGAGTCTTGACACAGCAATCACCAAAGGTTAACAACATTTGTTCAGTAAAGGCAAACAAAGCACTAGACCCGTAAAATCTCAGGTCAATGCCAGCTCCGCTGCAGGCTTCCTGAACCATCTTGGACCTTACTTCCTTCTTTTTAAGTGCCAACAAGTTCAATAATACCTGAAAGATATTTAAAGAACAGGGGCCACAGACTTCAGCAAAATTCAGAAGCATCTAGTTTTCCGCTGTCTAGGATACTGGTAGATGTTAAGCTCTCAGTACTGTTAAACACGTGTTACACATGGGAAGTTGCTAGACAGTCAACAGCATTGTCCTAGTCTAACTCACTCCCCCCACCCCCAGATGATTTTTCCTCCACAGCAACACTAAGCTGCTATGAGTATGCGTCATTCAGACATGCAAAAGGTACTGAGGGATGCTCAGATAGCTCTCACTTCTTGACTACTACCCAGAGGTATTGAATTCAGATCCTCCACAGCTCAAGATGATTTGTATCAGCTGTGCTAAACACCTATGCAAAAAAATATAACAACTCCTCTTTCTTAAGAGTTAGGTGTAGCAGTGGTAGTCACCAGTAGCTCATCTCTGCAAATCAGCACTTCCCAAGTAACACTCTCAGCAAAGGTGTGCAGTAGTTCATTTTTTATGGTTTGTTTTGACAATGAAGGTCCTCATCTGGTGAGATTCTGCAACACATATGCATCTAACATGCTTGTGATTCTGCATGGTTTCAGTGCAGGTTCCTGTTTAAGTACCTGGCTATTGTCACAGCAGAACAGCAGCTCCTACTCCTCAGAAGAGTGAGTGGCCAATACAGTTGGATCAGACAGGAGAAGAGTGAGAAAGGTCCTAAACACACCTTGCAGGTCATTCAGATAGAGGGAAATCTCTTCCTCACATTGCTACTCAACTGAACTGTGTCCTCAGCAACAAGCACACACTGGAAAACAACTGCAACAAAAGCCATGACCCTTCTCCACCCCAGCCTGGGAGTTAGGTCTGATGTGTCTGGTGGCTCCAGCTCTCACCCATCCAACCCACTTGCCACTCTAAGCTGTAGGAATTAATTCCCCACAATGGTTATGAGCAGCTGTAGTAATAGTGTCATCACCTCCTATGAATTAAATTACATCAATACCTGGGTGCCTCTATTCATCTCATAAGCTAAGATACTGGTAGGATCATAGCAGCTTTATGATGGGGAGTTGCTCTCTGCTTGTATGCCCACTGTATCACACACTGGTAACAAGAGATCCTGGGTACCACAAATATTTTAAGCTAAGGTCAACCAACCACTTGTTCAGTCCCAGCTACTGGTACTAAAACATACATAACACCAGACACACACACACACACACACACACACACGTGCCTAAACCAGTTAGAAAAATAGAGTTACGTCTTGTTTGTTAGTTTGCCTTTAAGTTCAATGTCATCTTTGTGAGGCATTAGTTTTGTTGGAGGCCTCTAATGTTTTTATAATTAACATCCTTTAACTATTCCATGCCCAGTCAGCAGTAACTTTAACTAGGGAGTTTTCCAGCACAAACACACACAGCCAGTCTGCTATGATTTCTGTACTGCAACACTTGTCTGTGTTTCCTTCATTTGTCTTGCTTATTTTGGGGGATCTGTCATACCACACACAAGAACAAGGCTCAGCATCAAGAGAAAAAATACACCACTGTTTATTTTGGATAAGCAAGAGCACCACGATTTCCATCCACTTGCATGTGTATCCATGATCCCAAAGTAAAGTGTCTCTTGCTCTAAGAGCCTGGAACACAAACACTACCACAGCTGTTATTTGGATGAAAGGAGGGTAAGAGCAGAAGGATATGGGGGGGGGGAAAAAAAAAAAGTGTTTTATCTTGTGCAGGTGTCATTGTCAAACACCTGACCTGATCTTGGTTTCATTTACATCAGTGAAAGTCTGCAGCAATAGGGTTTCATGTGTAGAGCAATGCAAGCACGAGATCAGAATCTGGGCTACAGGATTATACTTGTGTGAAACTGCAAGTTAGATCAGTCTAGACAAGGAGATGCTATTTTAGCCTGAGGTTCAACTGGAGACCTTTATAAATTAAACAGCATCCCCTAGCTTTGTAATTAGGGATTCTGCCTGTGCGCATGAGTTTCCCCCTCCGCTGGCTGACCTCCTTCTACAGGGTTTTGTGGTGTCCTTACAGCTTCAGCTAGAAAGCAGCTCCCTGCCTGCTGTCTTTAGCTCAATACCAGTTTGCAGATGAAGTGGTATTTTCTTAACTGTGTGACTGAGGCAAAGCAACAACTTGCTCCACCAGAATCACTCCAGATCTATTCCAGGGTAATTGCAATCACTTTGTTACCACTCCCGTAGGTTATGCAGATAGCCAAAGTAAATAATAGGTCTGCAGCAAACTGGTAAGCAACATAGCTGTCCTCTGACACCATACACAAAGCTTGAGCACACCTGAAGCGGCACAAGGGGGACACAGAGCAATGACCACAATGGACACAGATTGATGACTAACATAGAAGCTCAAGCTACATCTACATTGACTCTAGGGTATCGGGACCAAAGAATGGGCTCAAGTACACTATACTCCCAAATACAGTGCTAGATATCTACACTGATGCCTATAAACGCTTTCAATTCTCCTGGCATGCCCATTAGGATCCACAGCAGCCATCCCAACTGCAGCCACCAAGTCCCATCTGCCACTCATCTAGACATTGTCAGGACTCTCCAAGGAAGGACCCAGACATTGCAAGAGGGAGGCAAGCAGACTAGTTCTACCCAAATATCAGGAAGACAAATGCATGGTTCTGCAGTATAGGGTCTGTCATACCAGAGTGCCTATAGAACCTATGGTAATTCCTAACTGCATGAAACACCCCGAGGACATGGCCGACATCATCACAGGCACAAAAAAGGGAGCTGGGTGACTACAACTATAGCGCTTGCCAACTAGAAAAGTCATCACATGGAAGTGAATAGATGGCAATAAGCAAATTGAAGCCTCAAAAAGAAAAACCTCTAGAGCTTATTTAAAAACAGTGGAATAAGTGGAAAAACATGGGGGATGACTTTTGCACCACTTTTATGCCAACATAATTCAATCATTACTGTTCCCTTTGAGCAAAGGTGTGGTTATACGTATACTATAACTACGATTAGACATTTGTTTTATAACAGTGACCTTTTTAGTGAATAAGACAACTTAACCAGTAACATCACGCTGCTTCCTCCTCTGTAGTCTCCTTTTTGGACACAACTGCCTGTTGACCTTATCCTTTCAATTTCCATGTATAGCAGACTCTATACTACAGAACCAAAGGAAAAGATGGTCTAAAGGACCTAAGTATTAGAAGACTGCACAATCTTGTATTTGTGGCAGGGGAGGGAAGGAAAGAAGGGTTTCAGTGACATCCAATACTGCATTTTTTTGGATGTATTATGAAGAACATACCTCTTGATCCATTTATCTCAAATGCTCTTATGTTCATGTTCTTCACACACAAGGCCAAACTGTGGTCCACGTTACACTTGTTGCTCTGGATTTATGCAACTCTGCTGAGGTACACAGAGTTATTGTAACCAGAAGTAGGATTCATTCCAAGATGCGCTGCTTTGCTTAAGTACAAAGTGCTCTTAAGTGCTTCCAATAAAGCATATGCTCTCTGTTCCACGTGAACAGTTACATGTATGTAAAACCAAATGGAAACAGTGAATATTTACTGAACATCTTTATGTTTCATTACATTAGGGAGGTAAAGGGCCAGTCAGCAAATCTTGAGGTTTCCCATAAACTAGAGAACAGATGCTGAAAGGAGCAGGAGTATCTATTATGATCTGTAACATTTATTTATAGTTTCATCTCCTGGCAGTGTTTGCACAGGGCTGGAGTGCAGAGAACTGCTAGAAACATCGCCACCCACTTGATTCCCAGCCAAAGAATTATTAAACAATCCACTCTGCTGTGCTTTACATATACTTCTCTTCCCACTTTTCCTGCCAGCTTTGTCCACACAAGGAATTGTCAGATGAGCCCTGAACTGGTAACCTTTCCCTTGAGCCCACTCCATTGCCACATCTTGTCAGAGTTAACCACATTGTCACCTCTGACATCTGGACCTCAAACAAACCTCAGGGTATCTCTGACTCTTCCTTTCTATGTACACATCACATCTTCATCCTTTTTCTTCCATATTCTTGAAGTTCAGTTCTGCCTTTTGTCTATCCCAAAGAAGTGACAGTCAACCACCTTGCCTTGTTTAAGCCTCTCTCCAGCTATTCTACATCAAGCATCAGCTATTCTATGGTTGGGTTCACGCTATCTTTTTTAACCTGCTCCCTTGGCTGAAACCTGTCATTGACATTGCAGCTTCTGATCCACACCTTTAGACTCATCAAGTCTGTCCTATGTTCATCTCATCTCTAAGATCATGGGGTACAGAAAAAGGCAACTGTATTTTGAATTATGCATTTAATACACGCATTATTTTCTCCCTCCCAGGGAAGTTCTCTAGCAGTCTTTGACTGTAAGTTCTTCAGAAAAAAGATCAACCTACCTAAGCGTTTGCTGTGGTTGATACAGAATGCCACAGTGAGTTTGGCTGACCTCTTTGGCTGATGCAGAAGTACAATGTCATTATTATCCTTTCCATGAAAAGGACATTCCAATCAGGGTAATCTCTAAGATCCTGGACTTACTCTGCTAAAAAAAGACTGAGTTCTTCAAGGGTATCTTTAGTCTCAAGTAAGGAATTCAAGGACACTCAGAATGCCTCTGAGGCGAAGTACCACTAACTTTTTCTTATTCCACACTGGTTTTAGACTTGACCAGGATTGTCCTTGATTCATTTACTAGTATAAATAAAGCTAAAGGATATTAGGGCCCAATTTGCTTCTCACATAGAGGACTGCTCTTTAACTGTGGGGACCACTGGCATGGAAAGGCCCACAGTCATACTATTTCACTCATTTATCTTTTGAAACAGATCAGCCACACCTACACAGAGCAGTCCCAAACACTCCTAGTTCCTGGACCAAACCCAGAAATTGTTTGGGAGATTGCTAGCTGGCCAAGACCATGCCAGAGACGATACTAATAATATAATGGTACAGATGACTGAGTTCCTGTCTTTGAGAACACCTCTAATGTGCTTTAACCTACCAGTATAAATGTAAGGACTTCATTAATTTTTCTCCTGCTAAGTATCCGTGCAGAGTAACAGAGAGAATCTCCCCTCTGGACTAGCAACTTAGGCACTGTTTTCACGAACAGTGTACATTTGTGTTCATGTGTACACATGTACATACACACAAAATGGTATACTATTATATATTTTATTACATGCCATATAATACACGACATGCATATTATCATATGTATTATAGATACTGTATCTTACAAAGCAAGTACCATAAGAGCTACAGACTCATTCATTGTATTTGACAAGTTCATGTATAAATACTGTATTTCAAAGATAAAGCTGTTTGAAAGCATAAAACTAAAAGCTGCACATGTCTAGGAATACTCTTGGATGATTAAAACTAATAACTACAGAGAAGCGTACACTGTTTAGCGATGTGTTAATCTGTGGTCTATAAGGCAGCCCCTGACAGCGTTTAGGAACAACTTTCTCATCTTGCATAGACTCAGCTGATACAGATGGATGCACTGATGTTGAAGTCACTTTTTTGCACTTCTGTGCAAAAGATAATAGAAATAACCATACAAATGTACAGTACATAGAAAACCTTGGAACACCATATGCCCTATATCAGATAGATCCTCAGTGACCAAAAACGTATATCCTATAAAGTATTCCCAAACTATTTGTTTAGGACAGGACTCTTGCAAGTTCTTGCACTAAATGAAACCCTACTCCCCCCTACCCAACACCACCAAACTTAATATAGACAGTCAAACCTGAAGGACAGAAAACAGCTTAGTTTGTCAGACTGGTGAAAATCTGGAGCAACTCAGCAGAGGCCAGTTTAACTGAGATCAGAATTTGGCCCAGACTCAACAAACAGAGCCAAATTCATTACCACACTCTTTCCCTACATGTCTGCATATTAGGGAGCACGTTTCTGGGTTGTTTTGGTTTTTTTGTTGTTGTTTCTTTTCTTCTTAAGGGCACATTTCAGTCAGTCTAAAAGTACATTCTGTAATTGTGACAAAAATGCCAACTGACGTAAAGAAGCTCCACAGATTCAATAATATTTTGCTTGGAAATGGGTGTAGAAACACATGCATTTTCTAACCCAGCGTGCCTTGGCTACAAGTTGTAGGAAACACCTTTTTGACAGGAATAAAAATGTAGACTTTTCTTCCACATAGAAAATCTCAGCAAAGTATCTCAGCAATGACAATTGTTTTGTCAGTTTGGACATATCCTTTAGCGTTTGGATGAAGACCATTTCATCACAATAGACAAATGGAAAGCAGACAGAAAAGAAATGAGAAGACTTTTGGCACACTATCAGTCCAGTGCAAAAACTCTGGATTTTCTGCCATCTCATATTGTTATCAGTTAAGTATTATGCTAGGTCCCAGCCTACTGAGTGTCAAAGCACTGACTGAAATAACAAAGTAGGTATCTGCCTGCCTCTATGGTCTTCTCTCAACAGCACAAATCAAAAACTTGCCAAGTTCTGTCCCCATATGCACAGGCTTTCCATGAGTCAGTCTTGGTCTGTAGTCAGAAAGGGATGTCATCCGAACACAGGCTGTAACAAACCTGGGCACAGCTCTGGATCTGAATGGAGCAAGAAGAAGGGGCTGTACTCACACAGCTATGTCTGCACTAGATGGAGTGCATGAAGCAACGGTGGAAGGGGAAGGATGTCTTCATTCCTTACCATTACCCATCACTGGGCACACTGTCACAATCAGATTTTGTCTAAACTTTTGAGCACTGAGACACAGCTATACCAGACAGTTATTTCTGATTCAGACAGCAGCAACTAAAATCAGAATCCAGTTCTCAGAGCCAGAATACAGTTTCTCAGCAGCAACAGCATCATTCAATTTGCCTCTCCAAGAATGAGACACGTTTATTTCATTTTCTTATGTGGTGCAGCATATCCTGTTGGCCTCACCCACCCGCTCCAGAGATTTCAGCTGAGGGAGCACTCTGGGGAACCTTCAGAAGAATCAGATTTATGGTCAGTCTCTCTCCTACTCTGTTCCTCCAGTTTTTCCCCATCACCTCAAGTTCTCATCTTCTTTTGGGGTAAGGGGCCTACACTCTCAAGACATTCAGATACCCTCTCACAGATACTGTCCCTACTAATGGCTCCAGATAGCTCTCTTGCTTCTCTCCATCTTCTCCCATGCTTCTGCACATTCCTTTCCTCCCACTGTTCATGCCCTTCCCATCAGCACCTCCTAGTTTGAGCCTGCTCTAAGTTGCCGGGGGGGGAAAGAAGAGGCATCCGGGTCTGCCCAAGGAGAGAGTGGCATCTACTCCAGAGCACTGTAAAGCATGGGCTCACAGACTAGCACCTGTGAGGCATGGAGAAAACAGGTAGAAGAGGCACCAACCCAGCTACCTTTCTTCCACCCCAGCAGCTGTGGAAGCAGGAAAGAGACAGAGCATTTGCTGCAGCGAGCTCTAACTTTTCCTTCGGCTTGGACAAAAGTCACTTGTTGCTCAAGGCGGCTTCTGAACACACATTTTGAAGCCAGCCCCATTGCCGCACTTAAGAGACCATGAGCCCAGTTCATAGTCATATGAAGGTGCATTTACACAGCTGCAGCCTTGAAGTCAGCACTAGTGACTTCTACATTCATTTTGAGGCTGTTCCTCACTGCCAGATGTGGGCAAAGTGGCTGTAGAGTAAATTAGGTCTGGGCTTAATAAAGCCTATTTATGCTGTCTCATTTAGCACAGCCCATGTTTATGGGGATTTATTAGGCACTTAACTGCATGAAAGAGGAAAATATTTGCTTGTAATTTCAATTGCTCCGTATGGCTCTGACTCAGTGGCCTCTCAAAGCACACAAATATTTTCCAATAAACAAAGAACTGGTTCAAACTGCAGCCTATTGAAAGCAAGACAGTGAACATAAACAGATTTGATTCACAAGACTTTTTTTTTTTCCTCCAAAAACTGGGAAGGATTCGACTTTTTACTGTAAAGTGACAAGAGTCTTCAATTTGGATAGCTACGGAGGGCAATGACTCCTTTCCTTCAGTCTTTAAAAGACAAAGGGCTTAACTAGATGGTGAAACAGCATTAAGCTTGCTGTTAAAATAATTTAAAGTGCGCAACTGCACATGGTCATTGTTTTGAATCTTGCTACTACACCAGCTTTAGTGAAGACACTGAATCAGAGATTTCTTGCATGCCAACATCTTCCACCAGACTGAATCCAGGTAGTGACTTATTAGCAAATCATTTTCCTTCATAGGTCAAGTTTATATTTATATGCACACACCAGGACAGGACCCTAAGAATTTGCAGCAGTGGAGAACTGAAAGTCACTAAGTCAAGAAAGAACTCAAGAACAGAGTCATTGTGCCAGATTATTGGCTAGGACAAATAGGCAAAAGTTACTGCAGTCAAAGGAACTGTGCTCATTCACATCAGGAACGGATCTGGCTCATTATCATGAGGGCTCCTTACTTCTTTGGTCAACAGTTGACTACAGTACTCGAACGGCTTTGTGTTTGCTAGTTGTCCAAGACCTTTTTAAGCACTTTCTCAAATGGACTAATTTTTCCTATTTATTATCCAAATAAAGTTTTCTAATTGTTCTTGCTTTGTAGCTTGTTCACATACATTTCCTTCTGAATACAGAACAGCAAAAACACAAGCCAAAATGTCAAATCTTACAATTCAATATGCCAGCCTACAAGTAAATGCTTTCTGATCAGACAAGAACTGCTAGACTTGAGCTGGTATATGTAAGTATTCATGCTGGACTATTCCCCCCACACACACACACCTTTTTTTTTAATTTTTATATATAAATATCTCCCTCCCTTGATATTCCTTGAAATTTCCATTTTATATGCCACTGAAATACTGGTGTAAGAAAAATTCATAAAGTCTGATTCCATCCATTATTCCACAAGACTTACTCTTAATGAATCTTGGTCATCTTTCTTGCATAGCCATGATTTACTTACTTTGGGAGGTCTTTCAGAGTTATAAATCACAGCCGATATGAGTTGTATGCCAACATACAAAAAAAAAAAAAAAGAAAAAAGGAAAAGATGTTAAGCTTCCTCTATTCAGAGATTGTTCACTGTTACATCCGGGGACTACAGTATGCTATGCAGAACTCCTTCAGAAATGGATCCACGAGAAAGTGACCAACTTGGGCAGACAGAGGAAAAAAATATCTTTGAAAGGAAAAAGATCTCAGAATTACCTCACTTTCATTGGCCACTGTCAAACACCTAATCATTTTCTTACCAAGATTTGTTTTGCATTTTAGCAGGCCATGTTTTCCTGTCAGATTCTATGGTTTCTATAGATTAAATACTCACAATGACTGATAGGATAAGCTATTTCAATGAATTATATCAGTGGGTTTAAACATTAAATTTAAAAAATTATGAATAACTTGATACTCTGATAATGAGGAAGCTACAAAACAATTACCAGCATTACGGCTTACAGAATATTTAGCAAGCCATATATAAACACAGGCACTCGTGTTTGATGAGCAGACTCTGATGTCCCCTAGGAATGGACTTCTATATTCGTTTGCACTTAATACCACAGGGCTTCTGTCCAAAACTGTGTACTAGGAAGAGCCTGTACATTTTTTGTACCTAAGAATTGTGAAAAAAAACCCTATATGTCAAAAGTTTCCTTCCTAAACTATTTAAATCAATCGGTTCCATTTCTATTTTCCCAGGTTTTTTTAAATTAAAACTCTTCAAAACAAAAATCATTTGTTATTTCATGACAACTTTGCTCATCATTTAATTAAGGCAAGCTGCTGCTTTTTCTTCTCCCAACTGTTTTCAATGAAAAACAGGGTCTAAAAGTCAACTTGTGCAAAAAAGTTTCATTACAAGTGATAAGTCTATTTTCAAAAGGGAAACTTCTGGATCTGGGGTGAAGAAGTAATCAGCTTTCATTTTCTGACAGAAAATAGAATCCCTCTTCTCCCTCCCCCATGGAAAGTTTCAAAACTCATTGCAGCAATAATATCTTCACTCTGAATGGAGAGAGATCCTATTTCTCTAGAAATGCCTCTCTCAGGGGAGGGGATGTTTAGAACAAGCTCAGAAATTATATTTAGAAAGAAAACAATGAAATTCTACAACACACAACCTCCCACTCACTTCCCTTTAAAACAGAGAAGGCAAGTTTCTTTTGCATAGTGGCATTTTCTGTTGAGAAATGCTGCTTAAGAAAACAAAATTCGCTTCCCAGCAAGTGACACACATTTTTCAATACAAAGAACACAAGAGGGTCTTAAATATGACCCGACCTGATGAATGATGCAATTGTCCCTGTGCGGAGCTTCTTTATGTCCAGTTTCTTCCCATAACTGTTGATTTGCTGGGCAGCATCATTACAGGGGAATTAGAATGACATTAAGAGACTGCAGGGACACACACTCTTTGGTATAACCAGGAGTCATATCTCCTCCTCCTCCTAAATTGCTCCCATCACAAGAGCACTGTTTTGTGTTCACATCCCTTTCCCACATGGAAACTGTTACCAGCGATATTCAAAGCTCTTCTTGGGTCAACATATTATTCTTAAGCCTGTTACCAAGCTTTATAAGCAAGCCACACTAAGTATTTATCATACATCAATTTATTAATGTATGAGTTTTCACCTCATCCTTTGCATTATGTGGAGATTAAGCATTGCACACAACTGTGCTAGGAGACATACATGAGACATTTGGGCAGTGCCAACCTTGTGCTCCACATACAGGCTTTTGATTTTAGAGGACTTTGTCACCACGAGGAAGACCCATTCAATTATTTCTTTTCTTCCCTTTCAGAAATTATAACAAATCAGGATCCTTACCATGGATTAGGAGTCATACAAAGCTATACTACCTTCGGGCAAGTCCCTGGTCTCATGTGGGTGCAGATCAAACAGCTGAACCCCTACTGTCCAACAAGGGAAAAGTCTGCCTTCACAGCGCTGCAAACCTCATGATTTCATCTGGGAGCTTGTGATCTGCTCCGAGTCTTGTGACCACTGAAAAGTTCCAGCTTCCACTTTAAAAAGTCAGTACCTAGCTTCGCTGTGTGTAGAGACCAACATAATGCTACAGTACCCTTAAATCCCAAATGGTTCAAAAATTAAGCAACAGTATGCATCTTTTAACATTTTTTGTGGGAAACTGACTTCTTCTTTTCATTGTAATTTGGAGTTAAACTCATTTATAATATTTTTCCTACTTTGTGGAAAGTACACATCCCCCAAAAATCAATATGGGAAAAAAATGTTTTGAAATATCAAAAACACTTCCACATTCTAAAATCCTATTTAGAATTTTCTGTCACAACTCCTCTATGGTTTTTCCACTATTCAGTGTCTTGACAGTCACTGGAATTCAAAAGGACTTAAAACAGTCTTGTAAAGTTGTAACTACTGCTCTCACATCTACAGAATAAAAAAGCAATGCATTTTCAATTTTCCAACTATACACCTCAGTAATGCTATGTTTTGTGGCACTAAGTAAGTCTTAATTAAAGATCTCACAGTACCAAGAAGCTTTAATTTTTAAGAAATAAGTTACTCCTTCATGAAAAAGAGCCATCTGCAGGCTAAAGACTGATGGTGTCAAGTGGTATTTGTTTCCTTCCCTTCTTTGATGCTTCAAACTCAAATCTTCATTGTAAACTATACGTATAGTTATCAAAATGGACTCTCTTATTCAGGCAAATCTATCACTGTGGATTTTACTGAAAGAGAATGGCAGGAGCAGACTTGAATGGGATAGTGCTTTGGGCTTCCTCTCTTTTCATTTATGCCCCTTGTTTTGAAGGGCCAAGGTCTTCCCAAACAATTAGGAAAAAGTTCTGGCTTTTTGATCTGTTGCAGGATCCCTTAAGTTTATGTTGATACAACTCTCTACAGTACTTCAGCGAAAGAGACTAGAGCTGTAGACTTATCTTATGTTCCAAATTTTCACTGAAGCTTAAGTGATGGAGAGGATAAAATTAATCCTTCTTGCGCTTCAAAAAAGGCCAAAGTGACAGAATTAAAAAGACTTCCCTCCAGCAGCTGCTAGTCCTAGGTCCAATCTTGTAAAGTTGAATAACAGAGTCAGTTCAGTACCAAAAGACAGAAGTCGGGACACTGGCAGTTCATAAATCCTTCAGATCAATAAACTCTTATTTTTAACTCTACTGTAGTAAGCTGGACTGGAAAGAATGAGGCTCTGAGCAGGCCCAGATAAAGCTAGAATCCCAGGCCTGATAAAAAAACACATGCATGAAACAAATTAGATTTTGCACATTGGCAACAAGTAGTCTAGTCTCTAGCTTACAGGATGACTCAGTCAAACATTGTGCAAAACTGTCAGAATTATACCACACAGATCAGTTGCAAAGCTTTATCCTTATAATAATAGCTTGTGCATATCCATAATCATGACATTCATCCTAAAGTGCTTTTGCAAGCTTCCTCCATACAGAAATTCCTCTTCCACCTCTAAAGCAATGAAGAGCAGACAGTTAACACAGAACAAAAGTCTTATATGACAACATTTAACAGGAAGCAAAGAGTACTCCAATCAGCTGAAAATGCAGAGAGGAAGTAAAAATGGGATTACGCAAATTACAATCTGGCCAGGGCTCTGGGATTAGAGACAGCACAAACTCTGAGCCTCTGATTTCGTATCTGCTGATCTCATCACCGCAATTCCTCCCACCTCCCTCAGGATCTTGCCCTAAAGAAAAAAGGTCATAGCAAAAAATGCATGCTTATTTCAAAACTCAATACTGCCTTTACAGAAACAGTTACTATGGGGACTATTGGAAATTCCACTGCTGCAGCCAAGAAGAAAATGCCGAACACTAGGCTCCCCTATATCACATTCATCAACTCAGAGTCCTCAGAAAACATTTCCCCTGACTATTCTTTAGGACAGAACCATCTTTATCTCCCCACCTACTATACTGAGCAAACAGCCAGATGAATGGCCACTTGAGGTGGCCAAAATAATTCATTCTAACTCCTTGAGAACAAGCATGCTCCCTTCAGAGACAAGGAAGCTCCGAGTTTAATGCTGCTTTAGCAGTGACTCTGGAAGTAGTGAGCAGGCACTTTAGACTTGGAGGAGAAGGGAGGGAAAAGAGGGTTCAGGAGAATATTGTCCCTTTAAAAGTAGCCCCATGCTGTCTCTAAAGAGATGCAGCTGTGCTGAAAGGTGAGCAGGGTGAACAGCTTTGCTGCTCCAAACAATGATACAGTCATTTTCTTTTTTTCCTTGCTCACTGCCTAGTGCAAAAGGAATGCAGCTCTGACATTCTAATGGTTTTGTTTGTTTTTGGACCGTTTAATTCTCCTTTTAAGTTATGCTGCTTCCCTTTGTGTTTGATGTGCTGACCAGGGTACCACCAGACAAGGCTAGCATGACTGGTAAACAACAACTGGCTCCTTCTTTACAACTATTTAGAGTGGCAGTGCAACAGCAGAGAGCACTCTAGCCCTATGGCCTAGACTAAGGGTTCCCAAATCACCCACCATCAAGGTCTTTCCTGCAGTCCTTCAAGTTCAGTGTTGCTGCACCTCCAACTTCTTTGAAATGAAGATTTTGGCCATCAGACATTTATCTCAAATAAAGTTCAACAGAAGTGGAAGAGACCTGCACTTCACACAGGTCACGTCCAAAGCTCTGATCTGCCAGAAGTACTGGTCTTGTTCCCAGGCAGAGGTGACAGGCGAGTTCCCTCTTCTGAAGAGAAGCTAACAGTTGGATATTTCCATCCTTGGAATTCAGAGCAAAAGTCAGAGTTGAACCTAGTGACCATGACAAGACCTAATGCTTCCCTGCATAAGCCCTGGCTGCAGCTTCAGGCCTGTGGAGGTATGCTTATATTAGTTACAAAATAAGTTCATAATAAGAAATTGAATGGATGACCTTTTGTCATAGTTTGATTCAGCTTCTGGTAAAATTGTCCTGCTTAGTTCTGGTAAAGCAATTCTTTAATGGGTTAGAAGTTAAAAAGGCATCAGCTTATGGGCTCTGTGACTTTCGACCAGCTCACACTGGAAAATACAAGGTGCCCCCCTCCCCAGGCCAACAGTCCTTGCCAGAGAGCATCAGTTTTTAGTCAAACCATTATTTGAAGAATATAACAAGGTTTTCAGTTCAGTTTTTGCTTCACGTCAACAGAAGCTTCAGAAAACAAGAGGTCAGACTCAAGCTGTGGTTCCACAGACATTTCCACACACCCCCTGCATTCAGCCCACCTGTCCCCTCCACTCCCCCAGGACATGCTGCCCAAGTATCTGCGGTCCAACAAGACAAACCAACTCAGGGATCCACAAGCAGACGACACATCAGCATTACCATTACACCTTCACACTTCCCAAGCTACCAAGCAATGTGAACTAGTCTAATTCGGACAGCCACAGCAGCAGCTTAAATCCACTAACTAAACTGTAGGACCCCACACACTAAATTAGCAATCATCTTAGGGGGCAGGAATCTCCCAGTGGAGAGGGTGGGCTAATTACTTACCTCACCTTATTTTACATAACTGCTCTGCCTGCCCCCAATTTTGTGGACCCTGTTTACCCCAGTCAGGTACAGGGAGAATGTGTGGTACACTCCGGTACAGGAGAGGAGTTCACCGGGAACCTGGAGGGCTGCCTGAGCAGACCAGTTCTCTGGCAGTTTGGAAAGAAAGATCTGAGCAGGAACATCCAGGCCCTGGCTGTTCTAGCCCTGTCCATTAAACATTTTTCTGCTTTTCTTCACAAGCCCTTTCTGTGCAAGGACTACATTTGCAACTTGACACTGCTATCACTTTGCTTCTGCCAGCCTCATATTTTTTATTCCTTTACCAAACTTGGTACCCAGAGATCATTCCAACTCTTCCTTCCAAGCTAGATCCAAAGGTGCCATCTGCCAGCATGAGCACGCACGTGGCAGAAGCAGATGATGCTGACACTGTTCTACTTTGCCCTTTAGAACATATTCTCTGTGCAGCTGCTGTTACTAAAACTATTCTTAAGTGTTTCCCATTTGTGGGGCTGTGCACATGATTTCCCCTAGACAAAAAGAAAAGAAACAAAATCTTGCAATTTCACTGCTACAAAGGTTGTGGCTCATGCTTCGCCTGTCAATACGTGAGCAAGTTCTGTCTTCCTAAACTTCTTTCTTAGCATTAATTTCCTGGTGCTCAGGCTCTCAGCAAAGCAAGACAGTGTATACAGAAGGAATTTAGCTTCTTAAGTTTAATGAGGCAAGAAGCCTGTTTTCAAAACATCCTATGTTTGCCTCTTTCTTGCCCCCTTTTGTTTAGCCATGTAGCTGCTTCTCCATCTTAGCATGGCCTGACACCATCCTTCCTTTCTCTGCCCCCACTCCCTTCTTTTACAGCTACTCCTATGTAAAGGAGATTTCTCCTGAATGGCTTCTGTTAGTCTGACAGCTCAGCAGCAACTAACCTCCATCATTTCCTGCCTAAAGATAACTACCTGCCATGACATAAACACTGAATGGAGAAGGAAGGAATGTTCTAGGTTTATTATAGCTACCTTTATAATATATGGTGGAGGAGAGCAGATGAAGAGGAAAAGAATCTCAAACAGCATCTTTACCACCAAAAAAATATATATATATTTCTGTGGTATGCACAAGAGGTCACTCATAATTGCCTATCCCCCTGGACAAGACAGCTGTTCAATGTGGTATTTCAGGCCTTGGACTGTCAACACCTAGATTTTGCTTTCCTAAGCAGAGAAAGATGTTCCAGGGATCGCCACTGAATCCCCAGCAACCTGTTCTCCATTTAAACACAATATGGCCAATATGTAAGCCTTGTGCAAATCCCCTCAGACACTTGGGTCTGATGCAGTTAAACAGCAAGATAGATGAACACTTGTCTCTGGCTTACTACAGCCCTTTCTGTGCTCCAAGATGCAATTGCAACTACGGCCAGCATGCCTCTCCACTGTTTAGCTCTTCCAACTTGCATCTTACTAGCCTCTATGATCCTATTTTATACTCAAAATAAGGCATCCAACTAGCTGTCACCACCTGAAAAAATCATAATCCTAGAAGGTTGCAAACCTCACGTAAGGGACAATGAGGCAGCAGAGGAAAAAAAAATTCAACTTCACATGCAACTTCTGCCCTGCACATACATCTGCTTCCAAGTCTAGCAGAAGTTCATACCCTTTTCCTCTTCATCCCCCTCTTGCTATGCTTTGGAAGAGGTCAATGTATTGGGGGCAGAAAGAAAAGGCAGGAAGAGGACTGTGTTTGTGGATGTGTCAAGGTGCAGGTTTCCCCTGTTAACTGCCATGACATGCCCCATATTACATCACAGACATGTCATGTGGTTCACGCTTACATTCAACCCCACAAAACCATCAGCCTGAGGGTATCAAGAGGAAACAGAAGGAATCTCAGAATTATGTTCAATCACACCTTTTTAAGGCACATTCCAGCCTGACACATGATTTGGGAATGGCAGGGACAGATACCACTAGTTTTCCTCAAAGAACACCACAACTGTGATAGCTCATCATGCCTTCCCTTCAATTGGCTACATTTGCTCTAAGTCCTGCTTTCTCATTCCCTTGGCAGCCTTTTATCTTTCTGTAGTGTATGTGACAGGGAGATAGCCACCCCAAGTGAAAGTGATCTATGCAATATGCATCTCATCCAGAAACCTGGGCAGCGATTACTGATCATGGATCTGCATAGACACGCAGTGGCTCCAGCTTCAAACAAGAGGTGAATAAGAGAGGCCAACTGCTCAAGTCCACCCAAAGTACCTGGCTAGTCACGGAGAATCCAGTGCTTCTGGGCTCATTCTGACTTCAGCTTTCCCCTTTACACTGCCTCTATGGCCAACCCCCCAGAGACACTGAGAAACAGGCTTGCCTGGCCCAAAGAGACATGGGAGAAGCAAAACAGCAGTAAATAGGGCAGTAGCCACAAAACTGGTGGGCTTGCTGGTTTTACAAACAAATGTTGAAACCCATCAAGACATGTAATCACACAGATGGGGGGCTGTTGGGTGGCAGCTGAGGAGATGGTTAGAGGCTGAGGGACATCTAGCCTCCATCACAGCAGCCTCCAGTGAGCCCCACCAGCCCACAGAGACAGCTTGAGGCCATTTCCTCAAAATACTCATTTGCAAGTGTCACATACTGGGGAAGATAGCATGTTTGTTTTGAGGACTGAGGAATCCAGTGCTTTGTTTCTTCCTCGTCTGGCTTTAATCCCTTCCCTTCTAAGGTCAGCTCCTTAAGGGAATAACCAGCATCTCCTGTCACAAGAAAGGATGCTCAGCATCTGGATTTCCTGTTGGTGGGTTGTTATTTCAGGGCAGACAGCTGTGAAATCATATCATGTAGAAAGAGAAAGTCTGAGCTGGGCAGAGATACTACACTTGCTGCAGGGGAAGTGCACACTGGCACATCTCAGTAACTATGCTATGAGAGTTGGGCTGGACATGACCATTTGAAGGAGATACCAGTCCACCTTGGGCCCAAATTCCCTCCCATCCCACTAATTCCAGGAAACCACAGAGTACTATCTGATAACTGCAGCAGCTTCCCAGAGAAACCAGGTGATTTCTGCCTATGGATTCCTGTCTTGGTTATGGAAAGGGCTGCATTCTTTTTTAAACCTTGGAGTAATGGTCATGCTGTTATGTTACCAGTCTCAAGTACATTAAAAAAATATATATAGTGCAGACCAAGTCCTCATTGTCATGGAGTCAGTTTGGCTGGCTATAGGGTTGATCTTGAAAAGTATACATCATGTGTTTTCACCTTGGGAAAGCTGATGTGCCTTTGTTACCCAAGGAGGGGGGAATCTCAGAGTCAAGTCCACAGAGAAGCTATTTTAACACCAATTAACTTCCTGTCCCTTTGATGTCTCTCATTTTTGGGTTACATCAGGTTTGGGAAGAGAGAGAAGGTAGAAATTCAACTGGAACAACCCTCACAAAAAGAAATAAAATAAAATAAAAAAGCCACACACACACACACACACACACACACACACACACAAAATAGCTGGGGTTGGAAGGGACCTCTGAAGATCATCTGGCCCAACCCCTCTGCTCAAGCAGGGTCACCTACACAAGTTGTCCAGGACTGTCTCCAAGGATGGAGACTCCACAACATCTCTGGGCAACCTGTTCCACCCTGATCAATCACCCTCACAGTGAAGAGGCCTCTTCTTTAGCTCACAATTTCCTGTGTTTCAGTTTGTGTCTGTTGCCTCTTGTCCTGTCACTAGGCACCACTGAAGAGTCTGGTTACACCTTCTTTACACCCTCCCAACAGTTACTTACAAACATTGATAAGATTCCCCCCCATCTTCTCTTCTGCAGACTGAAGAGTCCCAGCTCTCCCAGCCTCTCGTCATATATGAGATGCTCCAATCCCGTAATCATCTGTGGCCCTTCACCCTCTTGTACTGCAGAGCCCAGCACTAGGTCCAGCACTCCAGATGTAGCCTCACCAGGGCTGAGCAGAAAGGAAGGATCATCTACCTCAACTGATGCTCTGCCCAATGCAGCCCAGGATACCATTGTCCTTCTTTGCCACGAGGGCACATGGCTGGTTCACATGCAACTTGTCCACCAGGACCCCCAGGTCCTTCTCTGCAAAGCTGTTCTCCAGCTAGTCAGCACTCAGCCAGTTCTGGTGCATGGTACTTCCTTCCTCTGCCACTCAGCCCACTGCACCCAATAACATAGCACTGGAAACATACTGCTGGTGCCAGGGGGAAATCATGTCCAGTCCTAAAGAGAAAGATCTAGGCCAACCTCCTAGACTTAAACACTTCTAGACTTTGGAAAAGCTCATTCCTGGAGCCCAGCTTCACAGCTTGAACACAGCTACACATCTAGTTTAACTGAGCACATCTTACCTCTTGGGAAATGCTACCAGCCTCAAGGAATCAACTGCCAGGATTTTTTTTTTTTTTTGTCTAGATATACATCCTCCATTTTCTATTGCTCAATTCATTTTCAACCAATTACTCCAAGATACAGCCTTCATCTTAGCAGCTCCTTGAGCAATCTTCTTCCTCTGCCTGAATGTTATTGCTTTTCAGAGTCTGTAAATGCCTATTAAACATTTCACCATATCCCTGATCAGATTAAGGCAGGATTCTAGTTGTGTGTGCTCAGTACCTCATAAGCAGCAAGGCAGAGACAGGGTAGAAGGCACTGATATTACTATACCAAGGTTTTCTCTGGAGAAATGGAGGCACACTTTTAGTTGAATGGGCCAAGACATAGAAACGTGAGAGTAATGACTGTGGGAGGAAGAAAGAAAGATGCAAGATTTCTGTAAGGCCATGCTACTTCTTGCAAGTAAATGTGCCCCAGTAAAGTTTCCTAAATTAGAATAAAGTAGAAAAGTAAGTTTGCTGAATTTATCCAACTACAGACTGAGAATCATGAAGGAGGATTTGGGAAGAGGAGCAGCGAAAAAAAGTTACAGCATGTTAGTAATTACTACAAGCAACGCAGGGCAGCTGCAAAGGACTTTACACCTCCAGAGCGCTCTGTGCACAGTACTTCAGTAGGGCAAACCCTACTGCTCAGTAGCTACATAGGCTTTATACACTGAAAGCATCTGAACATCTCAGAAGAGCAGCCTCTATGACCCAGCTCAGTGCTTCCCCCCCCCCCCCCCCCCACTGCATTAGGCAGGGCAACTCAGGAAGCTGCATAAGCAACAGAAAAATCATCTGTTTCTTCCCTTAACATCTTCTCACATCAATCTATCTTTACAGTTTCCCTGCCTCTTCTGACACATACATCTTGCTTCGGTTATCAAGAAATTCAAAGGAGCACTGAAACAAGCCCCATGACAACTGCAAACAGATCAAAATTACCTAGCAGGAACCATAAGCTAAACAAATTGACCTTAATAGTGTTTGTTTCAGAAGAGTGACACAATTCTGTGTGAGGGACAGGCCCCCCCCAGAGCAACAGGTTAAGCAAACACTGTGTGTGATTTCTCAGCTGTTGGTTACACATCATTGTTTGAATTAATTTGCCTGACAAAAGCCACTTTTATACAATAGTGATCAAGCAAGGTCACAATGACATCTGACCCTCTGAGTGGCAGAGTGGCCAGTTATTCCTCTGCTTTGCTCATGGCACTAAACACAACAGCTTTGGTCACAGCCATTTCAATAATCAGCTGAGCTATCTACTCTGAGCTATGGAGCTTCAAGTGGAAGCAGAATCAGGCCTCAAGCTTTCAAAATATACCTGTAGTTGAATGCAAGGCTCAGAGGCAAGCAGTACTGTTGAGGCCTGCTTTAATCAAGGGAAGCTGGAACAAGCACACACACGTGAGATCCAACTACACACTTCAGCAAAAATCCAGCAGGTTTAACTTGTGACAACTGTTACACAACTGGAACTAACATGTGGTAAAGAAGAACAAAACCCTCCTGTTTTTTTCCCCCCTAGTACAAACATCCCTTCAGGTTAAGACAAAACCCAAGTCCAGCTGCACTGGAAAGAGACTTCTGCCACCTCCTTCTGCAGGGCTGAGCTTTCACCCAAGCAAAACAAGGGATGGAGGGTTCTGAGCCAAGACATTCCAGAGTCAGAGGGACGGCAGGGAGGTCAGTACCTCAGCCGAGGCACACGTACCTGAGCTGGACAGGACTAGCTACGCAATTTCCCTCTGCCACTGACATTTGTAGCATGAAACTCAAAAGCAGAACTTCATTCAGATGAACAAATACATTTTAATTGCTTTAACCTCATCTGTGTTATACTTTCTCCCAGACTTTACCACCTTTTGGTTGCTTATTAACAACTCAGTCCTCATTAAGTCTACAGATTTGAAGTTTTGACCTTTGTGTTGCATGCACAGATGCTCTCCTACTATATTTACATAAAGATATTTTTCCCTGTTTTCCCACATCCACTTGGCTCAGAAGCAGCAGAACACTTATCACATCAATACCTGAGCAAAGCCAACAGTCAGAACAGAATTATCCAGAAAATCTACATGGGAAAGACGGATGTTTAAAGGGGAGAAGAGCTGCCATTAATCATAGCTGTTACAATTCTAAAAGCTATCAGTGTAAGCCCATGTTTATTGGGGCAATATGCTATTGTACAGTATGTCCTGCAGCAAGATACCAAGGCCTGAACTGACCCAAATCCCAAAAGCTCTACCTTATTAACACATTAACTTCAGTGTAATTTCTCACACAAACAAGGGTATCCACAGGCAAGTCCTGATTCAGTAAGCTCTGTAATACATAGACTAAAGTTCTGTGTGTAGTCAGCATTATTTAGGATGACTCAGGTCACTATAAATATGAGATGCCCACTTTGCCTTACAGCTTAAGAGGTGTTTAAACTGTATGTAACAATCTCATCATGTGCTGCTTTGCATTTTATTGCTTAGTGTGGTATTGCTAAACAGGAACGTTAAGTAATCTATTGTATAGTACATACAGAAAGCTTCATTCCAATTCCAGAAGTAGCTTGCAACCTAATTCCTGGTAGAGTCAATAAATTACTGCGTCCTATATATTCTAGATGTTTAAAGGGCTGCAAGGAATGCGTTGCATAATCAATGACAGATGCTACAAAGTAAGTTACTAGCCCGTGATTTAAGTGAAACTGATTTTGAAATGGTCAGAGAAGCTTCTGATGTTCAGCCATGAAACAATCACTATGGAAACATCCCTCTATTACTTGACTGGCCAGTCTGTATCTGCCCAGAGAGAGACAAGACGGATACACTGATCTGTAAGAGAAGAGGGGAGATGCAGGGAAGACTGTAAACTGGGTCATGACCAGTCAGTGGAGTTGTGCTAATTTATACCAGCAAAGATTTGGTCCTGTATTTGTGCACAAGAAGTATTACTCAAAATATAACTCTTTCTAGGTTAAGAATTCAGTTCTAGTGTTAAAGCCTTCTTGCCTTCAAGGAGGTCACGGTTTCAGTCTTAAGAACCATGGGGTGGAGGTTTGGGGGCAGGGGAGATGAATGGGCCGTAATTCTTCTGTTTCAGCTGCCATCTGTTGCCTTTGAAAGTGTCTGATGCCTCATTCCCTCTTGGCTGATTCCTTGTGCTGAGGTAGAAGAGATAAATCAACATTCCTGTGTTTCCAACACACCAAAACTTTACCATGGTGGCTATTTTGTGGGTACTGAAGTCTGAAACATCTTCCTTTACCCAAACCACCAAGTGCAACAGCTTAAGTAGGAGCCCAGCACCAAAGAGAAGAGAGGAAGAATTCACTATGGAAGCAGATCAGCTGAAAGAGAATTGTATCTTCTGATGCATGTTGAAGTTTTGCAAAAAGCTTACTGCCCTAGCTCTAAGGAAGATCCTTTGCTCTGAGCAAAGCACCAGTACCATGAGGAAACACCCTCACCCCACCTCACTTCATCCACCTGTAAAGCTGTTATCCTTTAGCTCTCAGAATCAGCAGAGACCTATGCAATAGGCACTGCCTTTGCCACCAAGCTGCTCTTTCTTTGCAGCTAAAGGCTTTCCTGACCTGCTAAGAAAAATTAGCAGAAATCCCTGCATAGTCTCCCATCATTTGGGCTATCTAATGAGATTAGTAGACAGTGAGCACATGCACAGACATGGCCCTCAGAAGATGGTAAGGACCCATACCCACCCAGGAGAGACTTTATCAGTCAATACCGATCACATTTAAAAAAAAAAATGAATCAATGTGGGTTGAATCCACTCTTGAATGTAAGTCTCAAATAACTCCTTGGCTAGCCATATATCCCTTCTGGCAGGCTACAACACAGAATAAACAGCTACAAAAAAACCACACACACTGCAGGGTCTTCAAACAGAAGTCCAGAGTCATTGGTGCCACCAAACCCTCAGGTGCTTTCATCGGTCTCATAGACTCTCTACAAGAATGTGCTTTATTACTGCTTTGCCTGAAAAACACACTAAGTTTTCAGGATGAGGTGATGAAGTGTCAGAAGTACCACTTCAAATGCCACTGACTTAAGCAAACACTTTCTTAAACTGCCTTCACTGCTGAGGACTGTCTTGCTCTTCACAGCTCTTGTCCTTTTTTCCAAAAGGGTGTTCTTAGCCTGGTTCATTTCCGTGACCAGGTTTACACTGAGGCCCTACTATGGCACAACCAAGCAACGGTGAGCTGTAGGAGAGGAGCAGGCATTTCTTGGACTAGCTTTTCCAATCAAAACCCATTCCTACAACACCACCTGTGTGAGTCAAACAGGTAAAAATCTATCAAGCTCCTTTCAGAAGTCCTGACCTCACCCAAGGCAATAAAGTGCACTCTTGCAAGCCCAGGTTAAGTTACCCCCAAGAAGTAAAATGACCACATATAACTAAAGTCCAGAATTACACAACATGTCCCTTTCCGGCCTGCGTGTGAAGTTTGCTCCCATATTGAACCCAAAGTCTTCCATCATTCAGAACAAGCCTGGACATCTGAGCAGTGCAAAGACTTCAGCAACACAAAGGGTTGCACCTAGTGGATTAGGACCTGACTCAGTTTATAACTCTTTGTAGAAACACTAGAAACAGCATAGATAACAGCCAAGGAGAGAGAGACAGTTTGGGGAAGGCATCTTGGGACTCTGCTACCATAGCAAGCAATTTACCCATTTTATTTGGGATAAAAAGATGCAAGAGAAAAGCTATGCAATTACATGAGTGATGTGACTGGCAAGGACATATGCACCGGAAGAGACTGTTTCGGGAGGTACTTCCCCACCTGCAGTTCAGGGAATAGATGCACCAGCTCCAGTGGAAAAAGGAGTTGGAGACCAAAGCACATAGATCAGTAAGGGGATAGCACAGGCTGTCATCTATGATCGGCTTTCTTGAACTATCTTGTCAGGCTGGTGTTCCCTGTCTTGTGCTATACATAGAGCAAGTAAATTAATACACAGGTACTTGATGAGCCCTTCTCTAACACCATATCCGGGAAGAACCAGAAAATATCTTGTCCTCACTGGCACAAGGGGGAGAGATCAAGTGCAATTCCTACCAACTCTCTCCTTGCCTCAGAGGAGATCTTTACTCCTATTTGCCCCAGCCACCTGAAACACATGCCATTTGTGTGCAACAGCCCTACACTTCAGAGACATGCACATAAAGGGCAGGGTACAGCACACATGAAGGGAAGGAACATGGGGAAAGCAGGTTGCAAGGGGAGGGGAATCCCACAGCAACCACCACCCAGCCTATACTTTTGTGAAGATCTTTGTTAGTTGAAAGTAGCTGCCAAACCTTTTGAACAAACAGTCTCTAGCCCAAAGAGATCAGAGACTGTTTGTTGCCCTTTATTTGCAGTGCGCAGCATTAGTTCTTCTCTTCAGCTGAATGAGAAGATTTTTAAAAAATGAATTACAAAAAGGGAAAACTGAAAACACTTGTCCAGGCACAAATCACTTTGTTTACCTGAGAGGGAAGGTGTTTATATGAAGAAGAATCTCTCCTGTACAGGCATCCTCAGAGACAATACATTCGTTTGCATAACTACTCATGTCCTTCTTCACTATCCACAAGTGCAGCCAAGGACCCACAGCTGTTTAGGAGCCGAAGGCGCTCACTGCCCCCATGAGATGAGTTGAGCACATTCAGTGCTCATTTCCACGCAAAAGATTGCATTCTCAGGCCTACACCAAGTGATCCACCACCAGCCATTTATCTTGCTGATGTCCCCCACTGAATTAAGCATGTTGGTTTTTTTCCTTACAATTCACCTCACCTCTGTGCGTCAGTGGAAAACAGAAGTGCACTGTTTGAGAAAATTACTCCTCTGCATAATTTGAAGACTTGTGGTTGGACATAATGCATTATAAGGAAAACAGATCCAAAGGTCAGGGCTCCTATAAGTTTATTCTCTTCCATCACCCCAGGAGTTGCAATTTGGCAACCCAGGCTGGGCTTTTATGTCGGTATTTTTCCCAGTCCTGCGCAAGGTTCTGTGACCCCTTCCTGCAGCAGCTCCCCCGCTGCAGTTGCATGTCACATCCTTTTGTTGTGAAGACCTTGCACAATTACTTGCAAGTCTTAAGGCAGACCTCGCTGCCTGTTCTGGCCTCTGGCTGGAGAGGAAGGGAAAGTGAATGCTCCCATTTTAGCCTCCGATTATTTAAAACACATGATGACAGGTCCTCTGCAGTGGGAAGGGCCTCTGGCTGCTTCTGCATGCAGACACACATGCACACAACTGCAGGAGAAGAGAAGAGCTCAGCACATGTTCTTGCCCAGCCAGGTGACACCCTGTGTCCTCAATAGCAGTGACACAGCAGGGCTGTCTGTCCTGGGAGTCTCTTCACTCCAGGTCACAGGTTCTAATCCAACCCCAACCAGTAGCCATAAATCCTTGCCATAAACACCATATCTGGGGAAGGTGGTGGGGGGGGGAAGTGATGGAGACAAACAAAAAAAAAGTAATAAAATAAAAAATAAAAAAAACACATTCACAGAAGTATCTGCAAGCCAAGCCAATATGCAAATAATTGAAAGTTCCTTCCTTCCTGGTATTCATCTCCCTAAAACAGAAGCATAGGGATAAAAATCTTCCTTCAGTTCACTAAGCCATCAATACCACACACTGTTTCAGCAAAGCAGCAACAGGTCCCTCCCTGACTGTTCAGTGCAGAGATTGCCAGCTCACACCATGCTGGACCTGCTGTGGACTGGCTCCTTGTTCTCAGTCCTAGGGCCTGGGATTGCCACAGTGCAACGCTCCTTTCTGCCACGCTCCAAGGAGAAGCGATGGATGCTTCTGGTGCAGGGAACTCTACTGCTTCTCTTCTGCGAGCTGCTCTAGCTAGAGCTGAACTGTATCTGAAGTCCCAAATCTGGGTAAATTAATATTTGGAAGCACATGCAAGCCTCATCTGTCCCTATCTCCCACAGTAGTCTAGGCTCACTACATCTCCCTTTCGACTGCCAGAGAGCTCTCAACTTTGCAACACAAGCCTGCCTTCAAGTCTCCGCAGCATTGATGCCTTTCACAGATGCTAGGACTTTACTTCCTTTGAAGTCCAATAGAACACAATTTCCCCAGTATTACTGGAAACAAAAAACAAACAAATCCTACCAAAAATCCTGTCAGACACCAAAGAGCAACAGTTATGTCAAACACTATCAAACACGTGTCACACTTCAGCATGCAACTGCATTAAAGAGGATTTCCCACAGCTTGGGGATGCTGTCTAAGCCCATAATCACCTCTGCACCCATTAGTCAGAACAGAGGACAGTTGCTGGAGCCTCAAGAATTCTTACTCAACACAGGACAAGGTCGAAGATCACAGCAGGAACAGGAACCACTGGCAACCAGCATTTCTGAAAACAGCTCAGACCTTGCTCCCTTAAGATACTCCTGCTGAAAACGTACCTGCTGGCAACAAGCATGGATGAAAAGACTGAGCTTCAGAGGCTATGTTCTGATCTCTACCACATTCTCCTGTTTCAGGAACTGATAACTGTTCCCTATTGTCTGTATGGGTAGGCAGACACATCCAGATGTTATTTCATCAGATGTCTTAGATCCTCACCTTAGGCAAAATCACCCTCCAGATACATAGTTAGCGCTCATCAGTGACTCAAGGAGGACCTGGTAAGCAACATATTTGATGCCTGTAGCTGGCAGGTTATGACTCTCATCCTTGCAACTGTGGTAGCGCAGACCTCTGTCACTTGGAAATTTGGAAATCAAAAGGAAAAAATTAGAATGCACAAAAAGGAAAAACAGTACTCAGTTTATTTTCTTGCTTTTTTTTTTTTTTTTTTGGATAAAAGAAGACTAATTTTATTTATGGCTCCAATAATTCAACAGCTCCAAAAAAAGAAAGGCCCAAGGCACTATCAGCACAGCCCCATACACTTTCCAGTCTAAGCTGCTCTACTAAAAGCCACTCCTCTTTTAAGAGCTACATCGCAGATCCCTAAGCTTTCCTTCAGTGGTTTGTGCAGCTCCAAAAACATTTTGAGGCATAGACCCTGAGCACAGTCTCTCTATACCCATGAAAGCCATTTGTCACCTAAACAAGACAGCCACGCATGTATTTTTTCCAAAGCTTCTCACGCTGCAGAATGACGCTGTCTCCCTGCCTTCATGCATTTCCCTCAAACACAGGACTTGGGAGGCGTCTTTACTAGCCATCAAGTCCAAGGCATCCCCAAGAGACCCATTATTTCACTGGCAGTGAAGATTTGCTCCCATAAATCCCCAGCACACCAGGAGACATTTGGACAAGACCCTGTAAGGCATAATAAAAATAATTACCTTGGCAAATTAGAAACTGATTTCCCCACCCAGCCAAAAGCAAGCATCACAACCTAAGAGCAAAACACTTTTGTTCTCCTTCCTTTTCTTCCATGCAAAAGGACTCTCAAGTGGATACAGCAAAATGAATGCATTCAAAAACAAGTTCTAAGAACATACATCAGAGGGTTAAAAGAAAAAGCATACACTCTGGGATATTTTGCTTTGTTCTCTCAGGCCCCAATTCTACAAACATGCTTGCCTGTCCTTAATTTTAGTATAGAAAACTGCTGGTTTCTGTAGCACAACTCATGAAAACTAGGCTAAGGATACTCCCATCTGCAGAATCAGGCCCCAAGGCCACGGCCTCACTGGTGTGTAGGCTGGGAAGCATCTCACCATGCAAGATGGAAGGCAGCAGAATAAGGTCAGGCATCAGTGGAATAGAAACTGCAGGGAAAAAGCCTACTGGTAAAGCCACACAGCAGACTACAGATCTGTTTTTCCCAGTGTATGCCTCTTGTCAGACATGAGCCAAGTCATCTTTCCCTGGAAGATCTCTCTCCTGCAGCCTGAAAAACGATAAAAAACAACTCCCCAAATTTGACAGCTCAATTCATCCCTAGTTTGGGGCTCTCCAGCTCCATCTTGAAGGACAGACCACTGCAGCAGATGGGTCTGCAATATCAGTTTAATTCAGCTCACTACCTGAGGGGAAAACACAGCAGGTTGAGGCACTTTCCAGTTTTACCTGCATTCAGCTGGGGCACTTAAATTTAAGTGCTGGTATAAAATAGTACATGTTACAGCAATACAGTGAAAAGGTTAAGCCCCCGATCACACAACTTAGAAACAGGGAAGGACAAGCATTCAGATGGAAAAAGCAAGCCTAAAGCATAATTAATCTGAGCTCAGGTCTTCATGCAGCTACTTTAACCAAGTACTGTGGCCAGTTTCTCACTGTTGGCAGGCAGGAATCAATGCAGCTGCATCTTGCCTCCCAGAGGCCGCCTTATAAAAACACTGGTTTTCAATCTTTGAGGCATCTGCTGAGCAATTAACAGCTGAACTCGTTCTCCTCCCCCTGCGCCCTGGCAGCCATTCGGACTGGACTAAGCTCCGATTACCCCATGCCCTATTCATTCTCTAAAGTCATCGGGATACAAACAAGTATTCAGCAGGGTTTAGGACCTATATCTGCCTTTACGTGTGCCATCATAATGGAGACACACCACATCAAAGTGAGTCTCAGTAAAGCTACTTTGGTGAGAGGTATCTTCCGAGAACACGAATAAAACAGTTTGTTGTAACGTTCTAGTCTGCACAATCTTCTGAAATGCATCAGTCACCTCCAAAACACCTGGCCCTGCAATACACCAAGCTTTATTAGTAGGCCTGTTTGGGGAGTCAGTCAAATGGTTATTTTGTCTGACTGCTCCCTTCCCAGACAGCGTGACTTACATTGCAGGATTTCTTGCGGCTTCATCACAGCTTACAAGTTTCATATCACAAACTATTATCTATGCAACGTTTTAGACAGTTTCACAATTGGAGTTGCATTGCTGGTCTTCCACAAGGACCTGGCATAACACATTGACAGATGACCTATTTGGCATTTTGAGAGCCTTGCTATTCCCCTTTGGTCAGACTTAGGAATTTGGCCCGCCCCAGGTAGCAGCTTATTTTACTGTTTTTCTGTATTCATGTAGAGATCAAGGATCTTAGTCATGAGCAGTCTTGCTGAGCGGGGACTGTACAAATGCAGAACAAAAAGACATTTCGTGCCTTTTGCTAGTAGTCTTTTTGAGGAAAGGACTAACAGACAAGTACCGGCAAATGGTGGAGGCAAGGAAGCAAGAAACTCTTACTTATCACTACACTTCAGAACTGCTTTGTTAGACATCTGACAAGATTTTTCTCCCTCATAACAAACACAGAATTCTCACAAGGAACAGTCTAAAGAGAGTGCGCCTGTAGGAATTAACACTTTCCAAAAAACTCCCCAGAGAAAGGACTAAACAGACAAGTAGCAGCCCTAGTTCTGAAATGGACATTGGGATGCTTTAGAGATGATTCAGTGCATTTTCTCTTCTCCTCCCCTCCCCTCCTCCTTTTCTTCTTTTCAAATTAAGATCCACAGATTTCACTCCTCTGACATTTTCCTACTAGTGTCTGGTTAATTTTTTAACTGCATCCTTTTTTGTTCAGAAAACCAAGCAGAAAAATAAAATCAGAGTTTCAATTAAAACCTTCCTTTTTTGGTTTTACTGGCATTACTTCTCTACACACATACTCACACTCCTGACAGTTCAGAAGTTCCCTGAAAAAACCCTCAGAAATGCTGACTAACTTTGTTTTTTTTAAGGACAGGAATAAGAGATCATGTAGACATCTCTGAGACATAACCTTGTCAAAGTATGAAACTGCAAGGCTAGGAAAAGAGAACTCACATTCGTGCCTATACATACGGCTAAACACATGCCCTTGCATGCAACTTTTTACTCACTGTCACACACACAGTTTCTCACATCAGCTACTGGGGTGGATCTCAGAGACTAGAAAAGCTGCAAAGGCCATTAGATGCCTAATCACCCCAATTAATCAAAACAGAGCTTTCCTATTCACAGGAACACTCCCTGCTTCTGAGCGAGAACAGCACAGTGTTCTCAATTGTGTCTCAACACGCTCTATGAAGTATGATGAAAGAAAACAAGTGATTTATCCTGGAGAAAGACAACAGGCTACTGGTGTTTTAATAAACTGGTACACTTGGTTCTCCATGAATGCAGCCATCCATTACCTGTGTCAAGCCAAAAAATGCTCAAACACATGCTTCTGGGATAGTCCCTTTAGAGTTCTCAGAGCCCACATTAACATGCCAAACACACTAAGGTTTAATTTGTTTGTCCTCCTCACAGTCCTATGTGCTATTTCACTAGAGTGACACCCCAGTTTTAACACTAGGTGTAAGTCACACATTCTGGCAGGTTTCTGGCTACATCTGCAGTTCTTTGCACAGGCCTTTCAGTACATCCCATTATGTTTTTTAGAAATGGAAGTCACCCATTTGAAGACCCATTCTCACATGTGCACTCCAACAGACAAAAGCAAAGTAGGCTTCTCTACATTAGAGTCTAGCTTAGGGGTACAGTAGGTGGAACTAATTCTCATAACTAGTTTTTCTTAGTGGAGGAAGTAGGCAGATGCAAGACTGAGAATTTTTTGAAAAACAAGTGTTATTCCAGACAGTTCTCTTCTACAGTATCCAAAATTGTGTGCTAGGAAGGTACCTTACTTCCTACAGGTGGGCATGAGCACCTGTAGAAAGGGCAATAAATAAAAATCACATTCCATTAGGGTTCTCAAATTAAGACACCCTAAATCATCAGTTCTAACTGTAAGTCACAACCAGAATCCCTAGATGACACTCCAAGCTCTCACTGATTCCCCATGTGCTCCCAGTTACCCCAAGTCTCAGCTTCCCCAGCTGCACAATCACAAGTTTAATACTTACCTGCTAATGCCAAGGGAATGCAGGTAACAGGGCACTTTTGGATTGTTCTCTTATGTTAATCTGACACACCACCCATGATTTACTACTTGATTTTATGCAAGAACTTTGACATTTTTTCAGGACTCCAAGAGCTCCAACCTCAGCCTGGGACATCCAGTTCCGCCTGAAAATGCCAGAAACACTCTCCCCCACCCCTGCTGAAATTCCACATGCAAGGACCACGCCAGCTACATCTGCCAAGTTTCACCTGGGTGACCACAAAGCCAAAGTGAAATTTAATAGATGCATAAACCCAATATTCAGAAACAACGGCAACTCCAGCAACAACCCTAAGGTTTAGGGGTCACTGGTTAAAAACCCCACTGCAGTTAGGCCTTTCTCTTGACCTTGGATATATTAGCTGGCCTCTTGATACTTCAGTTCCAGCCAGACAAGGCAAGTGCCCTCCCCTGCCTCAAATGGTTGCTGTAACAACAAAGACCTTAGGAGGGAGATGGGCTGGTTTCCCAGATAAGCATAGGAAATAAAGATGGATAAAACAAATGCAGTCAAAAAGAAAGCAACCAAACATCCTGACACAAAAATACCATACAATTCCATAAACGTACCCAGGAGGCTAAGCAAGCATCACTCCCTCTCCACATATGCTACAACCCTTCTTTACACCAGCAAGCCAACACTGTACATACAAATAACCCTAACCGGCACACAGCCCCTTACCTCCTGCACCAGCCACTTCCCGCTGGGCCATGCAGCTCCACCAGGACCAGCATCTCCTCCGGCACATTCAGGGAGCAACAGATAAGCTGGTGCTTTGCTTCTCCCACCTCTAGATCAGCCAGACGGCCAGCTCCTACAGCCGACACAACTCAACACAGCTGCTCTTAACACACACCTGCCAACCAGCACCATGCTCAGCCCCCTGAGCCGCCACCACCACCAACCAGAGCTGCCCCTAACCTCCATCACCCTCATGGTCCCTCAGCTAAAATGGTTCCCTGGGTCACATGGGGCACTTCCAGCCAATCAGGGGGGCCCAGCCCATCTCACCTGCCACAGGGCAGCTCTCAAGGAGGGGGAAAATTAAGAAATTGCTGCAAAATAGCCATGTTTCTCCTGATGCCGAAGAAGTGAGGCTGTGCTGTAGGCTTGAACCCAGAGCACTGTGGCTGGGGGCCCCTTCCCTTGCCTTTTTAAAGCGCAGCGGTCCCTTCCATGCTCAAAACTGCAACTTTCACAGAAATTCCTCTAACTTGGTCACTGGTGCAAAAGCTCCAAACCTTGGCAAAAAATACGGTGAACATACATTCTCCTGCAAGTATTTCATGCATTATTAGCTACCTCCCCCCAGAGGTGGGCTGTGAGCCCTCATCACTACTAGGCACCAGCTCCCCCAGGGGATGGGGAGAAGTGGGAAGCCCCCTTCCTCCCCCGGCGGACCGCAAGGTGCCTGGGGCTCCGCTTTCAAATTCGCGGGGTATTTCAGAAACCACAGCACTCTGCAGCGCATAAGAAACCTGGAAGGGCATCGGGACTCCAGGCCAGGACCTTGGGGGGAAAAAAAACCTCCTTTGGGAAGCCCCCCACAACGGAAGGCAGGCGCAGGCCTCACCGCGCTGCCTGGCGCAAGCGTCTGGGCTAGGCACTCAGCCCGCCTGAGACCCATGAGCGCTTCACGTGTCACCCCAGTGTCCCAGGGCCGGCAGCAGGGCTGGGCTGGCCCTGGCCACATTAGGAAGCATTCAGCTGACTTCCCCAGACGTGGAGCCCCCCCCAGGCCGTGGCCTCCTCCAGTGTGGGCTGCTCCCAGCATTCACCCTTTCCACGGCTCTCCAAAGCGTATTTTTTGGCTCAGATGAACCCAAAAGCACCATCTGACTCCTGAGATTAGGGTTATCACTGAAAAAAACAGGGCCACGATGTGTAGAGAAAACAACACGTGGCCTAGATAGTCATCCTCCATATTTTAAGGACATTGGAGAGTGAAGGGCAGTGCCCAAAGACTTCAGAGTGATGAGGTGCGGGTTGTGGAAATACCCCGTGGATATTTCAGGGAGTTGTTTATTGATCAGTGCGCACTGCTCACACAGTTGGTGCAGCTTTTATAATGTCACTGCACATCCATGAGTCACTGGACATTTTTAGGTCCTGCCAGCTGCACTGTCCATGCTGCCAAACGGTCACCCCCTCTATTCACTTTCTCTCTTCTCTTCTCTCTCTTCTATTCACTTTCATCTTTTCCTGGACTATGAAGGCAAAAGAAATCTCTTTCAAAAAGGGAAAGAATCTGGATAAATATAGCATATTAACCTGTCTTCTCAACAAAACTGTCTGTTTTGCTAATGCACCAAAATATTCATCCAATTTCTTGAAAAGGACCACAGAGTTGGTAGAAGCTTTTGACGTATTTGATTTCCCAAGCAGAATCCTTTATGCTCTTCCCCTGGAAGGCCTATCCTCCTCTACAAAAAAAGAGAGCCATGGAACTAAGTCCTAATTCATTATTCTCACACATGCTGCCCCCACTAAAACACCAAACCGCTGTCCTGGGATGATATGTTTTATTTGGTTTTCTTCGCTGTTCCCAGCTTGTCTTTACGGCTGATGAAGTCACTTGTCCTGTAACTTGATAGTAAAACTCACCAATACAATACACACAAGCTCCCAACTGTCTGCCAGATGGCAACAAAAGCCATATGATTTCTATTAACTTTATTGGATTTGAATCTGTGAGCTGAAAAGCCCCATATCTCACAGCTAGTCCTTGGCCAATTCCATTCCTTGATGCTCTCCTTTCTTTGAAGATTCAAATTTCATTCAATGAACTACCCTTCTAGCCAGGTACCACCTCCAGCACTAGCTAAAGTAAATCTGACTATCTACCTGAATGATGAGTATAAACCAGACTGTGTGAATCTCTGAACTGCACCTTCTGAGCAGACACTTGGAGGTGATCTCTCCTATGCTGCATATACCCAAGCCACCTGCACTGCAATGATGCTATTTATACGTCAGTTACCTTCCATAAAAACATTTTAAAGGCAATAATGATTTTAGTTTCACAGCTAAGTGTAACTGCTCACGCTACTTTGCAGATTAAAACCCCCAAGGCAGAGGTATGTTATGCAAGCCAGATCTATGGGAAAGCTTGGAACAAAACTGAGTCTCTCTGCTTTATAGTGTCAAGCTGTAACTATAAACACAATCTTTCTTTATATCAACACCTCCCCTGCCCAGTCTCATCAAGAGTAATGAGATAAAACTTGCACCAACATAACTGGATTGGAAATTAGTTGGTAGCTGTCTATAGGATTGTCTTCTTTGCAAGGTGGTCCTGCTTTTTTAGTGTCCAGCTGACACCCACAAAGCTGGCAGTAGCCTTGTGGACATCTTGGATGGAGCCTAAAGAGGACACATTCCCACTTTTTCACTTGGATGGAGCCTAAAGAGGACACATTCCCACTTTTTCACTTGAACACTGAATGACTTGCATTGATTTTCCACTCAGCCCAGTTGGGCCCTTCACAGCCTGGGGCCTCAGGCAGTTGGTCTTAGAGCTCACCCCAGAAGTGGAGATTTTGACAGGAAAGCTCTGTTAGATGTTACTCCACAAGGCTTTGTTTGAAGGGTGTGGAGGAAATGCCGTCCAACCTGTTAACTGAGGAAAAGGTTCTTTGAACTGTAGTTACCTGTTGGCACAGAGATCAGTTAGGCAATGTTAATTGTTTACATTTGATTATACATACAAAAAAATGTGTAGCTGTGTCGCTTTGAACTAAGATATTTTCAGAAAATGTGGATAAACAGCCCAGGAATATGCTGAAGGAACACCCAGAGCTCTCTGCCACAAGAAAAACAAAGAAGAGAGACCCCCAGGACATCCCTGTCTACCTAAGCATTCATTCATCCGGTTGTTCACCCATTCATACTGTCACCATCATCTTCTTCAGTGCCAATGGTTTCTGACAGAGCACAAAGAAGGAAAGTCTTGAATGGACAAAAGCACAAAATCACTGTCCTTTTACATGATGGCTGGTCCCCATATCTGGACTAGATTCGCCCACAGCGTATACATTTTGGGAGAGTGCAGGTTCGCATTGCATGATGACTAGATCTGTAACCCAAATGCTTACATGCAAAGAGTCATAGCGATGGAGAATTAACAAGGGATTTTATGGGACTGGTGGTAGTATAAAAACACACAGAAAAGAACACGAGGTATTCTGGTTACACAATATACAAGCGTCCCGCACTCCTTGTGGTCAGGCTCTCAAAGGCTATTATGTGTTGTTGGGGTGTTGGTAAAGGAGAGTCTACTAGAGATATGAGAAGCCAGATGGCTTGGTTCAGAGATGAAGCACTGTGAATCTGTTGTAGAGAAAAAACATGATGATCACTAAGGGAAAGAAGACAGAGAGGAAAGGAAATATTTGATCTCAAAGGGTTCCAATACCTTTCCTGATATTTAACATCAGCCCTTTTGGGTCTACCCATATTTGTATGGAATAATTCCTGGATGATGAGAGAGAAAATAAGTAGTTCTGTAGGCTACTTGTCAATGAGTGTTCATGAGAGCTGTAAATGATTTCTAGCTTACCAAAGACACTGAGATCAGTGCTTGGACCACAGTGGCTACTTTTCCATGACAAGGCATAGGTCTAGATAACATAGAGGAACTAGGGCCATCCATCCATCCGAGTTACTCACAGGACATCACATTTCTGATGCCAGTTCCCATTTAAAAAAATTCCCATTTACTGGCTCTGCCCCGTGAGCTGCACTGGGTCGTGCGCACCGCTAGTGTTTCAGTGTTTGCTTACAAAGCAGATGTTTGACAGGCACAGAGATAATTCCTTCAGGATCTCTAACAGCTGCAGCCGGCATTCAGATAAGAGGCCTTGTATTTCTACAGCCACCCAGCCAAGGCCTTATGCAACTTGGTTTAGTTGCCCTTTGAGACATTGGCTTGCCAGCTCGAGTAAGTGGCAGACACCTCTCTACGGGAGAATAAAATCAGCCTTTTGTTAGACGTCAATTTGTTTTTCCTTTGGGATCAAATTTTGAAATACTTCATTTTTCCTTTTGTATTGTTTTGGGTTTTTTTCATAATGTGGAGTCTTCAAACATGGTCTGCTTCTGCCTCTGCCAGCCATCAGTGCTTTGGCACAGAGGCAGGTTAGTTCCATCTGTGTGGGAACACAAGCGCTTTCACTGGGTCCATGGCATCGAGTGGCCGTTTTCACAGCCCTAGTCCTCATCCCCTGTGCCTGCCACTGTGCTTGTTGTGCGCAGGGCACAGACTGTGGCTGACATATGAGGTTTAAAGGATTCTCTTTCTGGAACTGAAATATTATTCAGTGAACATTCATTAAGGAAGAGAGAAGAGAAATCAGGCTGAACTCAGCAGAATGCTGTAGATATCCCTCAAAAAGCAGAAGACAATCACAAGACATTTTTCCACCCAGGACGGGAGATGTGGGAAAGTATAATACAGAGGTATTCAAGTTGTCCAGACACAGCTAAGCTGCAGTAACCTAACATTGGCTTGGTATTGTATCCACTTAATAATTATCAAACTTAGTGTCAGGCATTAGTGCCTTGGTCTCAATACCACACTAATATGCCTGCCTTACTTCTAGACCACAGCTGGTAAATCTGCAAGGTGCTGCAGATTGGGCTGTTGCTGACTTAGATATTTTTACTGTATAGTCCATATCTATGCTGTCACCACAGCTTCTTCGTTCACAGAACTCCAGGCTCAGAGACGCCCAGCTCAGAATTTAAACACAGGCTCTGTGTACCCTTGTCTGCAAAATGCCAGGCTACAGAAAGTCTACCTGGGATATTTCACATGTGGTTTTGGTTTGGGGATCCTGGAAGTAATAGATCATGTGCAGAGGACATGGAACAGCTGAAATCAAAGCAAGCAGAACTAATTCACTTGTCTTTATGTTAGGAAGGCCTTGGAAAAAAATGTAGGTGGAAGAAAACCTTCCACATTCTCAGTGAGGAGATGAGACTAAAACAGAGCTCCATCAGTCCAGGCATGAATTTCCTCAGGGTTGATTACTTTGGGAGTGGCCATCGCAAAAGCAGATCTAGGAAACAGAACAAACACGGGGTGAAGTTCAAAACAACAGCACGATTACTCTTTGCAAAACAGGAGTCATAAAAAGTCAAAGAAACTAATAACACTTTGCCCTTGTATTGCGCCTCCCTTTGGAGGACTTCAATGCACTTCACCAAAGATGCATATCGGATTCTGATGCCTGTACTCATGCTAAATAGCACCTTGCTGTATGAGTAATCCCGTTTGATTTTATGGTGTAAAGCAGTATACTAAGCACAACGAGATCAGGCTCTAGCTCTAGCCAATGAAGTGTCAGTCATTTCAGGATTCTTTTTTTTTTTTTTTTTTTTTTTGGTGGAATTGTGAGAAAGCCACATTTTTTTTGTGTAGATGTTGAGTCAGAAATTGCTGCCACTTTCTCTTGTCATTAGTCTTCATACTCAGAGTCCAATATAACACCAGTTACAAATACAGAAATCTAATGACCAAGAAATTCATCAAGGAAAAACAGAAAACTATCTGAAGTGTTAAACTCTCTGGGGTTGCTACCTTGCATATGCAACTTTATTTACAGCATTAAATGATATGAAGGGCTTTGGCCTATTCTTGTTCCTCCATCTGCTCTTAAAGATTAGGTTGCAGGATTCTCTTAGCTCTTCCTTGCATGCATATGGAAGGTCACTGAAATCAGGCCAGTTGAACTGGGGGTAAACTGAGGCAGGAGGCTGTGCAACATTTTGCCCTTCTTGAAAGAAAGGTCACCCAGAGTGGTGATTTCACAAGGGACATAGCTTAACAATTGTCATAGCGTGACGTATTCCTACTGTTGTTATGGTGAGCCTAGTAAAAATATTCACAAGGCTTCTCCTAGTTGTAACAGTCATTAACAAGGATTTTCTCTTGCAATGCACTTCTGTTCACTTAAATGATAATTCCACTAAGGAACGGTGTCCATACAGAAATGGTGTGTTTCTATACAACCCTGCAGGGGGTTAACACTTAGAAGAGGTCAAAATGTCTTAGATGCTAGCCTTGAGCACCAAAAGTGGTGCTTTCATGGCTATTTCATAGTAATAAGAATTAGGTTAGATTTGATTAAATTAGATTGGAATGGATTAGATTAATTTTGTTCTGGCCTATATTCTGGGGGATTTCTGGAAGCTTGAAATCCCACTGCGAACCCATTCTGCAATGTGGAAAGAGCTGGAGTAGAATTTCCTAGAGCTTTCCTTCTGTTCGGCTCCCAGGTAAAAATTGTGTTGATTCTTCCCCTTTGGCTTGTTCCTGTGAATTTGCTTAAGGGAGTGTCTTGGGAAAGTTCTCCTGCTCTGTGGCCAGGCTCATTGAGGTAGGAACAACCTGCACGTCCTCTGCCTATACATCCCCTTACACAGAGACCCTGGCCTAAGACTAGGGCTTCTCTGCACTGCCATAATCCAAGTAATATCACTGAAAACTCACTAGACTCTTTCTCACTTTGTGCTGTGTTCAGTTGTCAAAGAGCCCACTAATACCAGAGATGCTTCAGTAGGTTGCTGTGGGAATCAGATCCAATTAAACACAGTACCTGCAGTTTTCAACCACGAGTCCACATCATGAGCCAAAAAAGAGAGGAGCTGAAGTGCTGAGCAAGGGGAACTAGGTCCTCTCATTTGTATACGGCACAGAGCAACTAAAACCATAGCTGCCCAAGAAGATGCAGAAGAGTGCTTTGAAGAACCAATGCATCCCTGGAAGCTGCTTCACAGCAAATATCTTCATTTCAGTGTTGCTCATTAATCAACCATTTCCATTCCTGGTGGATCTTACTACCTATTTTTTAGTTTACAGATGTTCTTCAGAGTGGTTCATTTCTTCTCTTCCCTTATACAATTGCTCAATGTGGTCACAATTTTGAGACAAACTGTATTAGTCAAGGGCAGAAGTTGGACACCATGGTGCCAGAATTTTGCATTTGCAACATTTCTGCAAGCAGATTTCTCTGTTTCAGCCCTCAGGTTGGACATCTAACTGATATATTTAGAAATGATTTTCCATGGACCCAGCTAAAATGAATCTGAGTGTCCAGTGAGAGAATTATTGTTTGCAACTGATTGCACTCAGAGTTGCAACACAGGGGAGAGTGGGTTTTTTGCTTTTTTCCCCTTTGTTGCCTTTGGAAATTTCACAACCTTCAGTTAGCTAAACTCTGAGTCTGAGCTGAGGATCTTGCAACATTGGTTTATCAATGCCACTGAAAAACAAATCCCTATAGCGTCATAGCTTTCATTGATCCACCAGGTTGGATCCAAGCTGATAGCAGCTCAGACAAGATCTCGGGAAAATAAAAGTCAGACTTGTTGATTCAAACTGACCTGGAATCACAGGCTGTCAGCACAGATGCCTCCTGTTTAATGCAGACTGCACAGCCCAATTTTTCACTCAGTACAAACTCTGACATAGCATCAGTCAGACATCTTCTGCGGTAGGGCTTTTCTGGTCCAGGACTTTCTCTTCAAAGTCACACCTCCACTCAGAGTAACCGAGAGTCCAGTGGCCAGACGATGACATGTTGGGAGGAAACCCAACACATCTCTGCACTGCTTGATTGGTACCAGGGACTTGAACCTGGGTATATGTTTATATGGTGTATTTTGGGGCACATTGGGACAAGAGGGGTCGAATTCACTCTGAGCAAGAGCTGGGTGATGGCAGGAGGTGACTGGAAAACAATTATCTGTTGTTGTTGCACCAGCAAGGGAGCATGTACAGAAATACTGTGTACTACAGTATAGTACTATGTATGTTTAAAGCAAGCAGACAGACTTATGTTCTCACACAGAGCTTCATGAACCCATGAAGCTGATTGCTAAAGGATGTTAAGGAGGCAAAGGCATAGCTGTATTTAAACAGAGACTCAACCCGTGGTCCACCTCTGGTATTAATCTGAAGATCCACAAAGAACCTGTGGCTTGGAAAGTCCCTGAGTTGCAGCTGGCTGTAGCTGGAAGGCCACTCTTTAGGCATATCCCTTTCTTATCCTCTTTCTGTAAGTAACCACCACTGGCTGCTATCAGATGGAGGAGCTAGGGCTCTGATCTCAGGCAGTGTAGCTAATTTTAAGTCACAGTCTAAGCTTTAATGAGTGAATCAGGATTTCCTGAAATTACTGAGCATCCACATCAGGTGCTGTAGGTATTTACCATGCTGTGACCATGGTTTTTCTTATTCATAACATAGCAATGCATTCCAGACTTTATAGGCATCTGTGTGGGTAACTTCCAGTCAATGCACCTCATAAATAATGACTATGCAGAGGGTACTGCTGCCCCTTCTACTTCGCCAAATTTTGGATTTGCTCTATAATCCAGCATTGATTTGTGTTGGAATAGTCAATGGAGCATACAGTACCCAGCATTCTCACTTCATAGCAAAGAGATGCAGTGTGTTCACTGCATATTTATCACTGATTTTTTTCCCCCTGCAATGCCACCAATGACCCTCACAATACTGACACAGTCAGAGCAATGGGACTTTGTGTGGGTGGCCTGTATAGATGTGTGAGATGGTTACACAAGCAGAGGATGCCTGGGGAATGCTTTAAACCCTTGGCCCGCTGCAGCTCCCCAGGCAGATGTATTCTCCAACAGATATGTGCATGTATCATCAGAGGCTTGTTCCTGCCTGGGACTGAGAGTTTGAGCTTGGATCTGGGAAGGACTTAAGCATGTGAATCTCTTTGCAGGATTCTTGCAACTTAAAGCTTAAGCATGCATGTGCATGCTCTTGTTGGAGCCAGACCAGAAAACTCAGCACCTCAAAGCAGCAAGACCCGCAGCTCCAGGGCAAAAATCTAGACTATGGGAATTTTTGCTGTTGACCACAATGCCATCGGGACAAGATTCAATGTCTGTCATCACCTAAGGGTTCATTTGCCAACTGTAACCCAAAACGCAGATGGGGCTAGTCTGCCGTGACATCATTTGAGGAGAGACTAGTGTCTGGCATTATAAAGTGATTTCCAGGCCAGACCAGACTTGGAGAAAGGGATGGATAAAGGAAAACATGCTTTCAGCCAACAGAGCCGGGTGGCACAGGTCAGCAGCATGGGCGAAACTGTCACATATGGCCCCTTAGTACATGGAAATTAAGTCAGAGAGGGACTAGAACACAGAGCAGAAATGGGCAACCCAAGGAAGCTCAGCTCATTTCTCCTGCTGCTGCCAGAAAAGTCAGAGGGATGGAAGTAGTGACTGCAGCCTCTAGGAGAGACCGTCAGCAACGGCTCCCCAGAAGCATCCAGGGTCCCTCACACCGCATCCCTCCCTCATAGCAGCGATAACCAGGGCACTGACCAGTGATCAGACTGCCCCCATTGGCAACTGCCTACTCTGCCTGTAGCGAGAGCCACCCCTGTGAACACTGTCCTCCAGTCTTCCATTGGCTAGGTAATCGGGGATTTCTGTTACGTTTTCCATCACTTCCTCATTCCGTCACTTCCATCCCCTCCTTCTTTGCTGAACATGGCATGTCAACACTGGGCTTCAGCCCTGCTCATCCTTCATAGTCAATCTCATCCAGGACCAGGAACATCTTGAGAGTGCCGGGGACCATGACCACAGCATCTGAAAAGGCAGAGTCCTGGAGGAGGCCAAAATGACTCCATCATGAGGGGAGAGAGGCCAGGCTCATGGGACCTGTGGGGCGCAGGCAGAAGAGGCACTGCAGACTTGCTATAGTGCTGGCCATTTGAAAGGCAGGCCAGGGACCCAGCATCCCATCCATTCAGATAACCCCAGGCAATCAAGGTTTGTTCTACACGTGCATGCTTAGAAGAGCTTTAGAGGTGCTCTTTTTGATGCTCCTGGAATGGACACCCAGGGGCTGATGGTTTTGTTTGTGTTTTCCTCTCTACTTGTTTTCTATTACTATATTAATGTCCAATCCCCTACAGGGACTGTAGCCCGGATCTATCCCATAGTATTGTTACTGATGTCACAGGCAGGGTTACGACCGCTTGTGACTGTGCACACAAAAATAACCATTCAGAAGATAAAGAAAACACTGGAACATATGATATCTCAGGAGGCACGAATCCTGTTTATATGTGAAATGTCCCATGTGAATAAAGTATTAAAGGGGGGGGGAGGGGGGAAAGCATGAAGACTGCAAGAAACTCTGCATCAAGCATTACATTTTCCTTTAGAGCTCAGCCCCAGCTCCAACAGGGAGACAAAGGATCAGAGATTTCACGCCAGCTTTATCTCCTCCATCTTGTCTTCTCGTGACGGGAGCAAGTGAGAACGTGAGGACTGATCTTTCCTAGAACCTCTTCCACTTTTCCTAGAAATAAGTCTTCAGTCACATGATAGTGTTTTGCTTCTCTTTAGGAATTCCAGATCCTGAATGAGGCAGATCGTAAACAAGGAAACCTGATACCTCAAGGACAGACGGAGAGAAACAACAAGATGTCCATAGACACACTGAAGTGTGTTCAAGCATTGCAATGTGTTCTGTGGTTTGTTTATGTCTATGCATGTCTCTGGATGTACATACACACATATATATGCGCTTACAGACATACTATCATTTTTTATCCTTCATCACTAAATGCTGCCCAGAGAGAGTAAGTCATAAACAAATCGAGGTTCTCCAGGACAAGCCCTGCTCTTTCAGCCCTGTCCTGACCACAGCCCTGTCTTTATGTCTGCAGCTTTGTGGCTTCAAACCCAGCTATTTTATGGCAGAAGGCAGTGACTGCAGGACCTTGTTTGTGAGTGCAAGCAGGCACATGAGCACCCACAATCTGCCACACAAAACCAGCCACTCTTGCCTGGCTGTTTCTTAAAATCCTGTCTGGCTTTTTAGAAACAGAACTAACTTTGTGGCCGGTGGGAATGAGGCATGAGATGGGTGCTGGAGAGTAAAGGGAGGTTTCTTTGAACGAATGAGTTAAAAGAGAGATGGGACAGATTCCTCAAAAGGCACAGAGAGAAAAAAAGAAATTTGGAGAATCAGAGGCAGCAGCTGGATTGGTGAGTCGAAGGGAGAAAAAAGATACTTCCAAAGGAGAATCAAATGAGAAAATCCTCCTGGATTTTCAAAAGGGAAGTTCAGAGAAGAAAGCCCCTGGAGTTTCAAGAACTGAAGGGACTCAGTCAGATTCCCATATGGTTATGATGGCAGAAGGGAGGCTGGAGAGCAGGGGATTTTAGGGACCCAGGCACTCAGCAGCACATCTGCAGCCAGTAGAGGTGATGTTTCTGAGCTCTCTCATCTCACATTTCTACAGTGAGAGAGGGAGTTTGGAATAACCATCCTGCATCAGAAGGAACAGCTCAAATGCAACAGAACTACTGCAGTGATGCCACTGCGCAGGGAGCTTTTAAATGCGCTCTGCAAATGTGTTAGTAGACGGTATGTAAATATGTGATCTGTATCTTCATGTTCTTCTCACTCTCAGCAAAAGGAAGAGTTCTCCTGGTTTAATCCCCTGTGGACTAAACACAGGATCCACCACTGCTCTGCCACACCACTGAGACCCTTGCCCAAAGGGAAGAAGGTAGACACAGGGGAAGCCTGAACCTTTACCTTGAGGCAGCCTCATTCTCCTGAGTCAAACTCAGTCTGCAACCCTATGCCAAACTCTCACATTAACACCAAAGAGCTTCTTAATCCTAAGACATTTTTAGTCTTAATATTAAACATTTACCTTTTATCAGAAAGTTAGCCTCAACCCTAATACAGCTGGAACCCAGCCATAAGCAGGGTTCAAAAATGATTTTTCTCTCTCCGCTGATAACAGAAAACTTTTAGACAATTGGAGACAAACCTTTGCTATCAAATTTTTCCCTAGTGGGTAAATCTGTTGCAATTTGCAAACTGTTGATCAAGGAGCCCTGTTTGCTTAGTTTCTTTTTAGAGACATAACCCTCAGTGGTGCTGTCAAAGGAGCATGCACAGTTCTAGCAACCAAGCCATTAATTAAAGTCTTATAAAAAGCCCACTGAAATTACTGGAAGGATTCCCATTGATCCATTAGATTTTGGATAATGTTTGAAATACAGCAGTTGAACTGAAAAGTTCATAGGGATGTCTTCCCTCTCTTGCAGAAGTTTTCTTTATGTTGGTATTTTCCTATCTGTGTCCAGTGCCACTAGGATCAACAGTCAAAATATATGTCAGAAAGAAAAGGCAGTTTTGTGTGGTCCCTGCAGCATTGGCGCTAGGACATTGTTCAGGCTGCCAGCTGCCATCTCACTGTGTTCCTCGAGCTGTGGTGTCTCCAAGGGTCTGAGATACCAGCATGGCTGTGGTTTAACAGTACTACACAGAGGGCTGTAGCACAATCCCATGGAGTATGGAAGGGATCTCACTGCCAATTCTGCTCTATCCCACTGAAACAGGCTAAACTTTACTGGTCAGTCTGGACAACCACCTCATTATCCAGTTTTCCTCATGGTATTTAGCTAAATAATATCTCATACCAAACCACTAGTATAAAGACCTTATACTACTCAAACCTATTTTCTACACTGCATAGGGAGCCGCTTTCCTGAGCCATTCACAGGATGATTCACAAGTCCTCTCCTTTGTTACAGATAGTTTAGCCAAGAAAGCACCAAGACCAAGAACACAATGGAGTGGCTGAAATACTGAAACTATTGGAAAGCAGAAACCTCACTCATCTCAGTGACTGTGGTAGCCTAACTCAGAGAGCTGCTGGGGACTCATTTTCTTCTAGCCCTGAACTAAGCACCTGCTCGGTCATTTCTCTGCTGCTGTATTACTTTCTGTAAAGTAGGATTTATTATTATTATTACAATATATCACTAATACTGCTAGTACCCATCCCAAGAGGCCTGATATTTGAGCATTAATGAAGTACTGGAAAATTCATGAGGAAATGCACATGAAGTTGCAACATGATGTTAATACTCATCATGTAACTGAAAGCTTCAGTTTCCCCCCCAGATCAGCAGATCAATGGGACTACAACATTCCTGCCATTTGCTCCTGCCTGAATACAGCTACACAAACAACTCATCACACATATGCCTGCAAGGAACTGCCCTGTGTGTAGCTCCTACCCTTGGATAAATGTCCATGTGCATCCTTGGCCATGAAAGCCTGGGAGGCTGCGTTCTGCCCTCTGCAGTGTGAAAGTGGGCAACTGGGCTGTTACTGGGGAGTAACAAACAAGCCAGAAGCCAGCTCTGATTTATCGCAGGCCAACTTGTTTATGCAGCCATAGCCCGGAGCTGCTACAAGACACTTCTGAGCCCATGTTTTCCATCTCTAGATTGTCCAGAGAGAGTTCTAATAGGCTGAAACATCTCAGAGGAAGATTAAAAAAACAGCTAACAGTGGTATCCTTTGCCAATCAGTGAAATTTTTTCCTGACACTCCACCAGTGCATGGATGCCTGATGGTTTATATCCCTTCTGATATTTCCTCTCCTATCACATATAACTGTGAATTCTCTCATTAGTCATACTGTACCATTTCCAGCACATCGTTTAATCCTTCTTCATCAAAAAGCCATTTAAACAAAGATTAGCCTATTTAAAATGTGGCTGCTGTCGTCACTTCCCTCTGTGCCATATTTAATCTGCGCTCTATTCTTTTTCTGGGGTAGTCGTGCCAGGTAGCTTTTGATGAGTAACATATTGTTCGCATGTTGCTGTCATGTAGCCAACAAAGCTCTAAAGACGCCATCAGAAGTAAAAAAAAGCCATTGTGCGATACTGAAATGAGCTTTTCTAAATGAGAATATGTGCTCTTCCACGTCAGACAGCTCTTTTCCATATCGTTCTCTCAATCCCTCTTTGGAATATGTCCTGCTCACTTGGACAAAATAGCATAAGTGCCCTAGATCTCACTTGAAGGAAACAAAATGACTCTCACTGAGTCACTTTATGAACTACTAAAAAAATAATCACATATATAAGGTGGTACGGAGGAGGCAGAATACTTCTGCTCTAGCTAAGACCACTCTACAGAGGCAAATTGTCTTTGATCAAGCTAAAGTGAGTTCACGCCCATTTCATGGCTAAATAATCATGCATGCACAGTGGATGTTTGCAAGCAAAAGTTAGCTTATCCTAACATTACAAACATATGTCTGCACAGCTATAAGTACTTAGCTTTGGAAATCTGACCTGTTGTCTTTCTATGTAGAAGTGGCCAGCAGATTGGACTCTACGTGCCACACAGATATCATTTGGATCATTGCTCAATGCCCACAGGGGCAGGGTTAATAAAGCAAAAGGGAACAGAGCACCAAAGCACTGTGATAACTGTATGTGCACCACAGACCATTTCATTGGCTTCTGAGGAGCTTTCTATCATCTAATTGCTCAATATTCAAACTAGTACTCGATATTGCTTATCCAGAGATCTACCGTTCCAACCAGAAAAATATATAGACTGACAGAAAGGGCAGTGTTGGGAAAGACACAGGAGGAATTGCAATGAAAAAGCATCTAGCCAAGGAAAAAAACTCAGTGATCAAAGGCTACAAGATAAAGGTTGGTCTAGTATCTATAATAAAACTCAGACTTTGCATAGTAAGTGGCATAATTCTGAAAGAAATTAAGAGGTCCGCACTCAAATTTGCTGAGAGCTGTGTGTTATTCCCATCAAGCAGGTAGGAAAGAAGGTTAAGGGTCTGCCCAAGGCCACATGGCAGAGAACTAGCTAAGTGCAGATCCTGATCTTTCCTCCACATAACACCCTTTCCTACCAGGTCCAGGCTTACGTGGTGTTCAGCACTTCCTGTTTATTCCCTTCCGAGGATGCTCAGTTTCTTTGAGAGACCTCCTGGAACTGGCCTGGGCTGGCCAGAAGTTACTACTAGCAGATAAGCGCACCTTCTCCTTGCTCAGGACAGTAGTTCAGACATCATTTGTGAGGACACCAGCAGAGGAAGGATTTGTGATAAGGAGAGGATTTTAAACAGTAAAACAGTGAAAGGAGAACTGAACACCTGCTGCGTTTTGCTCATGGAAGAAATAGAGGGAACAGCCTAAGAGAAGGCTTGGAGCTGGGACACGGGGAGAATGAGACAAGACTGAAAGGAGCAGGGCTGCTGAAGTGACATCAGCCAGCTCTGTAAAGGAGAGCAGGGAGATTCCCACACCATTTTCTCTGCCACACAAGGTCGAGATTTCGGGATCTGAACCAGAGGGGACAGAGGAAGGATGAAAGAGAGACATTTACAAAGCCAGACGCAAGCAGCATGTCCCCCCGGACAGAGGCCAGCGCTGGGCAGGAGAGAACTTGGCCAATTCAGGACCCAGCTGTGATTTTAACAACCAGTTGCCAGGATCAGTGCCCAACCTGAAAGGTTAGGAGCCCCTATCTTTTCCTCCAGCAACTTCGTCCCCTGCTTCTTTTCTCGCCCCACATGAGCACTCTCCATTTCAGCATAATTGCCATCATGGAGGCATGGAGAAACCAGGCCAGACACTGCCACATCAGAGAGCTTTGGGATGGTGTTACAGCCACAGTACTGTTGATGGGGGAGTGGTCTGAGTCTGCCTTTTACAAAACAGCATTAAAAGCCACAGAATAGTGGCTGTTTTCTGAAGTTTCCCACTCCCCCCTTTAGTAAAGAGTCAAAGAGGGTCTCACTTGGCTGTCCTGGCAGGCTTTCCCGAGGGGAAGGCAGCAAAGGGAGGGAGGGGGCAAGACCTGACACAGTTTGTTTTCCACATGTTTTAATCAGCGGAGCGACGCTTCGTGAGTACTCTTGTACATGCCAAGAACAATCCTCCTACACACAGTTGTCGATGACATTAAACAGAGTGAGAAGGCTTGGCCTCATACAGGCCAGAGCTGCTATTTCCAGGGTCAGCCCTAGAGCCCAAGGGCCAGATTCTGACTCCGAAGAAGGTGCCTCTCAATTCGGCCAGGTAGAGTGAACAGGCTCTGAGCTGGGTGGGAGAAGGGGATGGGGCAGGAACTCCCTTGCAGAAGCCATGGCTGTTGATGTTAAGCTGTTACAGCTTGGGTTTTTGCATAATTCCTTAAATGCATGAGTGAACATCTTTCCTCTGATGAGTTCATATTTAGCCTTCTCAGCTGTGCTACATCTCTGTTCCAGTGCAGCCCTATGACTGATAATAATAAGATAATGCTGAGCTTGGCCAGCTGGGAGTTATTAATTACCTCCCTTTACAGTCTGTGCAATATATATTTGTGTCTATACATATATATAAACACATATAGACATATAGTACCCACAGTTTGGATCCAGGATTTCTATTCTTGGGAATATTAATTTTTTATAACATCAGTTGTTAGATCTTTACTAGACTCACCATCTAGAGACCAAGATAATATCACCATCTCCGATAGCTCAGAGAAGATCATGAAGAGATATATTCCAGATAGAAGAGCCAGCAAAAGACATAAGGATGAGGACAGCAGTGGAAGAGGAGAAAGGACAGGAGGGAAAGTTATACTATGATCTGTTACAGCCTTGGAGCACATCTTTTGTTTTCAGTGAGGCAGGCATTAAACTGGCTCTAAGGGTAGGAGCTTCGCATGGGACCCTCCCTACTCCCTCCATGGAAGCTAGGTCAGGTGAATATGAACTGCAGATGAAGCAGTGGTATCCTGTTCATACTCTGCAAATCCTCTTTAAGGAATAGGCAGAGGAAAAAATATAGTTAATAGTTAATGACACTGGATAAAGAAGCATGGATCATAGGGGTTTAACTTTACCCATGTTGCCACCAGTGACCAAAGTCCCCTTGTCTTCAATGGGGCAGTATGTCTGGCTGTGCTTTGGTACTGTGGTGATCTGTAGCTAAAACTATCACTGATACATCCATATTTTAGTTTAGATTTTAAACTCTTTTGGACAAAGAAGTACCTTTTCAAGGTATCTGTAGTAATGTGAAACCCCTTTTGAGCACTATAATAAACCTATTACCATTGATAACAATTACAATGATGACTGGGAGCAAATGTTTCAGGCAACATGTAGGAAATATCTGCCATCTCCTCCAAAACAGTAGCAGGGAATTGCCCAGAGGTACACCTAGTCACAGACTCCTGTCATTTATCCCATTGGAAGCAAGAAAAAAGCTACAATAAAGCCAAGGGACCACAGTCCAGCTGGTCATTCCCCAGGACCCGTCCCCACTACCGAATCAGACAAAGGTGGCCCAGAGTGTTAATGGAACCTGCAACGGGAAAAAGCTGTACACCCAGCAGCTTCCCAGGATGGCTGGGGTGAGTGCAAGATTTCTCACCTGGGGGTCTAATCCAGCCCAAAGCAAACACTTTAAGCCTGGACTGCAAATGATCCCCTTGCCTTGCATGGGCCCATGATCAAGTTGTAATTGCTCAGCTATTGCATCTTCTTGCATAATTAAAACCGGCTGCCGCTGTGCTAGGTTCCATCCAAGAAATAGCTGCACAAATACATTTTTTACAGTTAATGTAAAGAACAATTTTGTGGCATCTACCCTAACTGGCCCTTCAAAAGCAGCATTTGTGTTTTAATTCCTTCCAAGTTCACACAAAAATGTACCCCTCCCCCCAAAAATAATCAGTTCCCATCCTTTCCTATTATCCAGCACAAGAGCTAAGAGGTTTCCCACTTATATGGATTTATTGACTATTAATTATAGTTCACGAAACCCATTCACAGTAAAGTGTGTCCTGGAAACTCCAACTCTTCCTAACAAACCAAATGTTTAACATCATGAGGGGTATAAAAATATAAGCAATTGTGTTTGAGTCACTCCTAACACAACAGATGAGTTTGCAGGGTCTGGCAGTGTTTGTAGCATAAATCACACTTTAGAGATGGGAAAAGACTGCTAGTTGAACTGTTTTTTGCAAGAATCTATTCTTTGCTGCCTTCATCCAAACTTAATTTGAGAAATATCTCTACGTATGAGGTTTCCACCACTTCCCTTTGGGATTATCCAACAGCTTGACAGAAATCACTGTTAGGAAATATATCCTGACATTTAAACCTATAGTTTCCATTGCTCAGTCTAAGCCTTTTACTTCTAATACTCTAACTTTGGTCACCCAAAGTGAGTGTCCCATTCCTTTTCCTTCCTTCCTTAAATGTTCACAGTCTCCAGATATCTGCAGAAGGCTCAAATGTCCTGTTGTCATCACTGTTTCTCCCAGCTAACCCCTGTCTGTCGGTATGGATGAGGACACTTTTCCAGCTCTGCTCCCCTCCATGTCAGTGATCATCCTGGAGCTCTCAAAGACACTTTTGTCAGTAGCAAAGAAAATAAGAGAGAGGATTGGTGAGGACAGGTCAGCAGCCAAGGCAAACAGTCGCTCTCACACGAGGGATCTGTTTGCATTATTTCAATGTTCAGGCTTTTAATAGGTGTTTTTTCCCCTCTGGTAATGGTTCAATCACCTTTCCCTTAGCTGAACCACTCCTCAGACAAGAAAACAGGAGCAACCAACCAAGACATGTTTGGAGCTAAAGGCTGTCGCTATTTACTTGTGTGTCGTGCTTTCTCACAGAAGTGCTCAGTTCATTGTGGCCTTGTCACTGCAAGGAGTGAGGAGAGACCATGTGTATGGGGCATGTACAGCACATGTAACCCACTTTGACCAGACTTGGCAGGAGCCCCTTGGCAGCGGCACCTTAATGCAGAATTTGCCGCCCTGACTTCCTCCTCCGGACTCCCTTGCTCTATCTTGGACAGGATACACACAAGTGCTCTCCCCTCGGCTCGCTCAGTGCCCTGGTGGGGACATGAAAGCTGGAGCAGTGACCCCGGCTGAAGTCAGCAACAAAATTCCCACTGACTCCTCTGAGGCCAGGACTTCACTTTAGATGACTGTTCTTCAGAAATAGTGAAGGATTAAAAATGTGCCACATGAGTGCACTGGTTAAAGTGAAAGACTTGCTAAGCAGATACAGGGTCCAAAAAGAGTTACAGAGGGTCAAGTTTCCAGTTCAGTGAACCTTGTCAACAGTCCCAGAGGCACTGTGCCTTTCTCGGGAGGAATGAACTTGCCATCCATGCACACCGACGAGAACTAAAGGCTGAGATTTCCAAAGCTCAGGGCATCAGAGGCACAAACCTGTTTATTCTTATGCTGACTTGGGAATCAGATTCCTACCAGACCTCAGCCTAGGAAGCCACACATTCTCCTCAGAGTTCAGAGAAGTTAAGTTATCCAAATTTGACAATGTCAGGCATTGTCATGGCATCCAGGACAAACCCACTCAATGCACAGGACCACATGGACCTGGGGGAGGTGCAAGGTCTGCTGAGATCAGCACACTGCCCCCAGAGGAGAGCTATGGCAGCAGGAGAGGTCATTGCTTTGGTGGCCCATTTCTACACAAGGGAAGAAGGCATTGACGGAGCACCAGGCTGCATTGCTCCATCTGCAGCATTATTTGGCACAGAAAAAGCTGGCAGCAAGGACATCAGGAAGGGACTGAGATTGTTGGAAAGGGAAGAGATGAAGGAGAAACTCCAAAGCAAAGAGAAAATCTTTCCTCCTTCAGGCTCTCCAGTCCTTTAGGAACTGAGTGCTAACATACCCATACCACTTGAATGCAAAAAAGGCAACTTAGGGAGCTTATAGAGCAGTTACCTGTGTTGTTTTGCATGTACAGGTATGTGCACAGTTATCCTGCAGCAAGCAATCAACTGCTTCATTGCCCAACAATTTAACCCATTTTAAATGAATGCAGAACAATCTCTCTTTAAAAATGTTTGGACCAAGCACCTGGGCCAAATTAGAAAACCCCTGTCCCTCGTTTACTGAGTGCAAAACTCTTGCAAGCTGATCTTCCAACATGCTGCAACCTCCAGCTGGGAGGAGAACAAACCCCTCCTGGAGAAATATTTATAACATGGTGACCCCGAATGGTGATGAAACCAACTCATCAGGAAATGTCAGGTTCAGCCACTCCTGTACCCACTTTCCCAGTGTGGAAATGTCACCAAATAGATCGTGTTGGACCAGACCCAGAGGAGAACCTTAGCCCCTCCTACAAACCCCTGTTCCTGAGGCAGTTTCCTTCTCAGTCCCCAGACATCTCTCAAGGAGATGCAATACTGATCTCTCCTCCTCAGAGCTTACAAAATGGTCCAGGTGATGGCAGGGTAGAGGAAGCAGTGTGGCTGCAGAGCACCACCAAGTAAATGTTCAGTTGAGCTCCTACATATACCTCCCCTGCTGATACCCAACGCAGAGTCATTCCTACCAGCACAAAGCAAACACGAGCAATGAAACCCCACGTTTTGAATAAAGGAAACCTGGGCATATGCAGCTCTACAGGGGCAATAGAGGGCTTCAGTGGTGCAAACAAGCCAAATACCCTTACATCACCTCTACCCTTAATGCATACTTGTTACACTGATTATCACTGTGAGTATATACCATAAAATGCTTTTGCACTGCTGGGATCACAAACTTAGCAGATGGAAAGGTCTTAAGATACAAAATTCTAGGGTGTGAATGAACGTCAGTGCTGGATCCAAACCTGAATTCAGTGCAAGGTCAGAGGAGCTGTTTCTCTTTCAAAATACCAGATCATGACATTGTGTTTAGCATGAACACAGGGATCAAAAAGTCTGAAGCTTTCTGACAGATCATGGCCCATTGCAATGTGCAGCTTTCTGCTGTGAGAGGGCAGTGTGAAGATCTACACTGTGCCCTGTCATCTCTGCAAGATATTTCATCAGTCACCAGGCTGTTCTGCAATGTGCTTAACAGGAAAATTGTGTAAGCGCAAAGAAAGTGAAGGCAAAGAGCAACTTTGGCAATCCCTGCCCAGGACAGTAAAGGTGATGAAGGCTGGGAATAGTCCGGCGATTCAGTCACATTATGGTTGGTGATTAGATGTTTGCAGAGAGTTTTGCATATGTTTGCGATCTGAAGACAAGGAAACAAAAGCCCTTAAAGGAGATATATGTGAGCTCTGTTATTGCACTGAGCTGGTTGACTGAATGCAGCAAAGATTGCAAAGGTTCATGTCTGTGGTTTCTCCCTTTGCTGGAGCTGATACCATCAGATAAAACTGTGGTTTATGGTACCTTTATCAAAAAAGTGCTAATCAGCATTAATTGTAATCAATGCTCTTTTGCAAAAACAACAACCAAGTTAGGGAGCTGAGCCCGAGAGAGTGGATTTAATCATCAGCTTCATTGATATTTAGCCAGAGCAGTCTAAGTGGAGATGGTCTCCCATCTCCTTTAACACAGCAAGGACTTGCCAACTCTCCACCAGTAAATCCCCAGACCAGTCATGAGAATTAGTCCTCACTTTAGGTCAGGAAGAAACAAGCATTTTCTTACACTTCCACACAGCTCTCTCCTGCTCCAAATGACACTGCAAGAGCTGATAGTGGCTTCCTCAGGCAGACAAAAAGTGGTTTATTTTTGGCATCCTGTCCACAATATTGCAGTTAAAAGATGCCTTGTGTTTCCCACTGAGCTCTCTGAAATTTAATGCGTGAAGTTATTTCATGGCAGAATCTGAGATGGAGCCATCACATCCCTGATCTTCCTTTCATTCCCCCAGCCCTGTTTTTTTCATGCTATTCTTCTGCTTTGAAGGATATACATCAAAAGCCCTATTTTTTAGGAGCAGAGGTTATGCATCTAGACAGGAATCACTACATGCAAACAACCTGGGCAAAACACTCCCTCCCCCCATCCCTGATTGCAATCTTGAGATGGTTTTTACTATAATTGCACACCAAATTGGTTCACACATTGAATGCAAGTGAGCATAGTTCTGATGAAAGGTGCTGAAATGGTGGAGACTGAAGTCCTCTATTGATCTCCCAAACAGGCAATGGCAACGCAATGTGCCCCGACCCTGACCTGCGTGACCAGCTGCAGGAAAATCCACTCGCTTTTGAGCCCTCGGCCTCTCTGTTGAAAAAGCCAACACAGGCAGCAGTAACATCGCTGGTCTGATGGCAAGGCAGAGGACACTTGTCTACTGGGTACCTGCACTTAGTCCCATCAGGACATAGGTGTGTTTAACACTGCTAAACATCTCTGATTTTTTTTTTATGGCTCATAACATGGCATTACATCCTTCAGAGTAAATCTGCAGAGTGCCTTTTAGAAAAGGGGCAGTATTAAGCTCTGTTTCTGACACTTCAAGCAGCATCTTCCAATTTATATTCTCCAGATTCAGGGATGCTGGAAACCACAATATCAGTCTGCTAGTCACACGCAATGGCTCAGCTGGTCCACAGAAAACCCTACCTTCAGTAAAGGTTAAAGGAATTAAAAACTGGCTCAAAGGTTTGGTAATGAGATACAAAGTCTTTTCCTCCTAGATAACTGGTGCTAATTATATAGGGTTTTTGTTTTTTTACAGTGCTGTTGCAAAGTCATGACAGCTCAGGTGGTTCTCAGATAAAACAAGCCCAGTTCTTCACAGACAAGGCTTCAGGCAAAGAAATCACAGCAGAAAGTGCCTTCAGCCAGGCCTCTTGTTTGAGATCTCAAATGCAGGGCCAAGGCTTGGCAATCCCAAGATGAAGACTCACTCTCCAAGGTGGCTCTTGCCTGACGAGAAGCGAACCATGTTTCTATTATCCTCCCAACAGCAGCAGTGGTAGAAGGTGTTTTACAGGCAGTGATGGAGACAAGAGTCCTGCAGTGAGGGCTTGCAGTCAAAACAAAAAGCCAGAGAAATAATAAAACATAGGAGAGGGAAAAAGGGAAGAAACTAAAAAGCAACTGGAGCACACTGATTGGGGCCCTTTGGGATGCTCTGCTGGACACGTCCTGGGGACTGACAGATAATCCCAGGGCTTTGACTCCTACAAGTTTTGCCAAAACCATCCTTTGGCCTTAGTAACGTAATAATCAAACACCTCAAAAGGGGCTGCTGGAGACATTTGGATTCCCTTGTGGCTAATTATAGATTTTAAAGCTGTGGAGGGAGGGGATGTTTCCCCCATGAAAAAAATTTAAAAAAAAAGGATAATTATATAACTCCACACCCCCTTACTTTGTAATGCGACGCACATTGGGAATCTCGTACATCGACTACAAAGTGCGTATTGTTCTATGTCAGCAGATAAATAATTCACCATCTGAAGACTTGGAAGTTTTTCTTGTAGTTCAGGATTATTGTTCCACTTGATGCATGAAGTTGGCTGCTTTTCTTTCTTCTTCTCCCCAAGAGAATTGGATCACTCCAAGACTTGAATAGCTTCCAGGCTAATAGCTCACCAAGACTGTGTGTGTGTGTGCGCGCGCGTGCCTGTGGAAGAAGTTAGGTGGAGAGGTGATTTCATTTGTCTTTTATTGTCGTTTGTTTTTAATTATATAGATACTTTTTTCTTTTTTTTTTTACAATGATGTTGCAACTGTTGCCTCTTGAATTTCTTCCAGCCACATTTAAAATCTATGATGCTCTATCAGCCAAAAATTTCAAGAGGAAGGAAAGGGCTGTGTTGCTAGTTTAGGGTTTGTTTTTGTTTTGCCTTTCCCCCCCCCTCTTAAATCACAGAGTGGATTTGTGTTAACACATGTCTGACCAGGATATCTCTGTGTGGTCATGGTTGTCCTCTGTGGCAGGCTGTCCTTGTTAGACTCTTTTCCAGCATCAAAAAAACACACACCTTCCAGCAGGCACAAACTAGTGTTGTACCTCATTTCTCCAAATCACTGGGAAGCCCAGATTTTTGTCCAATAGTTCCATTCCTATTTTTCATTAAGGCAGACAAAAACAATGATTGATACAGACCTCCATCAAGAGAACAAATTCCTAATGAGATTGTGTATTTAGCCCAGGATTCTTAATAGTAATCAAAATCCTCTTGAAGTGAGGAAGAATGTTTTTCACTGACTTCAGAAGGCTTTGGATACAAAATAGTCTAGGGGTTTTTGACAAAATGTTATTTTGACAGAAAATGCAGACTCACTGAAATTGAAACAGTTCCTGGAAATAACAGCATTTTTGCTGAAGCTGTCACTGTGAAACTTATCTCAAGTCCAGGACAGACTTTTCAAAACCAGAGCAGGAAGAGAAAACCTGAAGTAGCAACGAATTATTGGCCAGGCCATCCACTCCTGATGTAGTAGAATCAGATTCGGGTAGCCTTGATTAAGACTGGATTTGAACACGTCTCTCCTTCCCCCAGGAAACCTAAATTACCAGGGCATTAGCTAGTTCCAACGGGCTGCTTCAGGTCTCCAGTTTTGGGGGACTGTCATTCCATCCCAGCATAGAGCAAGACTATTTTTGACGGCTGCAAACATTCTGCAGGATAGGAAAAACCGTTTCCTGCCAGCTGTACTTTAGATCAGGCCATAAAACTTTATGTTTAAAAACAATTGTGAAACATGATACAAACATCATACCCTCAGGGCTGTACACCAAAGACAACAGGAGCTTTGATGAGCACTAAGGTATACATCTGTAGCTCTAAATTCCATTAAAATGTTGATACATCTATGAGAGAGACCTCTTCCTAGGAAGAAAAATATGCATACTACTTACACTCCCATGCTGGACCTGTGTTCATAGCAGAGATGGAGGGCCAACTATCCAGGCACAGCAGTACAAAGGAATAGTTGCCCTTGAAAATTAGAGGAAAGACAACGCAAACCACACTGTTAAGATTAACACTTGGAGGAGAAGACAGAACTGAAGGGACTTCTCCTGCTGAAGAACTAGCTGGCTAGCTCCTGGTCTGCCTTTAAAAGGTACAGCTGCAATGAACTCACCAAGGCAGTACCGATTTACACCAGCTGAGGAGCCATCCCAGATGTTGTTTGTACAATAGGATCAGCATACAGGGGAGATTTTGAATGCTTTAAATCTGGGAGAGGTCCAAGAAGAAAGGACTCTCTGGCCAGAAGTTGTATTTGAAAGGGACAGAGAAGAAGCTGAGACCTGGCGTGATGCTGTGTACAAACATGTGCTGGAGGGGGGACACCGATGAGGGCTGTACTTCCAAAAGCTAGTTTATATCGCACCTCCGAAATTCCAGTGGTGCATGGCACATTGGAGAGGGCAAACACATTCATGGGCCAAAATTACATCGTGTACAATGATAACTCAGCAAGAAGAACAAACGAGTATGTTTGCTTTCTTAAAACAACACCACTGAATGGCTTAGTGCATGTCATGAGGAGGGCACAAATTTAAGTTGTTTTTTTTTTCTTTTTAAAGTGCGCAAGAGCCGATGGATTAGGATAGGGTTGCGCAAGGATTGCATTAAACCCTATGGTACATTTCCAAGCCTTGTTTGTCTGAACAATTGACTCGGAGAACAGACACTTATCAATAGAAGCCTGAACAAATTTCAGAACTAGCTTTATTTTATTTTTTTGCTGACTTGAACATCAAGGTCTTCCAGGGCTGCAGTTGCTGTAGCAACAGGAAGGAGCTTATTAAATGATCAACCTGAAGGCCAAAGCTATCAGAGTTGAAATGACCATAAGTTAATATTTAACCTAAATCCCCTTATTTGTTTAAAAACATACAGCTCACTTTGTGTTAGCAGTTGCCTTGTGAAGCTCCTTCAGAAATAGCTATGGAATGAACAGACCATTGAAATTTTCATACATGTCCCAAATAATGTCCAGCTGCTCAGTGGTGCAGGCTTTGAGAGTTGCCAAAGCCCTCCTAACAGAAATCATGCAACTACATCCTTATGCAAAGAGATATTTCCTCTCATCTTTAATGTCTAGCAATCACCTAACGTGCCTATGTCTAACTAAGCATGTTGCTTTTAACAGTTTCCACAAACTAATGGCATTACGCATTATTTTATTTTAAGAGTGAAAGAGAATGAGTGTGATCCATTTGTAGTCTCAGCAGATTCTGTGCTTTGGCAAAAAGTCCCATAGGTTAATTACACTTTGCCTTGGACCCAGCAGACAGAACCAGATGGAAATAGATTGTTGCAGCAAAATTAGGTGACCCATCCCCTGCTATTGCTTAAACATGTCTAGCCTTCCTTGCTGCTGTTTCGAACATCTGGCAGTCTATGCTTTCCACAGCTTTCAATATTCACTGCTATTTTTCATCAATGAAATAACATCTGTGAACAGCCAAGACAGGCCTAGTAGCTGGGGCAACTTTATGCTTGCCCATCAGTACGATGAGGACACTCTAAGGAAGGTTGTAGCAGAGATAGCTAGTTTGGTCAGCTCCTACTCTATTTATGTAAAGCAGCAGATCTCCTTCAGTACATGGATGCCAAAAGATTTCAGGAAACCATTACTTTCAGCAATTTACTGTAGCTATGATCTGTCCAAACTAATTCCTACATGTCTCTGACCATGCCTACCCTAAATGAACATAGCTGTCAATGAGAACACCCCTCTACTTCCTACCTCCAATCCTGGCTCAAAAAGGGTTCTATCCACCCCAGAAAAATTCCTCTGCCTGCTCTCTTTCCAAAGTTTCTCTTTGGTAGATCCCATTGCAGATAGTAGCTGCTGACACAAAACATTTGGATGCAACCAGAGACTGCTAAGATAGTCATTTGTCAAGTCCTTCCTGTCCTAACACAAAGGCAGAAACTTTCCATAGGAGGGATAGGTGATGGCAGGTCCATTTTACCGGATTTCTTCAGGCCATTCAAGGGTTTCAACACAAGGAAGAAACAGCAGTTCACTGCATCCTGTGATTCTGACTAAATATAGCAGATCCTAGGGAGAAAATGCAGGTCATTCCGTCTGTCAGCCATACATGCCACTGAATCACAGCCCATTCTGGCACTTCTGATCCTCCTTCCTTCAAATACCAAACCCAGAGAAAAGACCACAACGGTAGTTTAAACACTCAGATATTGCTTATTAATGCTCTGCAAAATCACCATGTAAAATAAGGCTGTGAAACATGATTGTGATGCCCAGCAGTTTCATAAAAAGAATCTCTATGGCCATTACTGATGGAGGAGGGGCGGCAGGACCCAAAGTTTTATAAATATGTTAGAGGAGTCAGGCTTAGGTGTAACTACCTGTCATGGGCTCAGATCATGCTTTAGTGTAGACCTGACATCTCCTTTGCACCATTACAGCTGGAGGAAATTAGGTGGGAGGCTTTGTCTTAATCCAATGCAAGACGCTGTGTTTAATTATAAAGAGGCATCATCCTTAATTGAAATATTGGATCTGATTTGCAGAGCTGGGAAACAGTATGCAAAGATCTAAGAGTGCCTCAGAAGTTAGCCACACATCTTAGCACATCCCAGTCGGATAGCACTTTGCTTGCTTTCTTCATTATCCTTCAGCCCCTTGCTTAGCACGTTTCAGCTGATCCTGTGGGGGATCAGAAATACTAGTGTGGCTGGGACAACTGTACACCACAGCTTGCAAACAGGAATGAGAAGGCAAAAAAAGGAGTCCTCAGGATGGACATATCTACTCATCCTTTGTCTACCTCCATCTCCCAGCACGTGAACAACACTCACGACCAGGAATCCCTGATCTTCCCCTTCCCAGGGTCTGTACACCTGGCCCTCGCACACCCTGAGCACGTTCTTCCCCCAGCTTCGTCCCATGCCTCCTTTGTCCTCTCCTCCTTTACAGCTTTGTCCTTTACCCGTTACAGCTTTGCCAGTCAGTGACCACGAATCCAACCAGGAAAGGCTCATCACAAAACACCTCTGCCCTCTGTGCTGATGCTGGGAAAGGCTCTGCTGCAAATCAGCAGAGCGAACACAGGGCAGAGATATTTCTGCAAGGGTGAGGATCAGAGCGTGCACTGAGCAGTCCCAAGGAGGCAATCAACCCCAGCAAAAAAACACCAAGGCTCAACTTTGCTGCTGCACTATCTCCTGGCTGTTTGCCGAAGCCAAGCTCCAAGGAGGAAGTGCGGAGGAATTCACAGTCCGCACTGAGAGGGGGGCTGGGAAGGATGCCTGCACGAACCGTCTTTCATCTTTCCCCCCTACAGTCTAACTGCGATCTGAAGACCTGTAGCTGTCAGACAAAGTCAGCTCGCTCTGTGCTCGGTAACCCGAAGCTCTGCGAGCGAGCGGTAGCTGCTTGCCTCGCCGGGCTTCCTAAGGCAGCACTTGCTCAGCGAACGCAAATATGTTTACTGTGGAAACTTTGTACTTGCCTTACTGCACTCACTCTCTGCCAGGTGTTTTTCTTTTTATACCCACAGGAGACGCAGAGCCATGGTCTAATATAGAAATATAGGTTCATGTGTGTGTGTTTATTAATAAACAGGTGGGCAAATCTATTAGCTTACTGCCTGATTTGAGTGATTTATTTAGTCATTTTTAGACAAGCAAACTCATGAAACAGCAACATGACGGACTGGCTATTGTAATATACTCAGGCTACATCCACAGCCTGATTTTTCCAGAAAGAAAAAGAGGATATTTAGCTACAAGGGCAACCAGCACCAGTCAGCCCTTTTCTCTCACCCATTTTAAACTCCTGTCCTCAGTGATGTTGCCCTGAATTGCTGCAGGTAAATCAGCTGGGAATTCAATGGCCAGGTAGACTGTGACCCCTCTGAGGGCTGCAGCACAGAACCGTACTTAAGCATCCTGGTAGCATTGCACGGAGCAGCATGTTTTTGTACAGTCTTTGGAAAAACAGAATATATATCAGAAGTCATGCTTTTATCTTCTGATATAAAAGAAAAGGAGTTGAGATACTGTGTGCACAGACCAAACCTCTACAGGGGATGTCAGACTATGTAGCCCTGTGACTGAGGCACATGATGCAGGAGGGGATGAGCAAATGGTGCTACAAGAAGACGAGGGACTACAGCCCCCAGTATATCCCTTTCTCCCCCCGTGGAGAAATTCACCCACACTTAATGTGCAGCCCAGACCACCTCTGCTCCCACTGGCATCAGGCTGTACAGGGGTTCTCCCAGCCAAAATCACCTTAAAATCCAGTAATGTCATTTGCAAGTGAAGGAGAAGATAAAACATGAAACCTCTTCTCCTCAGGAGGCTGCTCTCACTTCTGGAGGGTGCAGTCCCACCTGAGCATGATGGACGCAAGGAGAGCATCTAAAGAAGCACAGGCAAACAAGAGGAGGCTCAGGAGGTGGGATATGAAGCAAGAGCTCCTAAACTGTTACAGGTCATTTGGGGTCTCCCAAAAGGTTTCACTCTAACAAGGCCATTTCTGCTGGTTCCTGGGCCCTGCCTCCCTCTGACCATTGCACAGGGCCTCCCCAAGGTGGCTGCCATGGGTTTCCTGCCCCCTTGGGATGAAGACCCAGCTGAAGAGGCACTTTTGCTGTTCCTAGCATCCTCCCGCTACCCTGTTGCAATAAACAGGGCTGATTGTCAACCTCAGCCAAATAAGCAAGTATAAATGCCAGTAAAACAAAACATTGCATACATCCCTCATCTGGAAGTTATTTTTGTTTGTATTTATGTTCCTGCATGTTGTCAGGGTGATGTCTGGGCTCAGGCCCACATGTGGAAAAATCTGGACTGTGCCCCATACTAGGAAATGCTCTAGCTCAGAGGCCAAACTGTTTGCTCCTCCTCACCTTTCCCCCCCCACCACCACCCAACAACCTAAAGGTTTGCCTTTACGGTTCAGAGCACAGTCTCTTTTATTCAGCAAAGAGAAAAATAAAGGTCTAACCAGAGGTTTACTTATACAGCTTAACACTGGAGCAGAAGAAAACTCTTGCTCTTGTCTGTGAGAGGAAAAGAAAGGAGCAAGGGCCCAAAAAGGAACACAAACACGGGGGCCACACAGTGTGCCCGCTGCCTAGTCCCTGCCATCTGAACTGACCCAAAGACAGGCCTTGCATCCCTCCTAGGGAAATCAAATGCAGAGAGGAGCTTGGGCTAAGACACCTCAGCTAGGGAGCACCCCAGCTTCCTTGCAGCCTAGCAGAGCTCATCACTGTGTGGGCTCAAACACCAACAAGCAGTCTTCACCCACCGGCCTCAACCCTTTCCCTCCCCTCCAGAGATCCTGTTTCCTCTTTCCACATGAAACAAACAAACCAACAAAAAAAACAAGAAAAAAAACCTAGCAGGTTCAACCAGACCAGTCATAGCCTTCCCCAAGCCAATACCTGCTGTAGGGTTCATCACTCACAGATCATCTGCCCCCTGCCCTTGCCTTTTCCTTCCTTGCTCACCCCCAGGGGGGTCCACACCCAAACTGCCTCCTCACCACCTCCAAGCTGTAGATACCCCATTGCCATACCCCCCCATCTGAGCTACCTCTTCTAGAGGAGGCTGGCGATCCCCTCAGCTGAGACCTCTGATTAGCCTCAGACCCTAGTCAACGTTGCAGTTCTGTCCCAGGACCAGCCCTAGCAAGCAAAGCAGGAAAGTTGCTTGAGTACAAACTGAGGGCGAAACCACAGCTATGACAAATTCAGCAAGGCTTTTGCCTTCGTTGGCAGAGCCAGGACTTCACCTGAGCAAGAGCCCTTTTTTCATCTTGGTCTCTGCACTCAGAGCCTAAATGGGACAGTCTCCAAAAGCATGTGCTGCTTATCAAACTGGCAGCCGCAGGCTTGCAGATTAAACATGAGGCAGGACGTCAACAGCTGCAAATCACGTTTCCACTTCTGTCAAGGAGGCCACCTCTGTTGGAGACGCCCTGTTCCTGTCCCTGTGATCATCTGAAAAAAATGAGGGGAGCTAGTACCTCTGCATTGCCTAAGCAATATATCTGATCGGCAAAAACAAAGTGTGCTGGAGAGTACAGCTTGGAAACAAATGAGAATATGATTTGAAGATTTAAACCTCATTCCTCTGAGTTTTCTCTTTTCTATCTAGAGTTCTTCCCCTCATGTACGTGGCAAACAGCAATACTTATCGTTCTGTTATGACTGCCTCCACAGAAAGACCTTAAAGACTTTCATTGAGTCTTCAGTCCTCTTTAGTGGAAGTAATTGCAAGTACAACAGTGTCCTTCCCCAGAGTATGAAAATGGCCTAGAGATGGTCTTCATGGGTGGAGTCTGTGTGCTGACACCAGGCAAGGGGAACAGCAAATGGCTTTTATCATATGGTTGCATTTAGAGGTTGCAGACATGGCACACTGAGGTGGGTATTTTCTGAAGGTAAGCAGGAAATGGTGGACTTTCTCCCATGAAAAATGCCTATCAGCATGAAAGAAGTCTTGTTCCAATGAGCTTTTTATGCTTTGGTCATAAAAATCACATTTTGGGGATTGCTGAAAAGTAACAGAAAAGTCAGTTTCTTAAAGAACTGCTGAAGTTTGAACAAAACCAGACAGTTCTTCTGGAAGCTCCTGTTTGACCAAAAAAAAAAAAAAATCATAAAAGCCCTTATTAAAACTGACAAAATCTAAACCCATTTGACAAAAAAAATTTTGACTGGTGGAAGACCTTGAACAGGGAGTAGAGGAAGAGAAGAGGAGAGCAGAGGCAAGTGTGTTATGGAGAGCCCTCCACCATGCATGCTAACCTTCACCCCTTTCTGCATTAATGTGGACACAGATGTCACCTAAGGAGGAGTCCTTAAGGAAAAACCCTGAGAGGGGAAGTGCTTTTGTGACCCAGAAGCCTGGATGGATGCTCAGGGAATCCAGGTCTAAGTCCTGGCATAGCTGTATGACCACAGCAAGACCAAGCATAGCCAGGCTGAGGGACCAGTCCAGCAACTCTGGGACCTGAACCAGGACACGCAGCATCCCTAGTGCCTGGCTGCCACCACATTGGCAATAGTGGTGTTGCTCTTGCTCCTTCCCTCTCTCACATCTTTTGGTGAACATTTTCAATTTTTTTTTCTAATGAAACCAAATTCTTCTTTTCCAGGCAGCCCCAAATTTGCTTTCTTTGTCCCTCTACCTCTTTAGACTGCCAGATGACTCAGGCTCTCTTTCACTCTACAAGGATACTGCATCTATGACACAAAAACCCTACTTGGGAGGTTTCAATATAGGCTACGTATACCTAGTCACTATGAATAAGAATCTCTCTCTCAACAGCACATCACCCTAGCTACTGACTAGTTATTTGCTGAGCCAATAAAGTGCCTTGAAAATAATAATTAGAACTCTTGCAACTAAGGGTGGAGTTTATTAATTCCAATGCAAGTTATCTAGTTCCGGGAGTTGAATAAAAGATCACAATAACCAGCAGAGATTGAATTGGACTAGTTCTGCTGTACTAACTCTCAAAACAGGAACTCTTATGCAATGTAAAATGTTTGTGTTAATAGATAACAGCTAGATAGATAGTTCACATACAGTGAATCAAGGATCTGTCATTTTCCTTAAAACAAATGTGTTTTGAGAAGACTCCTTATCAGCAAAAAGTATCAAATTTGAGGAAGGAAAGATTTCAGGAACATGAATAGGAAGGGATAGTGAGTTGGATTTTAGCCCAGGAAAACCTCAGAGGGTGCTGACCAGCCTCATTTTGATCATGCATAAGGTCTTAGGCAGCCTAGAGGTGCTTTATGGCATGATAAAGTCAGCAATAAAAAGAAATCAGGCTGAACTTCTTCTTGCCACTTACTGTGAGAGCAAACGTGGTCCCCAGAAGATGGACAACATGAGCCCACTAGCAGAGATCACCGAGGGCTGGGCTCACCAGGACTCAAAGTTAACATGCAGATGCACCCAGGTTGTTCCCCTGCTGCCCCGAGCTGCCCCACTATGTCGTGTTCCCTAAGGTCCTGCAACAGCTGGGAGGACCAGGGCACACCTCCTCCAGCTTCACTTGCTCTGAACCCACACGTCAGCAAAATTGAATACATTTGTCATCGCTTGTGCTTGACCTCATGGTTATTGACAGCGCAGACCTCAGGCTTATCCAGAGGGCTAAAGGGCACACTCCTTTCCCCTCATCATGCTTGGATTAATTGCATCCATATGTGTCATATGAAAATTACACCAAGTGATTCTGGCTGTGATTAAGGCCTGGGTCTGTGAAAGTGGTACATTTGGATTTGTTCTACAGCTCTGCCACAAGCTCCCCAATAAATCTTGGTCAAATCAATTAAATCTTTTTGCTGGCTTTGCACAGTAAAGTTGACAACTACTCTTCAGGAGGCTTGCAAAGCTTAATTCCCTACTGGGAAGCATGTTGTGGTCCTCAGCTGGAAGATGCTAGAGAAGTGCCAAATATTATTATTAATTTAGCACAGCTAATTCATTCCACCAAAATTAGAGTGAAACTGCAGGAGCAAAGTGAGGAGGATGGCTCCCGCTCTCTCTGGATTCACGGTCCTCCACCCACTAGGGATCAGTCACAGGGTATCAGGTATCTACCATGAAGTCATCAGGACTCTAATTTGCTAATCATTTCCTGAGGCACGACAGGGATTGATTTGCATTAAACTTTCATGGGTGTCACTGATCTCACACACAAGGCTGGATTATCTGCCAGTAATACTGAGTAGGGGGCAGGCGCTCCAACAACCAGGCAGTCCTTGAGAAGGGTTATTGTTAGCTTCAGTGCCAAAGAAAACCCACAGTCTCTTGCAGGGAAATGTGTTACTAGTGTGTGTTTATTTATCAGCTGCTCGAATACATTGTGAGGAGACAAAAGGTACCAGGTGGCAGGTAAATGAACACCCGTCAGTTGTGCCATTAATTCCTAGAAAGCGAGAGGAAGAGTTTACCAGCAAGCTTGTCAGCTGTGAACCACTAACTCCACTTTCTGAGAGAGGACAGATCGCTCATCATCCCGTCCCAGCCCTCCTTAGCAGAGCCAGGGGCAGCTGGTGGAGACGCCACAGCGGACTTTCCCCAATATCCTTTGCCACTTCCCCTCTGAAGTCAGTCTCTTCCAGAAGAGAAGATGAGCATCTGCCTTTCCCATATCAGAAGCCGTTTTCACATCAGCCAAGGCAGAGAGGCACCTTTTAGAGCAGCTGGGTTCACCAGGGCAGCCGTGCCCCAGGATGCTCGCATCCACGTCTCAGCTCCGCAGTGCCGTAGTCAGACCCCAGGATCGGCACAGCAAAGCTGGTAGCCAGCACAGGCTGCAGGCCGGGAGCCCACCTGCTCTTGCGCTCGCCTCCATGAGCACAGCCTGGGTATTTTTCCAGCCTCCCTGGCTGCAGGACGGCCATTCTGACATAATGAAATTTCCAAGCCCTTTGTCCTCCCAGTGCATTATCCGCCACTAGGGACTCCCGGCCTGAATTAATCTAATTCCAGCCAGCTCTCTAAGGTCCAGGACATGCTGTCCATGGAAAAACAACACATGCCAGAGAAACAAAAAGTGAGAGACTACCTGGCTGCCTTTTATAGACTTCTCAGAAAAAGTTAGCAGCTCTTAGCCAAACCTGAACATTCACGTCACTCCTTCACTTATGGAAGGCAAGTTTATTAAATGCCTGGACTCTTTTCAGCCTAATAGCCCAATCTCTATATTTGCAACCATAGTGCTGGAATAACTAGCAGGGCCCAAGCCAGTGCCCACTGGAGTAAATAGGAGAAGCAGGTGCCAGAGGCTTTTTTAGATATAGAACAGTAATTCTTTGTACCTTTCTTTCTGTGGGTTGCTGGACTTCTTTTGGGACACCACCCTCGGCCACATGCAAAACAATTCCTGGATAGATATTTCCACCAAGGATCTCAGCATGCTTTGTAAATATTGAGTTTTCCAGTATCTGGGACATATGGATAAATAAGATTTCTGTTTAGGGAAACCGAGGTGGGGGATGTGCTAAGACTCATTCAAGGCCTCTCCAAAAATCAGCTGCAGAAACAGGAAGAGAAAAGTGATATCCTTATACGAGGAAGGACCTGAGAGACCAACAGGAAGCATTCCCAGCCCCTTCTCTTTACGCCTGCCAAGTATCCAAGGCACAAGCCCTGTGACTACCCTCTGCTAAGCCCCCTGCCATAAAGCTGCTGTTGCCCCTGAGCACTGTACGCTGGCTGCTTTGATGCTGGCTGGTAATGGGGATGAGCCTCCTTCTGCCATACAACAGGCACAAAGGGACCCTGTCGCTCTATTTGTTCTAGAAAAGACAAAATAGTATTGTTAAGCTATAAAGTGCTTCAGTTTCTGTCTTCCTCCCTCTGCTCCCTTCTGGAAAACAACAGGCCATGTTCACCTTGATTTTCTCTCCCTCTCATAATGGTTGACTCCAATATGAGCAGGGAAAGAGTTGCGCGACATGAATTGGTGCAAGCAAGATGAGAGCTGGCCTCCCCAGCAGTTACTTGTCATTCATATGTTTCACTCCCATTTTACATAACGCCTTGGCTTGCAGCACTCAGCAGAGATGCAAATGCTGCCCTCTGCTCCTGCTGGCTGGAGCCTCCTCGGATGTTGCTCCAAACCGCAGGCTGCTCAGATAGCGGGCCATGGCTCAGCAAAACGCGGGCCAAAGCACACACGGTCCTTGGGGCAGCATAGGTGAGCTGATGAAAGCTCTCCACAGCGGCCTCCTCTGAGGGCCAAGCGGCTCATCCAGCCTTAGCTATGGATGAGAGCAAGTACTTACACAGGCTTTGAGTCAGCCTGACCACAAAACCATTGGAAGTGGTACTCGGGTAGGGACTGCAGCAAAAGATGAAGGATGTGCTCTAGTTCCAGCTGGAGGAAGTCCTGCGCTGAGCTGGCAGAGCAGATCTGAGTGCACACCTGTGAGATGCTGAGCACCAACCAGCTACAAACCCTGTGATATAGGAACATCTGATAAGAAGAGCCACTAAGTCCCATCCCTGTAGCTGCATGCAAACACACACTAGACATAAAGGCCAGGCGAGTCTTCACAACATCTATTTTTCACACACCACACATCTTCAGACTACTCCCCTTCCCCCCAAGCAGAGATTAAAAGCCACAAAAACACTAAAGTCCCAGAAGGAACAAGCAAGGGAAGCCAAGGCCTTGCCAGGATCAGAGCTGCCTTAGCCGGGAATTTTTTCATGGATAATCCATGACAGTCACAGTCCTTGGCTTGTCCTGAAGTCAGTGGGAGCTTAGCATAACTCATTCTTTAAAAGCAGTGTCTCTGAATAATGAGAAAACAAAAAAATGGCAATTACTGAAGTGAGTGAATAACAAGTTTCATAGGTGCTGTCAGAAGGGGAGAAGGAAAATCCCAGCCTGCTCCAAATGGTTTTCTGTGTGCATTGGCAGGTCCTTGGTATTTCTCTGAGACAGAGAGGGCAGGTTCAAGCCAAGCGCCTGTGTTACAGAACGTCCAGGCTTACATAACTGCAAGGGGCCCAGGGTAATCATTAACACTAGCTTATTGCCACTGGCTTTGTGCTGGAATCACCTGGTTGTTTAGATTAAATGTACAGTGGTCATTTAGACAAGGAGAAGGCTCCCAGCACTGGGATCCAGTGGAAATAGCCCCCCGGAGAGGGCAGGTGACTGATGCAGACATTGCAGGATCTGAACTCAAACACTCCTCCAGGGAGCCAGGTTTGCCACCTCCCATTACACCCCCCGCTCCATGGGCCCGTTCGCCTTTCGTGAGGTTCAGTTCCCTGAGCTCCCTCCAAGTTGCCAGTGGAAAAAGCCTGGCGTGACATAGGGGTAGGAGGAACAGGACCAGTTCCAGGGAGCTTTGCCTGGGTGAGTCCCAAGTCAAGCACACTGGCAGCAAGCTCTCATTTCTCTCTCCTTGGCATCCTTTCCAAAGGTAGATGTTATCAGTGCAACCTGACCTTATCTCATGCCCCGTCTTTACCTTTCTTTGCTTATCTGATGTCTCACTTAGACGTCCTATTACTCTTTGCCTTCTATAATCTGATGTGTGTTATTGATGTGTGGTCTGTGCCACTGTCTGGGGCAAAGGAGATTTGGGACTTCTTGGTTCTGTTCCCATTTTCCCTCTGCTTTGCTCTGTCATCTTGAACACATCACTCCACTGGTCTCCATTTAGCCACAGGTCACAGAAGCCAGATTTCCTTACAGAAAAATCACTTTCCTCTTTTTCCCAGTGCTTAGTCCTTACCTTGCCCAATATACTCTTCCCAGATGACAGCTCCTTACCTCCCATAATACTGTTTTTTCACCACTAGTGCCGATGAATAGGGTCCAAACAGCCAGAAATTGTCAATAAAACCTTTTAGAAACATACACAGCAGCAGTAAGCGCTATAAAATGGATCACAATTGTCATGTGAAGGACATAACACTGCACACATGTCCATTCACATTTCAGAAACCCAATTACAGATGTCTTAAGTCAACAAGACTTAAGCATATGCATAATGACGCCATGCTGTGTTTTGCCACACAGAGTTGCTGAATCAGGGACATAGTAAAGGTATCTTCAGTTGTGGCATCAAAGCATCAAATATATGTTTATCTTCAAATGCTTAAAGAGTAATCAGGTGTAAGGCAAGGCCACATTTGTCCCATGAGTCAGCAAGACCTATAGCAAGGCCCAGGCAGGCAAGTCATTCCACATTAAAAAAAAAAAATCATTTGGAACTTTCTATGGTTTTTTTTGTGACAAACCTCTGAAAAATCATCAGTTTTCATGCAGAACTAACTTTCCTTTCACAACAAATACAGCCCAAGTCTTTTGAGCAAAACACTTCAATGTTTACATAAACTTAAATTTCCTTGAAGATAAGTATTACTTCGCCAAAAAATACTCCACACAAATCACACTCAGAAAATATACTTAAAAGAGAAAAAAGAGAGAGAGAGAGAGAGAGAGAGAGAAAGAAGTGTTTCATGGAAAATATTCCAGGCTAAAACTTAGTTTACATCTTAGATTTCTATGCTGCTATGCTCCAGCAGCAGATATTTTGGATTACTCCACTTCATCTTTAAGCATTGCCTCTTGCAGAGAAATAAAAACTTCTGCCCCAAGTTTCTTGTAGGGTGAATTTCACAACATTACAGCAATATCAGAACTCCAAATGAGATGGGGAGGAGATTGAGACGCTGGTTAAAACAAAGCAGCTGGTTTAATACATAACGCCAATAGGGTGAGAACAGAAGGGAATCGGAGATCCTCTTGGTGCAGGTTTGCTAATTAAAGCGTGTATGCAACTAGCAGTCTAGCACTTTTAAAACAACTGTCCTTGGGTTTCTGATCTTCATGCTACGTCTCAGGAGGTAACAACAACGTGGAGTGAACAGAGCTTACTCTGACACGTCCTTCAACCTTCTTGCCAGACCCATAGAGGTTTTGTTAGAAAAAATAATCAAGGATTTGGACATCCCTGGCTCATCAGCTAGAATTTTTTTTGGTGGCTATGCTTCAGGGAGCGACTTTTTAATCCTTAAGTGCCCATTAGTCTCACAGTGATTCTTGCTGGGAGAAGATCCAAACCCTCTGCACCATTGCTCCAATGGAGACTCAGGAAGGATTTTAACACCATTAACATTGCTGGGTTCTTCTTCCAGTGGAGGCCAAGCAACCAAAAGCACAATGCAAGAGATGTCCCAGTTTGTGGATCACAAGAACATCATGTTCATGTTTGTATTCTTAGGAATGGGAAGCAATGGTGGTTGCAGGACACGATGTCTTCTCCTCGGGCCTGAGGCATGCTTCATACCACAGATCCCACACATCGCTCTTTCAGACACGGAATTTACAGAAGAGCCAAATGAAGTACGTTGGCACCAAGACCTCTGCCATATTAAGGCTTTATTTCACCATCTAATCCTTTGACTACTATTGTTATTGCTTGTCTCTTCCATCCAAGGATTGTATAAGTATAAATTAAGTCCCACAAAATCACCATGATGCATTATTATCCCCGTTCTATGAGAAGGGGGACTGAGGCACAGGGCGATCAAGTCCTTTGCCCTGGGTCACACAGTGAGTCACCATCACAGCCTCAGCTTCTCAAAGCCTCCTCCTTCACACTAACCACCAGAACTTGAATGTCCTCAAAATCTGTTTGCACTAATTTATTAGCCACAGTTTTACTGTGGCTGCAGACCTGTTCCACAGCAGTCAGAAACCACAGAAGGCACTCGGGTCCCACAGCGGCTGCCAGGCGAGGCCTGAGGACTCCCACAAGGGGCAGCTGGACCATCTCACGCCTCCCAGAGCTTCGGCATTTTGAGCGCTGCCAAGTGCTGGCCCAGCAGTCTTCATGTGGACTACGGTCCCTTCCCTTACCATAGGAATTCTCAAATGGGAAAAGTCCTTGAAGGCACCTTTAGAGCTGTTCCGTCGTCTCCCTGTCAGCCAGCATGTGAAAAGTTACGTCCAGGTGAATCAAAATTTCAAGCGCTAATGTCTTGGTTAAAAAGCTGGCTACAAAGGAAATTAATGAATAATAATTTCAAAAAGGGATTTAAAATTTCCATTTTCATTTTATTGTCAAAGTAAATATATTTTTATGAAGAACAAAAGAAAATATACAGAATTGTAACTTATGTACACTGGCTTTATAGGTATTTTTGTTTCCAATTTACACAAATTTTGATACGTTATTAAAAGATATTTTATATAGATATGCATCTATGTACAGTTTTATTTACATACATTCATAGGATGTGATATAAACCAGTCAATATATGATAGTTCATTTATATTAATTTCTAGAGGACAAAAGGAATGCATTCGCTTTAGCTAGACCTACTGCTCTTACATACAGCAAGGACTCCTGCACTACCTAGCACTAGAATTGCAGTGTTCTATTTCCCATTTTGTCAACAAAAAGACAAACAGATGCCATCTGCGAATGGAAAGGAAATGCAACATCCATTATAAAATCGTTTCTAATTACTGAATCCTATTTTCTTCTAAAGCTTCTTACAATCGCCAGAGTTCAAAAGGAAAAACAAAACAAGAAGAAGAAACACAAACATAATCACTTGCCTGCTACCATCTGATTATTTGTTTAAATTCCCTTCTTAGCCAGCTACTGTGTAAATTTGTTTCTTTTGGCTACTGTTCTCACCCATTCGCCCACCCCAGCTGTGTGGAGCTCTGACATGGCTGTCGGTAGGAAAAGAAAAACACGTAGCACTTACGATCACCCTTTGACAGAAGATCTCACAGTGGTGTCACACCAGGTTACGATGCCTCCCAACCTCCCACGGGAACCGGTATGTCTGGCAAGACCCCGGCGGACGGATGGGGAAACAGAGGCCAGCCTGGATGCTCAGCCCCTGCCAGCGAGGCGTGAGCACTCCCGGCTCGTGTGGGCAGTGGGCACCCAGGGTGCCCAGTGCTCACCAGAGACCACCGGGCCCCTCCGGGACGGGCACTCCCGTTTCTCCCCAGCAGCACGCAGAAAGACAGGAGCGGAGACAGGAGCGGAGACAGGAGCCTCGCCTCGCGGTTCTGACGAACGGCCTGCTGCAGCTTGTAGCACTAGACAACATCCCTTCTGCTAAAGCAAGTGGACACTTCGAACGGGTGCCGAAGGAAAGCAGAGCTTCCTTCAGCGCGTGGGCCTCCCTACACCCTCAACGGCAGCACAGAACATGAAAAGCATGCACGCGGCGGCCACTGAGCCTCACCAAAAGGCCTCCACTCCAGGCCACTTAATCCAGCCTGAGCTTCTGGGTTTGCTTGGGAGCTGCCTTTGCTTAAATATATATATATATGTATGTATGCATGCACATATACACATATATATGTATATATAGCCCTCACCAAGGAAGAGGTAAGTGTGAGCCAGAGAAACCCAATTGGCTGGGAGATGCATTCCAGTGCTGTCCATGCCTTGCCTCCCCCCGACTCCCACTGTTCCTCCTCCTGTTGCTGGCCCCTACAAATCCTTGGCTCAGGCGACCCAAAAACAAAGGAGTTGTTTTCATTTCAAAAGGAATTTGCTGTTTCCAAACTGGACAAATAGAGCAGCTTAATAAAAACTCACAATGAATGGCCTGTACATGAGCAAAGCCCTCAGGAATGCCAGGGCTATAATTAACTAGCAGCAAGCAACTCTTACATTTTCCTGTGCAGCAGAAAACAGCTAAAAATAAAACACTGTAATTTCCAAAAGAAGCAGCAGCAAAGGAGGGAAAGATAGAAGGAAAGGAAAATAACATCCTTAAAAAAAAAAAAAAAGACAAAAAGGAAGAAACACCCCCCCTCCCCTGACCCAAAAGAACTTCATTCTCAAATCATGTTTAAAGGACATGGGACACAGACATGGTGGTATCAAGTAACAGCATTGACTGTTCTGTGGAGACAAATAAATTATCACTAGAAATATAGTGAGAAAAGTGCTGTCATCGGCTGTTCTAGGACGGCTGGGCGGGAAGGGGAAAGTGGGACCAATCAGTTCACAGAGCGGACGGAGCGGTTGCTTCGCGGGAACCGATGCACCTTGACATGTTTGGACAAGTGGTCGCTTCGAGCAAACTTCTTCTCACAGACAGGACACTGATATGGTTTCACTCCCGAGTGGGAGCGTCTATGCCGGGACAGCTCATCTGACCTGGAGAACCTGCAAGAAAAGAGAAGCATTTTCAAATAACTGGGGTTTTCCATTGCTAATTCTCTTACGGTCATAAAACATCCCTTCAGGCCACTGGGAGACTGCTTGTGGCAAGGCCCAAACTCTCAAATGAAAGAGTCCAGGACACACAACACAGACAGTCTGGTCCCAATCAGCAGACATCAGCAGCAATGGAAACACACAATTAATAACCTCATCTCATGTAAATTCTGTGCTGAGAACAATGCACAGAGGCAATGTTTGTGCCTCTTGCTCCAACCCCCAATAATATGGATAGAGCTCTACTAAAACAGCACTGCTCTCGATCCCCAGCACCTCTGCTAGACCCCTTCAAAGCTTGTCCTGCAGTCTCTTTCCTGCAAATCCAAGCATGGACCTTGTCAAACAGAGATAACAATATCCCGCAGGTGAGGTCTGCTCCAAGCTCGCAGTGACACAAGTACAACAGCATATCCAGTAATTGCGGCTAATTTGAGATGGACCCCAGATAACAGCCAGACATATTTACTCAGAAGCTATTTGCCTTATCAGATCCAACTCAAAAATTGGCCTTTGTGTGTTCTCTTGCTGGCTAAATAAAGAGTTATTAACAGCTTGGTGTCAGAGACGCTACATGTTATAACAGCTGAAATCCAGGCAGGCCCCAATGGCCATTAAAACAGTTACTTCATGGGCAAATTAAAATCAAGAATGAGCCTTTAATTACCCAAATTGTCTCCCAGGAGTCTTTCCACCTTCAATCTCCACAGAAAAATCCCCAAAATAGCCATCATGAATCCCACAGGCTTTACTGAACACAAATAAACTAGCTAATCCGTTGGTCTTAGCAGCAGAGCTGGCTCTGTTTCTAGCTTGGACTTGACTGGGAGTCACAGGGTTAACAATGTCATGCTAAGACAGTCCTGTCAGGACAGTGCAAAAAAATCTGCTGCTTGACAAAGGGTAGTTAAGTGTTTTGTTGCCAGAACAGTAACAAAGAGCAGCACAGAAAGAGAGCTTGCAAGAAATGGTATCAGCTGTTTATTTACAATAAATAAATGAAGTCATGGGCACTAGCTGAATAAATGGGGGAAAGAACATGTAGAAAAATGTGCCCTTCTGGAGCAAAATATCACATCACCAACAGGGTGAATACACTATTTTTGTGAAAGGGGAAAAACAGGACCACTGGGCTCCTATGAATAAGTCCTTCATGCCAGAAAAATAAGTTTCCACATAAAGGTTTTAATTAGCACTGATCTCCCGCCACCAGTTGAGGAACAGGATGGAGGCACTGAGAAAGCTGAGCATGGCTTTTTTGGTTCCCATAGGTCTTCTGTCTGGTGCCCGCAACCCAGACAGAACACTTCGCTGACTGCCCAAAGCAAATGCAGATGCCAGCTTTGGGGAAGGTATGGTGTGGATCCAACTCTCCCGGGGCACTTCCAGGGGAGATTCCTTCACCCATTTTCCTTGCTTTTCTACCTTGTCCTTGCTTTGGTATCACCTTGGTGAAAGAGCCAAATTCACCATCAAGAGCAACTGGCTAATTCCCCAACGGAGCCATCAACCTGTTCCTTGGCCATCACGTCTTGTTCCTAAAGACTACGACAGGAGTTTCTCTTCTCCCCAAGTACCTGCATACACTTGCTTTCTCTAACACTCCTGCTCTTTGCCAGCCACAGCTGCCCAAAACCTCAGTCTGGAACCTGGAACAGCCACGGCCAGGAATTTCTCCCGAGTCTCCAGCAGCAAGCCAGTCTCCGTGTGGCGTCCCTGGATGGACTCTCTTACAGAGCTACGAATGAGTAGGATTGTAAGCAACTTCCTAGAGAGGGCGGGATATTGCCTACGCAGACCGTCTCACCAGGACTTCAGCGTCCAAGCTGGACAAGAACAGATCTGCTGCTAGGGGTGGCAGCCACTTTCAAGGGAAGAGGGATCAGAGGGGGAAAAATTCCTTTGCAAAAAGCCATCCTCATATTATGTACAGACTTGTCCCTCAGAGAAGGAGTAAAACCAGATGTGGCCAGGCTGCCTTTGTCCCATGTCCTTGGTTGTTAAGGTCACCATCTGCAATAGAAGTGCAGTAGCACAGGGCTAATCCTGCACAGGAGAGCTGCAAGTGCATTTTGATGGGAATTGCACGGGTGGTGGGGGAGAAAGAGGCACATATCAGGAATGAGCGGCTCTGCTTGCACCCTGGGAGCTCAGATGAGTTCATCCGATAAAAATACACTCTGCCTCATAACGATGTCCTTAGCTGCAGAGGCAGGAATGTTGCAATACTGTTCCCCAGCAGTCACGGAAAGATCAACTTACGGAGCCCACAGAAATAAACCTCGAGCTGTCGGTGTGTTTACAAAAAAACAACGCAAAGGTTAGGACAAGGAAGCCGAGGAGGATCTGGTGGCTTGGCTCCGCAGGGGGTGGCGAAATGATATTTGCAGCACGTTCTGGCACTGAAACCAACTCAAGAAAGCTGTAAATAATCCCCTGTGGACTGCCAAATTCAAATGAAAACGAGGTACCCCCAAGGAACATCTAACCAGCCGAATGCAATCCCATTTCCAGAAGGATTCCTCCTTCAAAAGAAAGGAGGAACTGGGAAACCCTACAGCAATTGGAAGAGTTTGCTTCACCTGTCTGTCTGGTGGCACCCCAAAGGACCTGTCACCATATCTCCCTTGGAGACAAACCCTAGAGCTCCCCAATGTATCACGCTCCCGGCCATACGAGGACATCACTGTGGGGCTCCCGGGGGGAGAAAGGTTGGTCACCTCAACCTCCTCCTAAGCAGCTGCTACCCCAGCCAAGGCCGCCAGCAAGTATAGCCCCAAAGCTGAGACGAGCCAGGTTGCAGCCCTCCTGGGCCGGTGGAGGGCAGACTCTGGATCCGTCCTGCCCTTCCACAAAGCAACTGAAGCAGCTACGGCAAACTCGCGTGCCTCCCGCATGAGCCTGGAAACCAATTTGTGCAGCACCAGCAAAAAAGGCCCCCACAAGACACCAGCCCCAACCTGCCCCACCAAACACCTCAGCTCACATCATCCCCTGAGCGCTTGTGCAGTCCCATGCACGCTGCTGGCTGCAAACACGATAAGCCTCTAAACCCTCCCTATCAAACCAGGCAGAGCTCGTATCGGTCCGCACTGAACCTCTTCCAGCGGCGGCTAAAGGGGAGATAGCGAGGCGCGAGCCCCCTCGCTCTTCCCCCCGAGAGAAGGGGCCGCTCTGCCCGAGCGCCGCGGCACCGTCCCCCCGCACGACGGCCCGGCAGGCCTTTCAAACGCTGCCGCCCAACCCCGCCGGCGCTGCTAACCGCGGCTCCGCACGCCGCGCCGGGGAGGGACCGCGGGTGCTGCCGCCGCTTCCCGGCACAACATGGCTGCACGGCACCGGCCCACGTCGCGGCCCGGCTTTTCGGTCCGGGCTGCCTCCAGAGCAGCATTAACCAGGGGCCGCCGCGTGCCAGCAGTACAACCCGGCTGGCCACGGATCAGCACACCGACCGGGACAGCAGGACACTGGACGCGACGGGTCACCAGTCGCTCTCGAGCCCCTCGTCTGCACCCAGCCAAAAACAGCTCTCGCTGCGGGCCAAGGAAGGGCAAAGCGAGCAGAGCTCGGCCTCCTCCGGAGAGGCGCTCGCGACGCGGCCCCCGGCCTGGGGGCTGCCCGAAGGCCTCCCCGGGCGCACACCGGCATGCTTAAAGGACCGTGCGTGGCGTAGCTATAACATTCCCCCCACCAAGAGCAGGGAAAGCGTTAATCCCCTGCCACTCTGCCGCTTTGTGCTAGGCGACATTTTGTTTCTTAAATTACCATATTCAGCGAGCTCAAGTCTTAAGTGGTTTTGGTGGAAAAAAAAAATACAAATGAGCGCAAGAAGGCGGGGGGCAGGAGCGGAGCCTGGCCGTGGTTTGTACTTGAATTCATCTGAGATGGTATAAAACTGGGAGCGAGCAGAGATTCCAGACGTATTTGACTTAGTCATGTGAGATCGTGGCTCCCTCCGAGCGCCTGGAGAGGGTAAACATGGTACTGACAACAGAGCACCGAGTAAGTCGGTGCTCAGCCCGGCGCGCTGCTGCGGCTCGGCCTTTGCCGACTGCGCAAGCCCCCGGCACGTCCCAGCGCGTCCCAGCTCCCGCAGCGATGCCTCTGCCGCCGCGGACCAGAGCCTGCGACATTTGGGGGTGTCGGAGACAGGGGTACCAGCTCAGGCTGCACAAACACAACAGCAAAAAGAAAAGAAAAAAAAGTCTGAACAACCCTTCTGGCAGCTGTTTGTGGTCGGGACAAACATTCTTTGCACCTAAGCTGATTCCTCTCCCGTGCCTGTTGGGCTTCTCCTCGCTAAAGAGTCGTGTCCAGCCGGGAGCGAAAGCCCGGGGCGCTCTGAACGGCCGGCTCTGCACCTCCCTCAGCCTCTCTCACAGCCGCATCCCGCTTCTTACGCGCGCTGTTCCCGGTACCGCGGGGAGAAGGCAGGCAACGCAGGCCTCAAGCCAAGCTCCATCCCTTACTGCTTCATATATTATCCTAAAATTTCCCTTCGGTTTTGCAGCCTGGAAAACACCAGTTCTGTAATAAGGCAGAGCTGTGCAAGGTCACCCAGAGGCAACACTTCAGACTCCTGATCTCGAACCACAAAAGTTACTGGGAACTTTGGTATAAGCCTCAGTGCAGATCAGACAAACCCCCACGTGCCATGCACAAATATGAGGGCTTTGCTCATGTCCCAGCTCAGGGAAAGCCAACGTGACACCTAGGCATGGTCGCGGGCAGAAGGCAAAGCCTGTATTTGCTGCCTGTGAGCGCTTATGCTGACAGCCAAGGAGAAAGGACGGCATGCTTCAGCCACAGGTCAGGGATAAAACAGCCTGTGCCTTATGGGTCCAATCAGCTAAACAACCTGGCTTTCATTTCAGTGCATCCCGAGCAGCGAGTCTCTGAGCAAGGCTCGGGAAAAACGCCACCAGTACAAAATAATGGAAAGAAAATTGTAACCAGTTTGTACAACTGCCATAAACAAAAAAGGGGAAGAAAAATCACCGAGAAAATTGGTTGCATTGATCCACTCGGTCCCTCTGATGAGGCCCAAACCCCAAACTGCTCTGCTTCGGGAGCAGAGGATTCAGCCCCGTTCTGACCTTTTCCCTCAAACCAATTCAGGCATCTCTAATTGTTGCATGTCTCACATACTTGCATTTTCACTCAACCCTCTCCTGTTACTCTTTACCTCGTCTGTTCCCCCATGATCACCACCCATTTCCTCATTAGACATTGCTCGCAGCAGCTCTGCAGGGTATTCTTTGAAAGAAGTCTGGTTTAATTTAATACAAGGGAGTAAAGATTATGTTTTGCTTCCCTCATAATTTGTGGTGCTCTTTGTTAACACTTGCCAGCAGGCAGGCTATTAGCACAGCTAATTGGAATGAGGGAGGCGAGTTTCCAAAGCTTCCCACCAAAAAAATTCATCTTTTTGTTTTAAAAGCTTTTAATTTTTTCAATTCGTACTAAAAAAAAAAAAAATAAGAAAGACTTTCTGTGATACATTCTGCTCAAACCTGTGATCTTCCATCCAAGCAATGTTTTGAGGATTGATTTCACCTCAGCCTCCTGGTTACGTTGCTACATCTGACAGCTTTTTGCAGCTTCGAGAGGCACCCACGCACCTTTCCGAACCAGCACAGAGGACAAAGCCCGGAACACGCTGGAACGTCACCAACAACATTTCCAGGAGCAGTGGGATGGAGCGCATTCTCTATGAAACTGCATGAAATACTGGACGTCTTAACCCCGTGCATTTATCACGGCCCGTCACTGGTCACGCGCAGCCCCGTGCAGCTGGACCCGCACGCAGCCATGCTCTGCGGAGATTCGGCCCTCAAGCAACCCGTTCAACTACAGGCCTCAGCTGGTACCAGCCCAGCATCTGCTGCAGCTGGTGTGTTGCAATGAGACCAGTGTGACTGCAAGGCACTGCCTGCAGTGACAAGCTTAATCTGACTATCTTGAAATGAAATACTAACTACTGATGGATTTTTTTTTTTTTTAAAGACACTTGTACAACCTGTGCCAACAGGTGATGCTCTGCTATTCAGTTGATCCAAGCCCTTGGATCATCTAACAGGAAGAAAAAGGTCTTAACTCTCAAACCAACTGAGCAACTTTGGGACACCAGAAGTGGTTTAAGTCAGACTGCAAACCTGTTTCCTCAAGTGAGCAGGGGGTGAGGAGGGGTTGAACACTGCTGCATCCCAATACTAACCTCCATCCACAACCTGGCCACGTGCACGCAAAAGGCTTTTCTCCTGTATGCCTCCTCAGGTGGGCTTTCAAATGGCTGCTTTTCGTGTACATCTTGGTACAGCCAGGGAAAGAACATTTGTGCATTTTAATGAGTTCTGCTGCAGGGTTCTTTTGAAATTTCTGACCCATGATGATTCCCGTCTGACCCTGGATCATGCCTCCTGGCCCAATTGGCTTGGCGGCGATGGGGACGGGAGCAATGCGGACAAATTTAGAGGACAAGCTCAAATTGGATGACTGAACTATCTGGGGCACAAGGGCAAATGTCTGTCCTTGGATGTTGACTAGGAGCTGTGCAATTTTAATATTCTCTTGTGCTGGTCCTTGGGAACTAGGGCTCGTGTTGGACTCCTGTTTGACCTGTACAGGCTGGATTTGGAGCATAACCGGTATACCATTCTCCAGGGACATTCCTCCATTTGAAGCCTGGCCACCTTCTGTTGAGCTGCTCAATTGTTCATTTTTACTCTCTTTTAAACTAGCGCTGGGTACCATATGGTCTTTTTGCTGTATCGAAGCAACAGAAACTTGGCTGCAAGCTCTCAAGTCCTTGGTCTCACTTTTAGGTCTTTCTCTGAGCTCCAGCTCCATGTTTTCCTCCAGAAATTCCTCAATTTCCTCAAGCGTAGGCTGAAATGGTCCAGAGTCTTCCATATCCACTGCAAATTCAGGCAACCTAAAATACTCCTCTTTCACTATTGGCTGAAGTCTCCTTTTGTCCCACCAAGATGCAGCAGTGTTCCCCAAAGATGCCTGGGACAATAAGTAGTCTAAGATACTGTCCTGGCTTTCAGCACTAGACGTGCTCCCATAGCTAGAGCTGAGAACTTGGGAATCAGGGCTGGAACAAGAACAAAAGCTGGAAGAGTCACTGTCATCTTCTGACAGGGGTGAGGGCAGCATTTGGTAGGACCTCACCCCTGCTGTCATGTCCCCAAAGTATCCAAGAGGAGATCTTGTAGATGAAAAAGATTCATCGGTAGGCAGCAAGTGATCCACCATTCCTGGACGATCTCCTAAGAGTATCCCAACAGCATATACCATGCAGCAAGAGTTCAAGTAAGAGCCTGAAGATAGGAAACAAAACAGCAACAGTCAGAAGTCGGGTTTAATCATTCATCTCCATGAACTAAACCTTGTAAAGCCCTGTAGCTCACAGGAACGTCCTAAGCATCCAGTCTCTGAGTACACATGCTGCTACATGCTTTGATATGCCTGTACCACCCCCTAAGGACTGCGACTGCCTAAGCATTTTCCAGGATTGCACCACGTATTTGCAAAAGAATTCTTTCAGAAATCATTTCACAACTGTGCGCGCTCTAGATTTACAGCTCCCTTCCAGAGTATTACTGGCAAGAGAAAATAAATTATGGGCTTTCACCTAACAGCGAAACCTAGAGCCAAAGAAGGGAATGGGAAAGGACGAAAAAAAAAAAAAAGTGTTGAAATTTTTACCACCCAAAAAAACAAATTAAAAAATCAAGTTTATTGCTTGTGGCCATAAAATGCAAATCCCTTCCTTATCTTGTAGCTTTCCACTGACTTTATTTTTAACTTCCTCAGTTCTACAAATATAGGCTAATCAGCATAATGCATGGATCAATCTGTCAGGAGCCAAAAATATTTGCTGTGCTTCAGCATTTACTAGGCGAATTTTCCCCTCCAGATGTAATGAATCAGTGTGCCAACGTCATCATCACCTGCACTGCCCTTAATAAGGCTGGCACAGCGCTGAGCTAATTACCACGTCCTGGCAAGCCGGCTGGTTGCTGGGTTCACCTCGTCGCTGCGCGAGCCTCTCTGCGGGTCCGGAGACGATCCGACCCTCCGGCTGGCAGCTGAGCAGGGAAGGCTCGCGCGAGTGCCCGGCGTCGCTCCGACCCGCAGCGGGTGCCCCCAGCCGAAAGCCCTCATCCCGCGAGCCCTCGCCCGTGCAAGCAGCAGCCCCGCTGCAGCGGCAGAAATGCAAAATCCGCCCTTTACAGCGCAGTTTGCCCTTAAAGCAATGCAAGTCCAGCGCTTTCTCAGCTCAGCAAACTTCCTAGAAAGATTTTTGGGGAGGGGAAGGCAGGAGGGTCGCCTGCATATTTGTTTTCTTTTTTTTTCCCTCCCCCAGGACAGGGGGGGAACGCTTAGGGGCTGCGGACTCTGCCTCCGAGCGCGCAAACGCGGAGCCCTCCGGACGGAGCGAACACTGGCCCTCAGTCATTCGCTCAAGGTGACTGGTGGAAAACAGAGCTGTATATGTGCAAAATAAAACAACTCTTTCTGTGGAAGGTATGCGGGCTGCAGAGATAGAAGTCACTTGATCAGCCTATGGGGTTGTGTGTGTGTGTGTGTGTGTGTGTGTGTGTGTGTGTGTGTGTGTGTGTGCGCGCGCGTGTGTGAGAGAATCGGGAGGCATGTGACCCGGCGCGAAGGAAATGCCAGTCAATCTTGTTACACGCTGTCATTTTCCACAGGCTCTGCCGCTGCGCTTTGGACGGTTCGCCATGAATAGTCAATAGCGCCCAGTTTTGTGGAGGGAAGGGGATGGTTATTACGACTATTCCAGAGCATCCTTGCTGCCCGATCTCCAAAATTTGTCCGTCTCTGGAGAAAAATCAAAAGCCGTCTCTGTGCTCAGCGCCGCAGCTAACGCAGCGCGAGATGTTTTACACCCTTAAAGCGCTCCATCCCGTTGGCAGCATCTATTAATATTTCACAGGAAATAGGGAAAAATATGTATCTCTTAAAGATACAGCTTCCTCCCTTATACGCACATGGAGGAAGTAGGAGCAGGTTGGAAGGAGGAGACTTAAAAGCAAAATTGCACATTTTCCTGGTTTGCGTGCCCTGTCAGTCAGCTATTCCTCCGAACCGATAATGGAATCCTCACATGTGCTGAATACAAGGAAGTTCAAACAAAGGTTAGTGGCTCTGCTCTGTGACCTTAGCCTATAATCATTCCTTATAGTAAAAGTGAAGAGCCAGAAGAGCTGAAATACTTGAGACACACACGCCACCTATTTTTTTTTAAATCTCAGTGGAGATGGAAAGTTACTCCAGCAGAAGTCACAGAGCTGAGCTATTCCCCTTTTGGCAACACAAATCAGAACACAGTTTGGAGAATTTTTCATTGGCCTCCAGGAAGTATTCACCCCAGCATCTTTTTCTTGTTTGCACCAAAAATTGGTGACCGCTATGCAAAGTGCAGGGCAGAAAGGAGGACTCGCGCTCACACAGCTTCCAATCGTCCTGTGTCTGCATTGCTCCCACTTGAACTTCTGAAGAACGGTGCTCTGACTGAAATCTGGAATGCGACACTTTTTTTTTCTCTCTCTTTTTAAGAAAAGCTGTCTGATTGTGTGTGCTCAGGGTAAAAATGAGTGTGCATGGAGAAGTGTGCACCAAAAAGCAGATGGTAATTTTTTTTTTTTAAATTTGAAGTTTTTTGAAATGTCTGGGAAAATTAGGAAGACGTTTCTTCAGGAAGCTACATATCAAAGTATCCATTGATTTCAGTGGGAATAGGACTAAACCTTAACTTGAGAAAAGGCTGAAAGGGGAAAGAAAAAAAAAGAAAAAAAACTAGCAACCGCTACGCACAACATTTCTCAACGGAAAACAACTAGCGCTGTTATTTCCCCAACTCTTTTGACAAGAATCAATGTCACTTGGTGTAACTGGAATCATTTTAGGAAGGCAGGGGACTGTCAGAGTCAACTAGATCCAGGCACATTACAGGCAGATCTGCTTTCTGTGCACTCTCTAAACTTGCACAGCAGCCAGGAAGATTGCAGGGAATTCAAGGAATGCAGGATCGAGCCCAGGCTATATTTTATCCTAAAGGCCAGACCAACAACCAAAAGGCTTTCATCCTTACTTTGCCTGAAGACACAGCCAAAACCAGAAGCTTCAAAAACAAAAACAAAAAGGCCAGGGATATGCAAGCTATTAAAACCAATGATGCCATTTACAGAAAGCGTTTCATCCCCAGGAGCCCTGAAAACACGCTACAAATGCGACGGCGGAGCGCAGCGCCCGAGCCACAAAAGCAGCCACTTCTGGAGCGAAATCCAGCAGCTCTCTAACGCACGGCAACGTGACGGCCTCCAACTTTTAAGAGCTCCCTGGGTTGCTCCGATGTCCCTTCTGCCAGAAACATGCTGTTCTGCTTAAAACCTGCCCGTCTAATCGCTAGCTTAAAAGGAGCGCGAGGAAGAGAGCGAAGGCATGTTCTGCCTCAGCGTAACAAGTACAGCGTTGGGTCTGGGGAGCCTGCTGAAAGCTACAGGGATATTTCCCAGGCTCGTTTCGGGTGGGCGCTTTGAAACGCCAAGTCCAGCTCAGCCGATCGCACCAACAGCTCATGTTAGTGCTTGGTGCGCAGATACGCTGCTGCTCGCTTCCCACATATATTGCTACAGCTTCTTCCAGCTTAGGACTAATCTCTTTAGGTCCCCCCCCGCCTTGTTTCCTAGAAGATTTTTAAATCTGGTCGCACTAGCTCCTGTGTCCATCGATTTCACGGACAGAGCCACAGAGCAGACCGGGAACCGCTCCGCGGGCCCAGCATTTCGAAGAAATTTAAACGGAAACGCATTAAAAAGAAAAAAAAAAAGAAAGAAAGAAAGAAAGCCGGGAAATCCCTTTGCTCCGCGCAGCGCTTTCGGGGCGCAGGGGGCCGTGCCCGCACACGGCGGGGGGGGGGACCCCCCCCCAGCAGGCTTTTGCCAATGCCCCCGGCTCTGAAAAGCTGCCGAAACCTTTCGAAAGCAGTATTTTCTGCACTCTCCCCCCCCCCCCCCAAAAAAAAAGAACTTCGGCTCCTTAAAGAGGAAGCACTTTAGTGACAGCAGGCGCGGGGCCGGCGGCGGAGAGCAGCCCCCCCCGCCCCCCCCCCCGGCGTTTCCACGCTAATGAAACGTGAATGGGGCCCCGAAACGCAGCGCCGGGATCAGCCGCGCCGCGCAGGCAAAGCGGGCCGGGGCAGCGGGGGGGCACAAGCACCGCGGGGTCTCCACGGCGACAAAGCTGCCAGCTTTGGCTTTTTCTTTTTCTCTCTTTTTTTTCACCCTTTCTTTCTGCTCCTCCATCCCTCTCCAGGCCCCCCCCCGCCGGCATGACCGCGAGTAACCCCGCCGCGGCCGGGCCCGGCCCCCCCCCCCCTCCGCGGCTGCCCGCAGGGGCGCCCCAGCCTGCAGGGCCCCCCCGGTGCCGGGCACCGGCCGCACAAACCCCCTCCGGCCTCCTGCGCCCCCCCGGCCCCATGCGCCCCCCCCCCCCCGGCGCCGGGGCTGCGGGGGCACCGCTGGCCGGACACTTCCCCCCCCCCCCCGCGCAAATCTGCGCCGGGCTCCGCTGCGCGCACAGCCTTACCTGAACTCCTCCGCCAGCCGCGGCGTAACGGGGGGGGGGGGGGGGGGGGCAAGGAAGCGGCGACAAAAACCGGAATAAAACCGCAGAAAGAGCAGTAAAAAAGCAACCCCCGGAGCGGCGGTAAGAGCGCGGAACCGACGATAAAGGAGCGGCGCGGCGCGGAGCCGGCGGGCGCGGGACGGGCGCAGCTCCCCCGGGAGGCGGGCGCGCGGCGCGGCGGTGCGCGGCTGCGGAGCGCGGCCCCGCTCCCGTAGTACTATATCCCCCTCACATGACGGGCGCCCGGCGGCGGCGGGGGAGGCCGGGGAGAGGCTCGCCCGCTGCCGCCGCCCCCATTGGCCCCGCGGCGGCGGGGGCCGGACCGCGCCGGGCCTCAATGGGAGCCGCGGCCCCGCCCGCCGCCGCCGCCGGCCCGGCCCGGCCCAGCCCGGCCCGCGGGGAGGCAGCGGCGGCTCGCGGAGGGCCGCGGCTTCAGCGCCTCCGCCGCCGCGGGCCCGGCCAGGCGGCCAGCTGGGGGTGCGCACGCTGCTGGGGGTGTGCAAGCTCCTGGAGGTGTGCACGCTGCTGGGGGTGTGCAAGCTCCTGGAGGTGTGCACGCTGCTGGGGGTGCGCAAGCTCCTGGAGGTGTGCACGCTGCTGGGGGTGTGCACGCTGCTGGGGGTGTGCAAGCTGCTGGGGGTGTGCAAGCTCCTGGAGGTGCGCACGCTGCTGGGGGTGCACAAGCCCCTGGAGGTGTGCACGCTGCTGGGGGTGTGCACGCTGCTGGGGGTGCGCACGCTGCTGGGGGTGCGCAAGCCCCTGGAGGTGTGCAAGCCCCTGGAGGTGTGCAAGCTCCTGGGGGTGTGCAAGCTCCTGGAGGTGTGCACGCTGCTGGGGGTGTGCAAGCCCCTGGAGGTGTGCAAGCTGCTGGGGGTGCGCAAGCCCCTGGAGGTGTGCAAGCCCCTGGAGGTGTGCAAGCTCCTGGAGGTGTGCACGCTGCTGGGGGTGTGCAAGCCCCTGGAGGTGTGCAAGCCCCTGGAGGTGCGCATGCCCCTGGAAATGTGCACATTGCTGGAGGTGTGCAAGCTCTTGCAGATGTCCAAGTTCTTAGAGATGTGCAAGCCCCTGGGGGTGTGCAAGCCCCTGGAGGTGTGCAAGCTCCTGGAGGTGTGCACGCTGCTGGGGGTGTGCACGCTGCTGGGGGTGTGCAAGCTCCCGGAGATGTCCAAGCCCCTGGAGGTGCGCATGCCCCTGGAAATGTGCACATTGCTGGAGGTGTGCAAGCTCTTGCAGATGTCCAAGTTCTTAGAGATGTGCAGGCTCCTGGAGGTGCGCACGCTGCTGGACGTGTGCAAGCTCCTGGAGATGTGCAAGTCCCTTGAGATGTGCACACCAGAGGAGATATGCAAGCCCCTGAATATAAGCATGTCCCTGGAGGTGTGCAAGCTCCTGGAGGTGTGCACACTGCTGGAGGAGTGCAAGCCTCTGGAGATGTGCAGACCGGTGGAGATATGCAAGCCCCTGGACATAAGTATGCCCCTAGAGATGTGCAAGTCCCCAGAGGTGTGCAGGTCTGTCCCTTAAGGTGTGCAAGCCCCTGGAGGTGTGCACACCAGTGGAGATACACAAGCCCTGGACAAATGCAAGCCCCTAGAGATGTGCAAGCCCCTGGACGTGTTCCAGTCCCTGGAGGTTTGCAAGCCTCTGGACATGTGCAACTCCCTTGAGTTGTGCACAGCCCCGGAGATGTGCAAGCCCCATGCTGTCCCTGCCCCACACCTTCACTCCTGCTCTTTTCCTGCCTAGCTGCTGAAGCTTGATGGGGTGGGTGATTTCCAGCAAGACAGCATGCTGGAAAGTATTGGGTTTTTGGGGGCAGAGGATGTTGTTACTGACATTACTGTTATGCCCCCAGTGTTATTACTAGTTATTGGTTATTGCTAGTTATTATCAGTAGTGATGTGTTTTAAGTGTAAATCAGAGTCCACATCCAGAGGGCATGGTAACTCTTGCAGCAGCGAAGCCCAGCTGAGCAAGGTGCAGCGAGGGTGCACAGAGATGCCGGTTCCTGCAGCGGTGTGGTTATCTGCTCAATCAGTGGGGTTTCAAATTTGGCTTTTCACTTTTCAGACTCCGGGGAAGGTGCAACGGGGGATGCTGGAGCTCGGCCTCATGACGACAAGCTCACATGCCTTTTTGAGGACCGCGCTGAGGCAGCGCACAGTCCCCACCCTCGCACTGCAGGACTGCGGGCCTCAGAGCTACAAATCACTGTCCTGCAGGAAAAAGCAAGTGTAGCTGTCCTCGTTTTATAAGTTCATGGGGAAACTGAGGAGAGGGAGTCGAACCAAACATTTGCAGCAGAACCAAACTGCAATCTTTCCTCAGTGCCAGCCCAATGCCTTGAACTGGCACAGCCAACTAGAAGACAAAAGCTTAGGGTGAGAAGGTTTGTGTCCTGGCCTCCACACACCAAACACACACGGCCTCAGGAGCTCTTGCTTGGCGACTGAGACCCTGCAGGAGCGATGTTACTAGTAAAATGGAAAGGTTTAACTCATTGCAGCCAGTTTTCTCCTGTGAGTTTGCTTTGGTTGCGATTGGCAAGGCTTTTGCCTTTCCCCTATTTAGGCAGAGGAATCAGAGCCGTAGTTTTCCCTTTCCCCTGGCAGTCTCTTGTTACCCCGACTGTTCTGCACGCGCAGTGCTGCTGCGCCTTAGCTCCCAGCGCTGAGGAGCACGCACACGCTTGCAGCACTGGCTGCTCTCATTGAGAGCTAGCGCTCTTCCTCTCCGTTTATCTCAATGAATAATGCATAAATTCACATGCATCAAATTCATAGATAATATATTTATACAAAAACATCAGAGCCAAACTCTGCATTAGTGTAACTTCTCCGATGTTAAAGGCATTACATCAGTAAAAATGCTGGCTTTAAATATTTTTACCCAAAATAGTTTTTTTGGCAAACCTTGCTTTACTGTTTTCTATAAATGAAAACCCTTTGCTCCCTGAGTAGGTGAAGTTTAGCTTTACGCAATGCACAGAGCATGAGATTGATATACAGCTAAAATCCCAAGCCTTCAAAATTGGGCTTAAGTGGAATTTGAATGATCAGCTGTACAGATAACAAAATTCTAAATTAACTTTAATACCTTGAAAACAACCAAAAGCTAGTCTTAATTTCAACATTACTATGAGTCAGATATGCATGTGGACACAGATTTCTCTCAATTTTCTTTTTCTACATGCGAAGACAATTTCTTTATATTCTGGTTACAGTAGTTTCTAACTTTCTTGAAATTGCTGCAGAGGTTCATCGGTAGTTTGGCCTGCCCAAAGATGCCTTCAACTACGCTGCAGAATCCAACAGAGCATTGGACCCTTTGAATACAAGACATCACTGCAAGGTAAAACGCAATGGCAATGAGCAGGCAAGTGTAACTACAGCTTCGTATTTCTGCCTGGGATTTCCTAGAAATAAAAAGTGTATGCAGGCAGCAGGAAGTGGCTGCAAAATGAGTCCAGAGCCTCTGGGATGAACTCACGACCAGCACTCACTCACACACGATGTGACAAGTTGCGGAGGTACAAACCTTTTGCATATGTCTAGATCCACTTTGACGCGCGTGTGATGTGCAACCTGCCATGCAGAAAAGCTCCAGGAAAGCCCTTCTGCATATATGCAGTGCCCATGCACTAGGGATTTCGGTGTGCCCAGCCATCTTGGAGAAATTACTGCCCTGGCCAGGCTATTGCACATCAGGACATGCTGGACAAACATCCAAAGTCCTCTTTTTCTGCCCCCCAAAATTTCTAGACAGAAACAAAGGACATGTTAAAAACAAACAAACATGATATAGGATAGCACAAGTTTTGATATTTCACTCCTATGTGAAGAATTTCACTTCTACAACAAGCTGTTATTGTACAACAGAGAATAGTGAGAAAATATGCAAAAGTCACAGTTACCTTGAACCTGGTGTGGGGTCATCCTGGGTGGAAGAGACCCAAAGTTTTATCCTCTACAGCATCTTTTCTGAGCAGAGATTTTTGTTTGGGAAATTTTCCAGGAAGATCATGTTGTTGTGCCAGTGAGTCTGTTGCAGGGGCCTAGAACCACAGTCCCGGTCTGGGATCTGTAGATGCGCTTGTGGGTTTAAGCCCCAAATTGAGAATCACAGTCTTCAGCCCAAGCTGCCTGTGTCCAAGCTGACTCAGCCACTTCTCCATCCATCCAGGACACCTGAACCAACCCTAATGCTGTGAACCGATTTGCTGATTAACTCTTCGGAGCCCCATGGCAATGAAAGCATACTGACACACATCTAAGTTTTGCTCAAGGTTTCTGAGCACACTGCTAGCTTTTGCTCAACAGTGAATGCACACATCTAAATAAAAATAATGAATTCTGATCACTTTTGGCCACCTACTTTTCACGAGCCCCAGGAGTGACAGTTGGGCTGGGGCAGGCCTTTCGGGATGATCTTTTGCACAGTCATTTTGCCTTCTAACTCACAGACTTCAGACAACAGCTTACCTCTGTGCACTGGCTGGATGTGGCAAATGGGAGCCCCTGCTCCCCCCCTACAAAAAAATAAATTTGTCTTTTCCTTTCCCCTGCCCCATGCTCTTAGTGCATTGCCAAGAGACTGCCTTCCCTCCTTTTATCTCTTCTCCAAGTCGTTTTAAAATCTATTATCAACTCCATCCCTGGATCCTGCTTGGGGATTTTCCATTTGCTCTTTTGCCACCTTGCTGGAGAGAACTTCAGTCAAACTGGTTTCCCTACTCAGACAACCTCCTTAGCATTCCTATTGCCCAGTCAAACACAGGGGCCAAAGTAAAGTTAAGGCACTTTTCACTGCCTTTTGTTTGATGGCTGTCTGTTAAAGATCCAGGCAAGAATGGCGAATAAACCTCAACGTTTGAGCATTTTAAAGTTTTCCTGGAGGTAACAATAGCACTGCGTTATAAAGTCAACAGGAAACTGTTAGGTGAAGTTGGTCCCAAGTTATTACGCCACGTAGCACAGAGCCATTAAAGGTGGGAAAGGGAGCAAACACAATTTATACCTTTGAAATGTCTGGCCCTGCCCATGCTTTACTTTACCATTTGTGGCTGTACAGAGCCTGACTTTTTTTTCCTGCCTCAGATTTTCCCATCTCCTGTAAACTGTTTATGCAGTTTTGTATTACAAGTCTCTCTTCATTTTTGAGGGGACTGGAAGGAAAAGTGTTTGAACTTCACAGATGGGCAAAAAGAGGGACTGTGCTGCACAGGATAAGTGCTTTGCTGTCTTTAAAGGTCACCTGCAGTACTGCTGCACCAGCCCCTGCTCTTCCCCATTTACTGGAGCAGCAAACTAGTAGTAAACAAATGAGCCAACTGGCCACTCGGCAAAACAAGGGTTAGTCAGGCTAGAGTGATTACTTGCACATTTTCCCTGTAGTTTAAGAATCGAGGCCACTCTTTTCCGTGACAGAAGCAAAAATAATAAAGCAAAGAAAAACAAAGAAGTTCAAATTCTACTCTAGGATCTTTTGAATTAGCCTTCTGCAAACGGATTCCTTCCAAGTGCCACAAAATCAAAGGTCGTGTCCAGCTGAGATCTGCTGGCCTGCGATTTTCAGCACCAGAACAGTTACATCGGCACAGAGGCAATGAATAAGCCTGTCAAACACTCCAGTAATGTTATGATCACTTTAACTTAGCAGTCCTTGACATTCACAGATAAGGACTGCAAGTTCTCCCGGTATTACAGAAATATTGACACAAAGAATATGTTTATCCCTGACTGTGGTTCTGCAGGACAAGGTGGAAACAGAAACAGCAATCTCAGGACTTAATTTCTTTGGCCTCGCAAGGGCATCTGTGCTGCAAAGCCAACAGTTTATTGATTTTTTTTCCCCCCTTAACTAGTTTGGAAATTGTGTTGTCTTTTCAAGTCAAAGTTATAGGTCTAGGGGGAGATAAGATGGAAGAAACTCATTTTAAGAATGTTTATGCTAATATTCTTTGGAAGATTAAAGCCGGTGGGGAGCTGGGGAGTTTCTGATTCTCCCCCAGATTTTCTGTTCTTTTAGATAGTGAGTGAGAAAATGTCAGCTGACTTTCTGGCTGCTATTTTTCCAACCCATCTTTAATCAAATCCAGTTCCAACTCCAAATTTCCATGCACAATCCTCCCATCTTCATCTGCGCGAAATGAGCAAAAGACCCCAAGAGCAGGCCTTTAGTATCATGAATGGCTGAGGGAATCGGTCAACCTTCTGCAGGGATACAGGTGTGCTGAGAGCGCAGGGGGCCGGCTGCCCCTGCAGAGCCTCCCCTGGCTGATGGTGAGATGAAGCAGAACAGCTGGGGCTCAGGTGTTTAAACCCTGGTCCCAAAGCTGTGCCAGAGCCAATGCCTTCAATGTGACAGATGAGGCTCATTCCTAGAGGTTCAAGAGTGAGGAAAACAGCCTGGTCCAAGCTCTCCCTCCTGAAGATGACTCAGGGACCGGCTGATCTGTGTGACGGAACCCACTGACTCACTCCGAGGAGATTCAGCACCTACCTCTGCTCACTTAGGAAAGCAAACTAGACTGGAAGGCGTACAGGAAGATCTGGGACATGACTAAGGTTGGCTGCTGTTCAGGAGTGGATCTGGATCTGCAATAAACTGTGTTCCCCTGCCCTCTCCTGGAAGGAATACGCCAGAGCGGAGTGTGTTTGTGCAGGATCCTTTTGCTGAGTGCCTCCGGGAAGTGACTCAAGGTGGAGAGAAGAGACTGGGGGGGGGGAGATTTGTGAAGACAACGTTTACAGGAATGAACACCTATGACCGTGCTGGATCCACCACGTGTTGCCGACACTGAGTTTGCAGAAACTGGCACACCTCTCAAGAGAATTTGAATGTTTTCAAGGAAGAGTTGCCTGCCAGTCTGGCCATTTGCATTGAGTTGAGAAACGGACAGGATGACCCAACAGATGGAATCCAGGGCCTCTCCCTCACCTTAAATAGTAAACACAGAGCCCACACGAAAACACTGGTAACCTTCACTCAGGTCACAGAGTGTCACCAGGTCAGAAACACAATGCCATGCGCCACTGACGGCGCTCCCCGGAGGAGGGTACAGAACAGATGAGTGGGACCCCATCACTTGGCCAAGGATATGGCAAGAGCAGAGCAGGGAGGTTGGCTGCACAATCCTGAATCTCTTTGGACACTACAGAGCAGAGACAGTGCCGAAGTACAGAGTCCCCAAAGTTGGGGGGGGGGGTCCAGGTCTGGGGGTCTGGTCTTGAACCTTCAGCTATGATGTGACTGTTAACCCAGTAAGTACTCAGTTCAGTGACTGTGACCCAATGTAGACTCACGCTTGAATAGATTAGATGTTTTTTGTGAAGTCTAATTCTCCTGCCGAGTCACCTGACTATGTTCTTTTTTCAAAACACCAAACATCCAGAGCAATACTAGTACTGTTCTAGGAAAAGGACTGATTAGCAAATTGCTGCTGGTAAGATAATGATGGGAGCAATGAACCACAAAAGCTGAGTGTAGAAACTCTACAAATAAGTCAATAGTTGCAGTGTGAGACTATGAATCAGGGGCTCTGGAACGACAGGACCAACCACATGTGCACTGTATAACCTGAAAAAAGTCTCACATGCTCTGAATTTTCTTTGAAGTTGTATTTCATCAAGTTGTCGTAAACCCTGCAAAGTGGCAAGCCAAGATCCTCCAACACGTTCTATAGGTGAATCACCTCCTTGCAGCTGATGTGTTGCTCAGCACAAAGGAAAATGGGATCATGCTTTGTGGGTGGACCATGAGCAAATACTCATGTTGGGGAAGGATGTTATCTTTGGAAACCACGGCCAATTTCTGTGTCTTCATGATGGAGGGAGTCACTGAAGACCCCAACAGATAACACATAGTATCTCAGCCAGCTCCACGAGTGTTTTTTTTCACAGCTCCACACAAGTATAAGTCCCACTAACTGGACTTGCAGTATGTTCAGAGCATTTTTTACCCTCCCCTTTCCCCTCTTATCAAAGAGATGAACTTCAATAAAACAGTTCCAGCTGCCTTAAAAAGAGAGGAGGCTCCTATTTCCTGCTTCAGTACAGGGGTTAAGAACAACGTTTGTGTTCATCACAGAAATAAACATTAAACGAAGGTTGAGTTATATCCCTCCTGTGACTAATGTTCTAGCTTGTTTTTTAAAGTTAATTCTTCATACACTTTTTTTCCCCCTCTTGTTCTGTCTTACATTTGCCCAGACTCCCGTGTTCCTACAGGACTAATTACCCACTCAGCAGTTACTCTGAAGTCCAATTGTAATAGTTGGCAAAACTCTGTTCTTCCATGCGAGCTTTCAAAATAATAATTCAACTTGTTTCAAACAGCAACACTCTCTGGAGCTTCTTACCAGTTTGGTTTGCCCTGGACTGAGTTTTATTGTGCTGCTGTTGAGAGCTGATTGCTTGTCACAGAGCAAATATTCTCAGCAGAATAATTAAAAATAAAGAAAGAAAAACAAAACAAAGGCATTGCTCATTTAAAAATGATCCACTGCGATGTCATCTTCTATTTTCTCATCTAATGAATCCTTGGTAGCACTGTAAGCAATGAAGAAAACACTGATTCAGACCTGGATTATACTTCCCCAAAATACAGACGTGATCATAGCAAGTGTTTTCATTCACACTAACCTTGGACTTGTCAGAAAATTTGGGCAAAGTTTAGTCATACACCCTGTGATCTGTAGATGCACTTTTTCTTATTTTATAGGTGTTTGGAGGCAAAATAGTCATCCCTTCCAGAGTCACAAGAAATAACTGAGATCTCAGTTTAGATCACTGGCATGTATTTTTTCCCATAAACACTTCTTGGGAAGTCCATCCATTTCCTTTCCCACCTTGCTACTATTTAATTGTCTCTATGGCCAGAAGCAACTTAACTCATCTCCTTGCTCTTCAGTTTCTCCATCTCTTCTCCAAGGATAATAATTTAATTCTGTACAGTACTGAGCACACTGATGTTCTTTAGATGCATTTAGGCTGTCTGGTGAAAAGTACATAGAAAAGAAGAAGACGGTGAAGTATTTTTTTCAGGGTGCCTGAGTCATGTCAATGGCACAGGGAATGCGGCAGTTCCTGTGGCAAGCACCTGCAATCACTGAATGGGAAAGAACATTGCATCTTACTTAATCTTTCACTCTTCCACTGTTCTTCTCCACTTAATGACCATGCTAATTCAGCTTTGCCTAGAGAAAAGGTAGCTCTAAACCTCTGCACTCCAAAAGAGTATCAGCAGTTCCCCAGGATTTGACCAAGTGGACTTGGGATCTGCCTGTTGTAGAGATACAATGCCGCACCAGCTTGTGGCTCTGAAGCCAATTTACACCAATGACTGGACAGCACTTAGACCTGGACTGTGTTTTGGCTTAAGCCTGTATCTAATTGTGAGTTCTACATGGAACTAATGTGAACTTATAGGGCTTCTCTAGGTAGCACTCTGCTCCTCTCAATCAACAAGCATCAGCTCTGTTATTACAGTTAAGCACTAATCATGCCAACTTGTCAGATTTAGCTGAAGTTCATTACTGTAATTCTCTTTTGCAATGGAGTTGTTGTCGCAATATTGCAGCCCCTATGGTAAATATAGGCTCATTTCTGTCCTGCAAACAGCAAAGCATTGTAGTGCCAGCCCTTCTTCTCACAGCCTCGCTAGGATGACCAACCAGCCAAGAAAGCTAAATTCTCCTTTCACCCCCAGAAATAAGAGAGAAGAGTTATCACCGGTGAGATAAAATGCAAGGGTCAGTGGTTCTGGGATGTCGAGTTTCTTGCTTTTAGCATGCAAAATCATTTATAATCACATGTGCAAGTTACTTGCTGACGGGCTAGTCTCCATGGACTCGGAGCAACACCAGTACTAACCAGGAATTTCACTGGCAGGCTCAGCAGAGGATAAAGAAATCAACTGCAAAGTCTGGATCTTTATCAGCATTGATCCAGTAATTAACTATTTACTTTGAGGACTTGGCTGAGCCCTATTTCCAGCTCAAAATTATTCATTTTCTAAAGATATTTTCCTTACCTGTACTGCTACATGTTAAAAACCTAATTCCCTCTCCCTTTTTTAAACTCTAGCAATTTTTTATACTGTTTTATAAACCTCATAGTTTCTTCACTTTGTTCTTTCTCTACGTTTTTCTTATTTTGGACATCAAGGCGTCATAAATGCTCCTGCTTACGTTTCAGGTCATCTCTTAGGTATGTCCCATGAGATTGCAGCACACTAGCCCAGTGCCCCGTGTGCAGCTACTCCCGAACAGTGTTGATCTGCCTAAAGGAAAGGACACTTTGCACAGCCACAGTCATGCTGGAACTCCTCCTGCTGGATTCACAACTTGGAAAAAACATGTATTTCCAAAATCTAAGCTTGGGAGCTGTTCTTAATCTGTCAGCACCTTTTTAAGAAGAATCTAGGAACTGCTGGGCATTCATATAAAAATTAAAACCGTCAAGCACTCCTTCCTTCCCTCCTTCTGACCTATGCGCTGAGCTGACAAAGTGGACCGTAGGTTGGGCCAGCACACAGCTGACCAGCCGACAGAATCCAAAATCTCACTTCACCTGCCTAGGGCTAGAATCAGCCCACTGCAAGCTGGGTCTGGCACACGGGAAATGTCAGCAGCACGTTACCAGGGTGTAGGTCTGGTGAAGGGCTGGCAAGGCTCGAGCAATGCTTGTAATGATGCCAAGAGGTCACAGTGAATCGTGTCCTGCTGAGCTGCACAGCTCCGTTTCACGGCTCTCCTGCCCTGCCGTAGCCTCGGGGAGCACAGCAGGCTGGTGCGCCTTAGGGCGCAGGGAAGGGATTCCCCACCGCCCTGATGCTGGGTTTGTCTCTTCCTTCCCTGCAGCACCGGGAAACCTTCCCAACTGCAAACAGTAACGCGCAGAGGTATATTTGCCATCTTTATTTTACCATAGCTGGTAGGGTGCAAGCTGAGGCTGCTGCTTTAACTGTCACTATTACCTTCAGCAGACCTCAGCAGCAAGAGTTCAAAGTAGCTGCTTACAGATAATGGGCTTTTTTTCTCTTAATCAGTCCCAAGGAGATGAGCACCAAGCCAAAGCGAGTGATTTACTGGCTGCTGCAGTTCCAAGATAAAACGCATTTGCATGTGCCAGCCTGAGCCCCAAGCTCAAAAGGCTGTAAGTTTGCTAGAGTTTTATCTCAGCCACTGCCCTGCTCACAGATCAAAATCGGAGGATGCTCCTTTTAAAAGCAATTTCCATCCGCTTTCAATTAAAGGTTTCATGAAGTCTGGAGCAGTTGGAATTTGCAGGCAACAGCCAGGCACGTAAGCAAACATCCATGGTGCAGAGCAACATGGGCCACCTGGGCTGCCATTTGGTAAGTTATTACTTGTGCTACTCAGATCAAACCAGCGGTGGCTGTGCAGCTCCAGCACAGCTGCAGCCACTGCTGCAGAAAATCACCAGGCCTGGCTTTGCCAGCACTGGGAAGAGGTACAAAATTTCAACTTTTGACGTCATGCCAGCAGGATGGATGCTGCCCCCAGGATGGTGCCGGGGGTCCCAAGAGCCACCCCCAGGTCTGAGACATCTCAGGCTCTGACATCTGTCTGGACTGGAGATTGCACACGAGTGCCCCAGAGAAGAAACGTGTTGTGCAACAGTGAAACAAACTTTACTGTGGAATCAGGCTTAACTGTGCCTTGTAGCAAACTGGCTCAGTGCTTCCAGGATCAGGGCTTTAGTGCTTAAAAACAGTGTAGTTTTGGTGAGTAAATGAAATCGGTACAAGTCAGCTCAAAAAGCCATTTAAGAATGTGCCTGTGGGGGAGAACATCATGGGATTTTAAAATAGAGCGGCCACAAGTGTGCAGCAGCAAAGCGATGGACGAAAAGACCTGTTAGCCCTCACAAGCTGGGCTGCTGGCATGGGGCAGAAGAAGAGGGTTTGTAAGCTTCTTGGAACTGTTGGTTTTTTGTTTTGTGTCAGGACAGTGCCTAGCACAAATGGGCTTGGACAAGAGAAATAATGGTTACAAGAATCCCAGGGATCCTTCAGTCAGGAAAAGTGCATGAAGATATTAAGGTCTTTTCTAGAGTAAGAGAACTGAGGAAGGTTCATGGGGGAGCCAAAAGAAGGCTGGAGCTGGGTGGGGGAGAGAAATCGGAACATATGCAAAAAGGCTGCAAGGCAGCCAAAGGAGCTGGACGCAGACAGGAGCAAAGAAAGTCCCGAAGGGCTCGCAGGCATCTATAACTGCATGGGACAAATGGTTCAACTCTGGCCTCAGAAAGCAGGATGTCACCTCCAAGGCGAACGTTGCAGGCTGGCATTTTTGTCAAAGCAAGAGGAAATGAGCAATAGAGGGGCCACTGGGCTTGAAGATGGACTAAAGAACTGAAAGACAGGGGTGGAAGCTTGGTAAAAGGGAATGAGAGTCTGCAAGTTTCCCAGAAAGGGCTGAGACGAGTTGCCAGCAGAGCTACAATCCACTGGAGCAGGAGCTGGACTGTAACCAGGCATCCCGGGTGAGGCCCAGCTGTGGCACCGCTTTTCTGGAAGGAAACGGAGGATTGAAAGGTGGCCCAGTCCCCAGAACCCAATGGGTGAGACAATTCCTCGTAAAAACACAAGCCAGCAGAAAAACTTCAGCAACCCAGAACAAGAGGTGCAGAAAGCAGTAAAAATGCAGAAAAATCACCTTGAGAAGAGGCTCCCAAGCCACCCTGGAAGGCAGCCTTCACCTGGGACAGGGCCAGACAGAGAACTTGGCACTTCTTGACCCTCTTTGGAGCCCACTGAGGCCCAGACAGGAGAGGAAAAATTTTGACAGCTCGATCATTGCAACCTCCTCGTCCCTCACCCCCGCCTTCAAGAGGAAAATGGGCCAGGCGGCTTTCTGGCTGACTCCAGCATCACAGTCCACGTGCCTGCTGAGCATCCCCATGGGCCGCCTTGTTATCTTGAGTGGCCATACATTGATGGAGCTGCAGAATTTACCCTCTGAAAAAGAGATCAAGCTGTGATGCAGGAAATCGTAATGTGGATCTAACACAGGAGAGCCTAAAAGAAATCATAATGAGTGGGGAGTGGGAGGTACATTAGGCAAATTCCTAGAGTTTTCTTTGGGCTTATCCCAAAGTGATGCTATACATTTAAATGGGAAAACTTGGAAGAACTTAAGAGACCATCAGTTAGAACTGGGATGTGTGCCTTCTAGTCTAACAAAACATAGATACGCTGTAGTGATAGAACTGCTTGTTAAAGATCCTTTTCAGCCATTACCAGTGCCAAAGACAGAAAATGATTTACAAGACACTAAGAAAGTGTCAAGAAAATAAATAGAAGTCTTTAACTAGTCCTTGAGAACAGTTAAGCCATAGGTTAGGCTTAAAGAGCACTGAAAGGACTACTAGTACTTAGTTTAGGAAACTAAATATGAGGATGACAGAAAGCTAAACAGTCTCATTTTACAAGACCCTTTCCCACAACCACCACTGACTGTAACAGCTGTAGCAAGCTCCATCAAATTTTTTCTGGGCAGCTTAAAAGGGAGAATTGGCGAAAGGATCTGAAGGACTGGCGCAAGATCGCTTTCCTGCCAGGTGCAGCCTGGGGCAACTCAGAGCAATAATTTTTAGCCCTTACAATGCACGAGCGTGGCAGGCCATTGGAGAGGGTACAGCGTGGCAAGTATTTCAGCCTGTTTTCTCTACCTGGATGTTGTCCTGCTACGTTGCTAAACTTTGGCCGGGAGCTGCTATATCAAAAAGCTGCTATATCGAACAGTAAGACTGAGGCTGCCAATCTGAGCTCAAACGAAAGCTGTTCTAAAAACAGGTGATTTACCTTGGACCTGCTGTTGCCGACAAGGGGAAAAGCCATGGGCAGACAGATCCTGCTGAGCCAGCCAGTGCCCCAGGGCCTCACCGAATTGCTGATGCTGGGACAAGTGCTCCTAAGACACAGGGCTGATCAGTGGATTTGCCAATATTGCACAACCACTGGGGAGATGGGGTGAGAAGGGAAATCCATTTCAGTGGACACCTGAATGCAGCCGAGCCTTTTCAGAAATAGAAATAGCTCTTGTCCCTGCCCCTGACTCGTCCTCCCAGTGTTGCAAAATCCCTGCTCATATCATATGCAGGTGGTAGGGTTTCTAAATTGGAAGCAGTGTTGGAACAGAACAGAAAAGGCATTCAGGGGTGATGGCTTAACTTGGTACAAGTCTATGTCCAGCAGAGTGAGATTACTGCTCTACCCAAAAGAAACTGCTGTACTCAAAAGAAACTCCTGTCAGTGGCTTTGAGCATTCCAGTCTCCATTTTTCCTAGGGAAAAGTCTGGGATCAGGATACACCTTACATCTCTAGGGTGGAAACTTAGAGTAAGCAACAGCAAAGAACAACTGGGTAAGGGATCATAGACCTGCAGTGACACAGCCCACAGCCCAAATGCAGCAATGCTGATGCTTTCTCCAGGCAGCTCAGCTGCAAATACTGCTCTCAGGAAGACTGCAAGGAAATTGCCATCCCAGGGGAACAACACACTGAAAGAGAGGTGACTGCCCTGCAGAGCTGGGAATGGGGCTGCAGGGATGGAGGCCAGAGAAGCTGTAGTAGGAATTCATCACCTGTTAGATGAAAATGGGTAAAGTCTAAGCCAGATGACCACTGAGACTTAGATGACAGTGAAATCGGGATGGGGATTGACAAGGAGAGATGCTGGCAGAACATGGGAGGCAAATACAAGGAGACAAATGTGAGTGAACTTTATCTCCTTACCTCTGTCTAAAACTCAGACATCAGTGTGTGAGCTAGTCACCTCCGGCTCTCAGTCAATAGCAGACACCTCCAGAAGGAAGATAAGTGCTGAGAGTTCAACACAACGAGAACTGAATCCATAGGAACGACTTACCTAAACCACCGACCCCAGAAGAGGCCTGTCACCAGCTGAGCCATTGGCAAAGAAGGATTTTCTTACAGGCTGAAGGGATCCATGGGAAACTGGGTATCATTTACTAATAACAGCATTCAAAACTAGGAAGAGAAAGCAGCCAAAAAAACAGTTACAGTAAGACTAGTATTGGCAGTGTTACTATGAGGGAAAGCCCAGAGGAAGGAGCACTCTTTGGGCAGGATACTGGCTGAAAAGAGGCTTGGGACTGCGAGCGTTTTGAGCACAACCCACTCAGCATTGCAGGAAATAACCTTTTCTTCTCTTGCAAAAGAGGGTTGCCTCTCAGAAACATCCAATCCTTTCACCGACCCCTCTGACCAGAAACAGCCCACCCACCCCAACCACAGGCAGACTTCTTGGCTCGGAAAGGCACCTCCGTCTGAGAGGTGCTGGGGCAGAAAGCTCTGCGTCCTGCCAGGGGATACAGGAGGGGGTTCAAGCCAGGAACCAACGGAGGCAGTCGGCGGCTCTTGGGAGGTTATCGCACTTGTGAGTGCGGGTAAGTGATCTGCAGCTAGTTACTGTGTGAGTGGGCCTGCAGTTAGCTTTAAGGCAAGAGGTCTCTAAGTTAACGGCAGATATAGACAGCGGCCTGCTGCATTAAGTGAACTTTATTCCATTTGCAAAACAGCATGAGCTCCGCACGCTGCCACTCGCCTGTCTGCTGGCTGTGTCCATGGGGTCAAGCTGCTTCGAATGGATCTGACTCACTTCTTGCATCAGACCTACAAGAAAATCAGTCAGAGATAATCTTAAATACCCCAGTCAGTCTCTTAAGCCTCCCTAGGTCTCCTGCCTAAATACATCTCTATTTGGTGATTTCTTCAGGACATGAATTTGAGGCTCATTCAAAGTGGGGGGTGGAAAATGACAATAATTATCACTCAAGGATGTCAGCAAAAGAAAAAGCATTTGAGGGATATGTATCTGAAAGAGCAGAGGAGTTTGCACTGGGGATTGGTTGTTATCTTTGCTCCTCTTAGACCAGTGGAAGCCAGGGCGTGTTGCATTTAGATGGAGAGTGCTGGTGCTCTGGAAAGTGTCACAGAACAAATCTCAGTAAGGACTGCCAGACTCTGACAGACTTGGTGAGGCATCAGGAAAATGGGATCTGGCCCTAATGGAGACAGAGGAAACAGGGGGTGTGGGAAAGAAAGAAGTAATAGGAACCTGGGATGACTTGTGTGCGAAGCAGCAGAAAAGGAATGGGACTTGCAGTTGCACCAAAGGAGATCCTGCCTGGGCCAAGGGACCAGCTGGGGACAGAAGCAGGGAGAACAGGGAACAACAAGAGTTTCATTACTCAGATGACGCCTTTGCCTCATCTCCTAGGGAGGAATCAGAGACTAGGATGAGACCGATGAGCTGCTAATCTGGAACAGACCGGTGGTGCCTGCAGTCATGTACCCAGCTTCCAGCAGAGGCCAAATTTGGATGGTTTAGAGGAAAATCTTCGATAGCATCCCAGTTCCAGGAAGAGTGCAATACGTCGAGTGTTTGCTCATGTTGGGATAGCTACAGAACCGTAGCGGGGCAAACATGCTATTTATAAGCATATCAGATGTCAGCTAAGCTCTTTGCACTTTCTATAGATCATACATCAAGTCTAATGAGAAGGAACACAGGCTTGAGGGAAACAAATGAGCACAGGTTAAAGAAGAGGTGTCTTCTTAATACAATACATACAGCAAAGAACGGCAGCTGGCCCTGTGCCCAGAGCTTCTTACAAGGCCTCTGAAAGCCAGGCAAGATCACTTTACTAGCAACACCGTGAGAAGGAAGGGCTGAGAATGCTGGGTTTGATGGTTCTGCATTATTAGACAGGGAATTGTTTGCTCCTGAAAAAAGGATCCAAACCTATTCATAGATGTTTCATTATGCTCTCTTCCAAGTACGTGCTATGCATAATAAAATAAGCCAGTTAAAGGGTTAACTTTCTCTCTCTCTCCCCAAACCTACTACAAGAGAGCTAGAATACAGATTTAAGCACAGACAAAAGATGATAGTTGTTCCAATTAATGTTGCAGCTAGCATCTGTTCTTTCTAATTAGTTGAAGTCTGGTTTTGTCTAGAGACAGAATTGCTGAGCAGAAGTGCGCTGGCTTCTTTTCTGCTTAGCCGGCTATTCTGATCTCTCACGGTCTTTGGAAAATTTTTCTGTTTCACAGAGGCTAAAGTCTATTGTGCACTGATATTTGGTATGTGCCCAAAGCCTGTGTGTATGTTCACTGCAACCGACTGCGAGTCTGTGTTTCCCACTAGCGGGGAAACTGATACAGGAAGAGTTTTTACAGATACCCACCACACACACATTTGTGCATTACCTCACTTATCAGTGACTCGGTTTTGCTCGGCAAACAGGTGTTTTTGTAGAGCAAATGCTAGCAGGTGCAGGAGGGTTCCCCAGGACCTCTCAACCTTCCTTGTTTGACCTTTCACCCCACCCTTCATCAGAAGACCTTTGAGGATCTCCGTGTTTTGGTTACGTACAGATGAATAATTTATAAGCCACGGCTGTTGGAATAAACAAGCCCGCCTGCTCTGCCCAGGCTCTCAAGTGCTTGTCTTAAATTTCCCTCACTTTGCTAAAACCTCCAGCTCTCCACAACTTAAGCAACATTCAAAGGCCTTTAAAGGAGAGGCCTATAAGGGAAAAGCAGGGTGGCATACCACAGCAGCAAACAGCACTCGCAGCAAGTATTCCCCTTATCTCTGAGCAGGGCATTGACTTGTTGTACAAACTCTAGGTAGGAAAGCCACTGGCAAAGCAATCTCAGATGTAATATTTACCTAAGAGGAGACATTTCACTGGAAAACAAGCTACAGCATCTGTTGACATCCTGGTGTGGAGGACAGCGGGCATTCATGCAGGTGCAGGCAAAGGAATAGGAACAGGATGTGGAAACTTTCCAGCATTTCCAAGTAACAAAGTTGTCATTGTGTGAGGAACATGTTTGTGCTGTCCATTATTCTGGCTAAACAACTATGAGAAGTGGATTTCAGGCTTGTCCTGCCAGAGCCCCACTGCACGGCATCAGCAATCACTTACCTTCTCTGCCCCAATACCCCATATTTAAAATAGGGCTGCAAATCGACAGATCCTGCAAGAAACAGCCAGCCTAGCACCAAACGTTCCCAAATCATTGCAGTAAGTACCCAGTGATGCCTCATCCTCTGGCAAGGGAAGGTGGATCCTGTGAGCTACCCTGTGGATACAAGCCACAGTTTTGGATCACCAATAACAGCTCCTGTAAAAGCTTGTCTGTCTTTTTCTCCAGACAGGACTGAAACCATTCAGGTGCAAAGTGAATACCAGGGTTGTTTTTATCTTTAATCCTTTCCACATGAGCAGAAAGAGTTTGGAGCCGTAAAACATGTGCTCCCTTTTGCAGCTCTTAGAAATCAGCATGACCCATGATTTCATTTTACGAAACCTTTTTGGTCTGATCCATACACCGCTGTTGAAGGCAATCTGTGTGCGGAGCTTGCAGGATAACCCTGTTTATCAACCATGAAGCTGCAGTTTCATTATCTCACTAAGATGATCAAAGCACAAGCTGTTACTGAGCAGGGCAATTCCACCTTCCCCCACCTGTGTGACGCTTCCTCAAGCCAGCACTGTGATCATGATAAAAAAAGATCTTTACTTCAGGCAGGGTATTTTTCAGCTGGATCAGCTTCCATGCAGTCAAAGCAACTGTAGCGTTGCCACAAAGCGAGGGCCAGGAAAGAGGCTGGAACTGTGCCATTAAGAGCTTACTGTAAAATCATGAAGTTGCAAACTCAGGGCCGTTTGTCTCTACAAATAGTGTGAATTTATAGTCATAGTTAGGAAAGTCTCCTGAGCTTCAACATGGTGGCTGTCTTTATAATATGCCAAATGCAAAGTCCTGTGCCCCAAGGGTACTTAGCTCTGAGGGAAGTCTGGAACAGGTTATGGCTTTTCAGTTTGGATCGGGTCTAAATGGTTAGTCAGAACTGGCCTTGAAATTGCATCTATATCATCTATTTACACCCTTACAGAAACAAGTCAGTGGGGCTACCCGGGGGCCCAGCCTCAGCCTCCCAGAGCTGGCCCTCCATTGCCTGGAGAGTTTGTAAAATCATCCTTAGAGGTTTTCAAAACACAGCAAGGCAAGGCCTTGAGTGACCTGGTCTCACTTTGAAATTAGCCCTGCTCTGGGCAGGAAGTTATACTAGAGACCTCCAGAGGTCCCTCCCAACCTGTATTACTCTGTGATTGTCATCTTCAGCGGCATTTTCACCAGGCTTTGCTACACCCCTAACAGTTTACAGATCAGCTGGCTGTCCCTACACTGACTAATCCAGGCCAGAAGTCAGGGAGCCTGTGTCAACTGACTCTTCACAGCATTGGCTGTGGTAGTTCAGGAGCAAGAGCAAAGCACGGAGCTGATCTGCATGCTGTCGTCTCAGAGAAGAGCACTGCTTACAGTCACTGCAAGGAAGACTCCTCACCACCACAGCACACATGAGAATAAGCTTTGCATTGTGCAAGTGACTGTCCCAGTCTGGGGAGGGTCCCACAATAAAGACTGCAGAGCATTTTCTCATCTTCTTGGCAAGAAAGGATGTACATTCAGTCTAAAAGAAATACAATTTGCTGAGCGCTTTCCACTTTTTGTCCCAGTCCCAGTCATTACACAGCACCCACGTGCACCTGCAGTGAAAGGAGAGAGGACAGACTCTGGCTTGTAATTTCTGCCTGGTCCTTCAGAGTGTTAGCAGCTTTCATCTTCCAAATTGAACCAAGATCTGTTGCAAGAACATCAGAGATTCATATCAGATGAGACATCCCAGGGACACACTGGGGGAGATGGAGTGGGGATTGAGGATCAATGGCAGGACACAAAGATCTGAATTAGTCCTGCTCTGTCAGCCTGTTCGCAAAATTCAGAGTTGAGTTCACAGGTCTCCTTGCAGAGCTCCTTCTGTGGATGCTTCCTCTTCCACAGCCAGTGGATGGGCCAGTTTTTTTTTTTTTTTTTTTTTTTTTTTTTTTTTTTGCGCTGTCATTGCTCATCATGTCTGGAAACCTCATCTGTAAAGTAAAAGCAGCACTGAGAAGCAAGAATAGGAAATGTGGGTCACTGAACCAAATCCCTGGCTCTGGGAATACAAGGTTGCTGCCATCTCGTGGTTGGCTCTGGCTGTGCAAAGGTCCCAGAGCACATTTTACAAGCAAGAAAATACATAAAGATAAAAACCCTCCTGAAAGTGGCCTTCAGCTGGACAGAGCAGAGGGTAGACAGCCATGCCAGCGGTTAGGCCCCATGGGTGTGTGGGTATCACAGCTTTGCTGTGCATGGGAGGTGTCCTACCTTCCTTCTCCACTGGCTGCTCACCCTTGCCTGAGAAGGCTCAGCCCAAGTTATGGTAAGCCTTTTGCTGCCAGGCCATCGCTGCCTTGTGTTGCATAACCCAAGGAGAGGACAAGGAGACATCCATGTTGCTGTCGAGAGGCCCCGGATTTGCTGCGTGCATGTGACGAGTAATCAATGTGCGTGGCCTTCAAGTTCAGTCTGGCCTTCACAACAGTCAGCTGCTGGGATGGGATCTGCAGGGAAATAGTGACGTGCTATAGCCCTCCACTTGGTCAGATGGGAGGGATATGGTCTCCTGCGCTGTTAATTCACAGCACCTTTCATTGAGGTGTGGTGCTGAATAGAGGGATCTACTGTAAATAAAGTAAGCTGGAAAGGGTGAAACCACATGGCCCTTGTTCCTCCCACTCTCAGCCTCTCTACAGAGCTCAGCAGTGTACACAGACCTCGCAAGAAGTGCGTGAACAGATGTATTTTCCCCTCATGGGATCCTCATAACCAACTCAGGGCTGGTCTCCTGCTAGCAGGGAAAAGGCATGAGAAGTCTCCCTGAGAAACCCATCAGGAGAGGTGCTTCCCTGTCACTTCACCAGAGACCACGTTAAGCATAAAGCTGCCCGTTCGGCTTTCAGCAGAGTTCCCGCCCTCGGTGTCTCGTGGAGTCTCGCCTGCTGGTCCTCCTTCCTTGTGTCCAACCCTGGAATTGGTCTGATTTCCCCTTCGTCCTCAGGGGATGCTCTGGGCTCTGCAGCCACAGAGTTCACCAGGGAACAGAAGAGCAAAAGGTCCAGAGAAGAAAGAAACCCTGTCAAGCCATTTGATATTTCCATGCCATTTGCTGATTACTATTAGACTTTCCTCTTTGTGTGGTACATATTGTGGCTCACTTTGCAAAAGCTGAAGCGAAATACATAAACGAGACCCCTTGAGAATACTTCAGGCAATGAGGACATGACTGTTCAGTGACCTGTGCAGTATCCTGGGTACACAGGGAGTTTCCTGTAATGATAAGACTACAAGGGAATAGTTATTTATCTAGATACTTACTCAGCTTTCATCTCTGGCTGTGTTTCTCAATCGGCCATTTCAAAATGTTTTGCCAAAACTAATTAACCTTCACAGCACCTCTGTAGCAGGTATCAGTGTCCCCACATCACAAAAGGAGGGACCAAGGAGTGGAGACATCAAATAATCCCTTCAAGAAAGAAATGAAGAGAGCTAAGAAATAAACACATCAAGAAATCCCAGTCCCATGTCCTAACACAACCACCCTCTACAACCCCCAAAATTGCAAGCATCCTTCTGTTGGAAGCAGAAGTGGTAATCTGTAAATCTTATCATGCAAGCTGCCTGTCCACCTCAGATGCACACCAAGAAAACAACATCCAGACATTTAATAAGCTCTCACAATTTGGTGCCCTGAAGCTACATTATACAACCTGAAAATCACTACCAAGCTACAGCACTGGTCAGCTGCACAGCCTATGCCACCAACCAGATTTTCCCGTGATGTGCATATGACAGTCATTCCATTCATTAACCAACTTAATGGTGGCTAAGAATAGATCCCAGAAGTGCTTCTGGCCTTAAAAATTTCTTTGCCCTTAAGGAAACACAAAACCCAAATGGCTTACGGTACCTGTGGGGTACAAACCATGAACCCGAGCTCTGAAGAGCTTGTACATTTCCAAGAATTTGGAAATGCCTTTAAATAAGCTTTTAAATAAAACCTCTGCTTTTAAATAAGCTTTGTTCTAGTTTCGGGAGATAAGTGTTTAGTCAGGGTAGCACAGGAGAGCACAATGTATCTGTAAATGTATCATTCAGTGATGCCAGAGATCACGCCAAACAGAGCTATAGCTATACAAACGTTCTATGTTTTTGTTATCTATTTCTGTGATTGCTACTCATGTTATTACTGCTGCAAATCTGCAATTCTGTAATAAACCTGTATTTCTGAACAAAGGCCATTTGATGCTATGCCTTTAGAAAAGTGCATCTCAAGCACAGTTTATTCCTGATTTATTTGGGGGGTAATGGAAATCATTCTGTAGTCTTATTTTTGATAAATATTCCTCACTTGGGAAATTTCCCAAAACATACTAAAGATAGCACTATGTTTTTCTGCATCGCTGCTAAAAGTCAAAGCATTCATGTGCAGAATAAAGAGAAATTTCTTCATAAGCATTTTCCGTCTGTTGCCTGAATCCAGTCTCTTGATAATCAGCAATTACAGAAAAGAACTATAACAATCAAATGGGAGTTTGCACTTACAGAAAATCATGCTACTTATTGTGTGACTTACTCAGATGGAGAAAGCTGCTTGGAAACCTATCAGTAAATGAAAGAAACTGCTATTTCAGAAAACTGAAATTTTTTTAATACAGAGTCTAAAGAGTCTAAAGAAGAACGTGATACATTTGGAACTGATTTTCTCTTCTCAGAAACAAGATAGAGAAAATATGGGATTTAGAGATCTTTTCTTCCCTGAAAACATACTATTTTTTTCAGCTCATACTTTATCGAACCATCTGTAGAAATATATGATATTACAGAACATAATATTTAGGTTTCTATAGCACTATTCATTTAGGGAACCTTCAGTAAATAGCAATTCATTCACCCATATCACACACAACCTCCAAATTCTAACTGTTCAGACATTGCAGGCAGAAAAACCAAGGCAGAGGCTATAAAATGATAGCTCAAAGTCACAGAGTGACTAAGAATTAGTCATTTTTACAGTCCCAGGCTCCAGCTCTCATTTCCTCAACCCACTGCTTTGCTTGCAGAGATGCAAGCAAATGCCTGAGGCCCAGGCCATGGGGTACAGTGGGTTAAAATAATGAAAAAAGATCCCAAAAAGCTGTGGAAACCTTTTACCCCTCAAAATTTTTTCCCTTTCCATCCAGAGGGCTGGTTGAGGTCAGGCAGCTGCCTGCCCAGCACCTCCGGCAGCACCTCCAGCGCAGCTCGGCAGGTGGTTTGGGGACACCTCCTGCCACGGCCAGGCATCGGGAGGATCCACCTCGGCTCCGGCCCCTCCATCGGGGCTGGGTCAGGTCCCCTCGGATGCTTGTTCCGGCACTGCAGCCCTTCTCCGCTGTATGACGTTGGAGGCCACCCGGCAACAGGAGCGAAGGTTTCCATGACAGCGCAAACATGAGCAGGACGAAAGCGCCAGCAGAGCCGGGTGTACAGGGTGCCCACGTCCCCTCACCGACCGGGCTGCGTCCCACCAAGGCCGTCAGCGAAGAGGAGCACTGGGAGGTCTCCTTTGGGTGAGAAGCCAAAAAAAGGAGGAGGGGGGCAAATGAGGGAACTTCGTAGCAATTTCTTTTCTGTTTTCAACATTGAATAGGACTTTTCATTAAGACAAGTGGAGGAACTAATGTGTTTCACTAGGAAATCACACACACTAATGATTTACTTCTCCGTGCGTGAGTGAAGGGGTGTGCGTGTCTGGAAATCAGACACATCTGTCCCTAGAACAGTTGCTCCTTGGATCAAAATTGGAATGATTTCCTTGTGAGCATAATGAGACTTGTCTACAAATGATGGTATTGCTTAAATTATTTGAGTGTATGAAACATATGCTTATTCAGTGCTCTGGGAACATAGTGATGGATTTTATTAAATTATTTTAAGAATTGTTTGCATGTTTGCTTTGGCATTTTTTCTGCACAGCAGTTTGATGCTGGCAAAAAGCACTGGATAAATGTATCAGTAATTAAAACCATGAATGCCTTATCCATTGATACACTTACTACTGGCCATTGGTATGTAGCTACTGAGACATAAAAATGTCGGAGGCAGTGAAATATATGCCAAATGATTCTAGCAAGAAAGCAATTTTTTATTTGCATTATAGAGCTTTCTAACTATAATTAGCATGACTGGTGCATCTGTAGCTTTTGGCATTATTTCCAAAAAGTGTAAACAATCTATTAAAAAAACACAACAACCATAAACCAAAAATACCTTGACAAAATTAATACTTACAAGTTAATCTTAGGAACAGAGCTTCCCATACTTTGCTAAATGTATTATAAAGCACTGTGCATCCCAGGGAACTTCACTGATAAATTATTTTCCGTATGCCAGTATCCTCTGTCTATCCCTGCTTTTCAATCCTATTCCCTTCAGCAGAAATTGAAAACAATCAACCATATGAACAAGATTAGCGGGATTTTAGATTACCTAAGTCAAGGTGTGCACCAAGAGTGCTGTTTGCTACAACTGCTCTGCGAATTTCATAATGTGTATCCAACCAAACGCTGCAGGTGTTTGACTGTCTTCCTACCCTTGCCCTGCTGGGGTTCCTCCAAAACTCACCACATCAGCCAGGGTTATGTTGTACCACAACACAGATGGGGAGAAAACAGAAAGCCTGTGAAATTATGTCCGTGTTCAGAGAGACAAGAAAACTAACCGACCAGTCAAAGAAGCTTTTGGAAAGGTATTTCATGAACTGAAAAAGCAGAAAAAAATGTGGGCCACATACAAACAGCCTGAATTCTACCTTGGTCTCTGTGTCTCATCAACAGTGAAAGTTTGATACCGCTGAAGAATCAGATACTAACTGGGCAGCTAGAGAGACAGCCAATAGGAAACACAAAGCACCAAGGACATACATGGAATTTTGGCCAGATGAGTTTAGCTCAAAATACATTAAAAACTGGAGGCTGTTCAGAGCAAATAATGATATTTTAAAATAGTCTTAAAACTAGTGCAAGCAGAAGAGGGTATTTTCAGCTGTCTTATACCAGCACAGATCAGCAATGATCCTGATAGAATTATATCAGTTGAACTAATACCTCCCTGGTTGCTGCCTTTGCTGATCAGAGAATAACTTCAACAGTGATGTATCAGTTTTTTTTAAGTGAGAGCATTATAATTATGCCTTTTCCCCTAGGATCCATAGCAAAGACTACAACAGAGTGTAGATTCAGAGAAACGAGAAAAAAAACCTTCAACAGTTTGCCAGTCTAAAATTAAACAGGACAGAGTTCCTACAGCATGCCTTTACTGTTCAACAGTTATTCAGCCTGATGACAAGAAACCCCCAGTGCCAGAGCAATTTCTTGCTTTAGGAAGTAAAACATTGTTTGCTAACTGGCAATGGAAGGATGAAACTATGGGTCTGGATCAGAACTGCAGCTCTGGGTAGAACAAGAAAAGGCAAGAGACTTGACTTGGTTGTCATCTCAAAATTGTTTTATCTTTGCTTCCCCATCGCTGTGTTTGTAGTGAGGACTGTCTTTTACACAACCTTCACATAAGCCAAAGATACATGTCTCCTTTTGGGGAATCAGAATTCAGGTATTTCCCAGTTTTGAAGCTTTTTGTTAATCCCTACAAACAAAAACACTCAGTGGTTAAGATTCAGAAAGGCTGTGGGTCTACCACTGCTGTAACACCTACTGCATCACCTATTGGCAGGTCCTAATTTATTGATTCGTTTATGGTTTTCTTTAGGGCAGAGTCAAATATGTCATCTCCACCTACAAAGTCAAGCTCTGAGAGCCTCTCTTCCCAGTCTGGAATGGAAACACAGCCTGTGCTGTCAGGTAATGTCATGATGCTCTTGCAGCTTTTTGCTGTTAATTCAAAGGAGAGGTCTCTATTCATACTCCTCTGCCCATGATCAGAAGAGATAGGCTCCCCAACAGCTTCCGTACAACCTCCACCTGAGGAAAACAGTGAATGAACACTTCAGTAAATGAGGTTAGGAAATAGGAAGATACTGTAAGGGAACACAACTCTTGGATCTGCCTTCAATGACTCCTCAGAGCAGATGCAGACCTCTGACAGACCAAAACTCCTAGTATGGCCAAGACTCTAGATCCTTACCAAGTTTTTCTTGGTCTCTCAGATACCTGAGATACCTCAGGCTTTGACAATTGACTAAGAGATTTCTCTTACATTAATAGGAATGGCTTATGTGCTATACTTCCCTTATTGCCTCTCCTGAGAGTGCTAGATGCCTACCTGTAACAAGAGAATTGGAGGAGGTCCAAACAGTTGACGCTTGGTATATTGGGGCTTCTGCTCTTGGCGATCGAGTTTGTTAAATGCTATGAAAAGTCGGCAGTCAGCTGTTACGAACAAGAGGCATACATCTTGTCAGCTCAAGTTTTATGCTGACATCATTGCAGGCATGAACTGTTACAAAACCAAACAGTGAGGTTGTGGCATGGCACACTTTGTGATGCGACTTTTCATTACCTTCATCAATAGACTGCTTGGGCCAAGCCAGGTCTCTTTGAGAAAGTAATCCTTAGTATCCATCAAAATTCAAAACACTCAAAGCAAACAGCAGAGACTGGGAATCTGACTGTGCAACCTGAGGGGGCTAACAGCGAGCTATCAGTCTGCAGTAGCACTGTGTGTATGGTTAGGGGGCTGGAAGGGCATAGAAGGAATAAAAGCCATACATACATATTTAAGTATCAAACCTAAGTTTCACTAGCTGCTGCCTTATGGAAAGAGGAACAGCAAGACATTAAAGGCAGACAGCATTGGCAGAAAAATATCTTTTTGTGTCCCAGTAAGAGCCAGAGAGCAATGGCTGTAACATGACACTTTCGGAGGTGCCTACACGTCAAAGCAGGATCTCATTCCTCCAGGGCACAAAGGGATTCCTCTTCACATCTAAAAGACAGTACTGCTGCACCTGAGAGAACAATGATTAAACCACGGTGTCATCTTTTTGTTCAAAGACACCATTTCTGGAGAGCCAGCCTACCTCCCTCCACTCAGCTGAGGCTTGTATGAGCAATAAAAGGCAAACTACTTTATTGAGCCTAATATGCAGGAGAAGTCTCTGCCTCAGAATCCTCTACTGTGGCTGCCTGGTGAGAGGTCTCTCGTCAGCACTCCAGTTGGCCCTAGATCCTTTCATATCCTGGACCCATTCCTGGTAAAACAGCTCCAGACTGACCAAAATCCCAGATTAAAATCCTGACCTGATCAGCAAACATGGTCAAGTAACGCAAGCAATACAGAGGTCTGAGTTATATATCCTTGGGTTTCTTACAAGCCCTTTCCAGCTCCCCACTCCTGATTTAGCATTGCTAGACATCCCCAGCTGTGTCTACAGCTGGACACACTCCAGACATGGCATTGTACACAGCAGAATGAAGCTCCTTTGCAGGGGATCCTGACATTCTGCTTTACAACTTCTACATCTTCATCCATTTCTTGCAGAAAGTTCAGAAGACAATGAAGAAAATTCCACAAAAAATCCATTTACAATCCCTCCAGATATCGATATCTTCTCAATAAGGGACAAGGAAAGAGAAAAGGCTAAGAAGGTATGTATACAAGCTTTAGGCCAAAAGGTATTACAGGGTTTCACTAGGGAAGGCAGCCAGCATAAATCTTACTAAAATTTACTGCACAAGAGAAACAGCACCTAACAGATTCAGCTGAGAATCCCCCAGATCAGCTACAAGTCCACTGAAGTCTACGATGGGAGATTAACTTTACCAAGAGCAGACTGGAGCACAGGCTTGCTGGTTGTTAGTGTAAAATCTGTGCATTGTCACTGTGTTTTTTTCTCCTTAGTTAAAGGCAGATTTACCACTCTCTCTGTTTCTGTAGGAGATGCCTGCCGGTGCTACTGGTATTTATAGCTACAGAATGCTTTGGTGTAAGATCTCTTGCTTTCCAGTTCAACAGGCTTGCCTTTCTGCTTGGAAAGCTGTATTCTAATGATTGATGTGACCTTCTTCTGAACTGCCAGCTATATGAATGCCTGGAAAGGAGGACTAAATCGGTTTCTTGCCCTAGGTATCTACTCCTAAGATAGGGAATAGCAACCCACCAGACCAGGGAGCTGGGTCTCTGGAATGCCTTTTTCTTCCTTATTTCCCTAGTGGACTTTCCTTTGGGCATGTGATCCAAAGGAGATGGGAAGTCACAGAGAGAGCAAGGCATCACTGAGCATTGCACACAGTTGCAGAAGCCAGGCAGTAGCGTGGAAGAGGCCTCTGTTTCTAAATCACAAAGGCAAGGACTCCAAACAAGCTTAGGCAAGCCTCCTCACCTCGCACATTGATGACTGATAGTCTGCTTTTAGCTTGGGTTCAAAGTCACCATAAGAGTATGGGGAAGAGCTTAGGAAGAAGTGTGCTAAGGATGTCTGCTGAGTGATGTTCTCAGCCTACCCCATGCTCAAACTGTGCAGACAGTAATAGATTACAGGTTCTACCGCCTGTGAGAGCACAGAGCATGAACAACCTCTCACCCTCCAGAGAGCTCTGGGGTTGGTTTGAAGAGATCATCCCAATCCAGATTTAAGGATTTACAGGCCTGTGTGAAAGATGGACAAAGCTGTTCTTGAGTATGGGCTGTCCTGTTCCCTTTTATTAGAAGGATGAATAGGAGTCTCTTAAAATTTCCATTCTCTTCCAAGAATAACCCAAGGAGGAAAAATGAGAACACTGGGTAGGTTCAAACTGGTACAGCTAGTGACTGGATGCAGAATACTAACAAACAAATGTGAACAAATGCTAAGAAAAGAGATGAAATGTTTTGCTTGCATCCGGAGAAGGTATCACCGGGATTAGTCAGATAAACCAGGCAAACAAGCTTTAGCAAGATACCAGAAGCTTGCAAATTTCTAGACTGTGAACAACTACTGATGTCATTAAAAACCACAAAGCACATAACCAAACTATCCACCTAACTGACATCTCTTCATAGGAACGTGAAAGGAGCAAGACCATGAAAATACATGAGAAAATGACCTATTCCACGAAGATAAATGTAAAGCAAAAGGGGCTCAGGAAAGCTCTCCAGAAAGAGGAAGAAAAAGAGGACAGAAAACAGGCAGCAGAAACAGAGAGACTGAAAGCTTATCAGGATAGTCTTTCATGGAAGACAGCCCTCACCAAAGGTAGGGAACACCTACTATGTTTGTAGTGGTGCTGCTTGGCTGGATAACAACCTAAAACAAATATCAAAGAGGGGATGAAACCAGTTAGTTCTAGCTGACTTCAGTGAGCTCCTCCTGCCTGTAGGCACAGTAGTCATCTGCTACATCTTGCCAAACTCTGGTTGGGCCCTCTCCATCTCAGGCATGAGAGGAGAGGCACATGGCACATTTCACCACCATAGTAGACCGAATTCTGCCATCTCCTGTGGCCTCCAAATTAGCTTGGCTCTTTGTGGTGTTGGGTATCAGCTGACAGTCAGAACAGAAGTTGGCCTGGAGTTCACAGGACTGTGTGTCATGGAGGTATTTGCACTAAGCTGACCTAAAGTTGGATTTTAGTGCACATAGGGCTAAATCTTTTGCTTCTGAAGTGAGGAGTAGCTTTACCAAAGCCCATATAAAACTGATCCTAACCAATGCCACAATGGTATAGCATGCTCAGTACTGCTGGTCCTAGTGTCAATCACATCCAAATTCACAGAGGCCTCCATATTCAGTGTGTTTTGCTTTGACCATGTTTCTCCCTCTACTCTGAGCAACTTTATGTTCTCATTTCAGATCAGCATTTAGAAAAAGAGAGCTTTCGTGACTATGTAAACAACAGGAGACAGATATTTTTACTTGAGGTACTTAGCTTTAAGAGTGTTGCTTGCTGTTTAATTATCCTTCCCTGCATTGCTTTCTTTTGTTTTCTCCTGAGAGCCATTGCCTAGAGGTTACACCAGTGAGGTGTAAATCAGACCTCATGAGCTGATGGTCCGAGTCCTGTATTAAAGGCACTCATAGTCCATGGCCCAGCAATCCCCAACCAAGAAAGAGGTGAAAGTCAGTCATTCGCTACCACCCAGTAGCAGTCCTCCAACTGTTTCTACATCACTTATGGGACTCCAAGAGATAGTGATATCTTAGCCCTTACTATCTCATATATAAATTATACCTGGGAGCCATTCTGAACTCAAAATAAGGGATCCCTGTTGGCATATCCCCATTATTCACCTCCATTATAGCACCTGTGTGCTATAACACAACTGAATCAACCATTGTCATCCAGGAGTTAACTTCCAGGAGTTAAGTGCTGGAATTCCTGGATTCTGTCTTTAGTTTCACTGCTGATTTCCTATATTAATTCTGAAATATCTCCTGGCCTTTACCTACCTAGCTTGTACCAAGACCCTGGTTTGAAATCTTCATGCTCTCTTCCAACAAGTATCAGGCAATAAGGTAACCAAGAACAAAGTTAAACCAGAATAACTTTAGAACAAGCCAACCAACCAATGTGTTTGTGTTGCTTTTTCGGTTCATTTCAGTATACCATGGCAGTAAAGAGGGATGAGATTCAGAGGCTGGAGAAGTTAGCGAAGACAGAGGAAAGAAAACTGGAAAAGGCTGAACACTACCTGGAAAAGGATGCTGTCATGTTTGATGAGTTCCTGAAGGAGAATGACAAAAATTCTGTTCAAGCCCTGAGAATGTAATGGAAACTGAGGGAACCACCCACGTGCTCTTTTGCACTGGACACAGGAGGTTTTTTTGCTCAGCCTCCCTGGAGGGCTAGCATCCACTCACAAATGCTCTATGTCTGGGTTTTCCCAGAGTCACAGCCCCAGTTGCATTTTCTCCCCACCCATACTGTGAAAGAGATGAAGGAGAGCAATAGCTGAGGAATCCCCTGATTGCAGGAGCCCTTGTCTTGGCTGCAGTGAAGTTACCTGCCGTTGTCCCCAGCACTTCCATTCTTCTCACAATACCCTTACAACAAGAAGACACTTCTGCCCAACTCCTCACAGCAGGAACTGTCCTCTAGATGAAGTGATATGGGCACCTCGGCCCGTAACAAGTATCACAAGGGCAGAGCGGCAGCCAGTGCTCACCAGCAGCCAAACTAGAGAGGCTGTGACTTGGAAGTGTCACTGGGACCACACACCCTCTTTGCTAGCAGGGCCTTCAGATAGGAGCCAAGTATCACCTGTGGTACATCTTCGTGTATAAGACAGATTTCTAGAGTTCCTCCCACATATTTTCCTCTATTTTATGTGCATGTCAGTTTGCTACCTAGTAATTGCTGGCTTGTTTTATGGCTTATGTTTATGCGTTCTTCCCTAGTGCTGAAAGAGAAACTGCAGCAAAGACAGAGAAAATAATGGAGATCCAATCGATTACTTCACAAATAATGAACCTCGAAAGGTAATGGTTGCACACTGAATAATCTCACTGCCTAGACTTTAGCAGTCCTTATAGCACTATACCTGCATCTCTTGGTGGGAAAAAGAAATCAGGAAAAAGCATTCCAAAAATGTTCCATTTTAAAAGTGTCAAAATGTTTCAACTTTTGTCTTCCAGATACTGGTTTTGTTTTTAAAATGACCTAACTTGTTAATGGTATTTTTAAAAGTGTAACTAAGCCAAAGCCAAAATTAAATGATAAGTTTCAGAATAAAAAACACCACCAGTAAAGCTGCAGATGGCAGCTTGTGACCACTTCTGTTGGGGAGATCTCTGCTCCCTTCCTCTTAAGTGGTTCAGTGGTTAAGTGCGTTGGCCTTGCAGGGCTGACAGCTGTAAAAACTGATCAGCAAAGCCTGCAGCTCAGACCTGAAGACCCTAATGGAGAGTGTAGGGGGTAAAATGATGATGCTTTCACATACGATAGCTCTCCCTGGATCAGATAGATCCAGGCAACAGATCTGAACTCCTCTGCCTGTTTTTCAGGCTGGCCAGATGCCAGCCACCAAGCCACACTTGCCTAGTACCACTCCTAAATTAGCAAGCCCAGAGCCATAGCAAGGGTCTGGCCACAGTGATGTGACCAGACAACTTCCACATCAGGTAGCCAAGAGAACAATCAGGGCTGGTACATGGTTGTTTTTGCACATCCATTAGGACACACTGCTCCTTCAGGTGGAGCTGAATGTACAGAGTCAGAAAGAACTTGCTCAAATAGGGGCTTTCCATCCCGTCAACAAACTTTGCCTGGCTTGTCCACTTCTCTCACCTCAGTGACATATCCAAATTTGAGGACACTTTGCAGGAGTACAAGAGGTACAGGGACTTCCTCTATCAACTATCTCCAAAAGAGTGGCAGGAAGAATATGCAAAAAAGCATGCAAAAGAAAGGGAGTCGAAAACAGCTTCCAAAGCTAAAGAAGAAAGTGCCTCTCCTCACACTACTGCGGAGAAGGGTAAGTGCCAGGGAAGAGCTTCCCAATCCTTGCTTGGACAGTCCCACACTCTAAGTATATGTCCCTTCTTCTCTCCAGGCCAGGATCTGACAGTCAGGACAAAAGCTGCTCATCTCTCTAGTACCAGCTGTTTAGATGCACAAAGCTCTCTGTTGTCTTCTGAAAGTTCGGATTTCAGGTTATTATGTGAGATCGGGCCAGAGTTCAAAGACTTTCTGAAGCCTCTATCAACAGTAGAACTGTAAGTATGAGATAATGAAAACAGCAGGTACTATAGAGAGCACTCAGCTGAATGGGAGTCAGTATAGAGGAAACCTCCTCCTCACACTCATGCTGAGCTGTCTGTTGTTTTGCTATGAGTGAAGGTCCAAGGTCATTCTAGACCAGCATTGCACTGACTCTCTGCTTTCAGTAGCTGAGGCTGCAGGCAGTATATGCTGGGACGCAGCCAGAATAACACTTCCATAACCAATGGCCCTTTTTCTAGGTGGGTAAAAGCTGCAGACTCCCATGGTGGCCATACCATGCTATTTAGGAGCAGTAACATATCCCGCATGGAGAACAAGGCTTTCTCTACACTTGCCAGGTTGCTACCTGAACCATTTTAACAAGGCTTAGCATTCTCACTGCCCAAGAGCTCACCCTCCCACCAAATTTAAAGCCATTTGGATCAACACCCTCAGTTCAGGCCCATCTGTCACGATATGACCCTGCTGCAGTCACCAGAGCTCCTAGCAGCTGGGAAGGCAGCTCACTTACAGGGAGGCGCAGCTCCCCCCTTGCGCATTTGTGTGAACTCTAGCTCCTACTGACCCCCAAACAAACAGCCCACAGCAAAGGAAGACCCAGACTTGTGAATGTTCAAAGGACTATTCAAGAGTGAACGGCCAACGCGCAACAGAAAGGAAAGCTGCTGGCTACCTGTAGTTGAATCTAGAAGTTGATTGCAGATGTCAGTCTGGCTATTTGCCGTGTTTATAATACACTAACAAGCTCTCCTTTGAGCTATCGTTTCTCTAAGGACCTGACACACAGAATGCCTTTTCAGAAGTTTAGTGGAGGATCAAGAGAGCGAAACCTGCTCGGATGAGGAGGATGAGGTCAGACGTTTCATACTGAAATATTTGTATGTTCTGTTTGTCCTCTCATTCCCTCTGTCATTTATTGATGTTACTGATTTATTTCACCTTCTAACCATTCATTATGAGATTGAGGAGTTATTGTAGCCACTAGTTATAAATGTATGTTTATGTGGTAATAAACATTCAAGTTTTTAGCAATATGTATTATAAATAACTTGGTTTAACTTTCCAAAAACCTACCATCACCTCAAAGCTTGCCACCCTCCAACAAGGTATGACGTGACATAACAGGAGGTTTTGAGATTTGTAAAGTTATCATCTTATGTCCAAAATTGAAGTTTTCCTAAAAAAAGGGCAACAACAGATTTTTCATATATAGTGCAAAAATGACTTTTCTTGAACTCTAAAAAACCACATTATTATAGGTGGTCTCTGCCATACTTCATCCAGTGTCAACCCAACATAAACATCACAGATGTCAACTCAAAGGAATCAAAAATGGAAATGGAGCTGGGGGCTAATACTAATCTCAAATGCAGCAAACTAGATTGCAAAAATCCATCCTAATCCCCATCAGTATTTTAAAATAATGATTTTTAAACATTCTTTCACCCAAGAGATCCCATTTACCTCCATGCTTATTCAGATAAATATGAATTTAAAACAAAAAAATCTTTAATTTGAGAGAGAGCTATTTAAGGCCAGCATCTTCAGATGCATTTTTTGTAACTGCATGTGAATAGCTGATCTTACACAAACAACCATCCAACTATTGCAAATTAGCTATTTATGCTACTTTATTAGTAGCAGTTTTTTTCTTTTCTAGTCTGTAACTTTCCTGGTCTCCTCACATCTGCTAACAACATGGGAGCACAAAGAGGATTCAGGAAAAAGGGATGGATTGGCCAAAGCTTCCCCTGAGGGAGGCTGGGAACAAGGAACATGGAGAGCAGGCAGGTATGATAGGGTCTTACTAGGCCTAGTATCACTGCATGGACTTGGAGTCATCTCAGCTAGATATTTCATTTTTCTTCAGGTATTTGATTGCTTTTCCACGTCAATCATTTTATCCCACTCTGGCAGCAAAGACCAATCAAAATAAAGAAATGCTGACTCTCCCATGCCCTCCTATTCAGTTTTCTCTTTTAACTCTTCCCACCTTGTAAGGGTTTCCCTCTCACTCCTCAGACCAGCATCTCAGGCATGTTCTTTGATGGAGGACACCTGACCCCCAATGCCCAGTCCTACTTCCCACCTGCCATGAACACCTTGAACAGTGCCAGGATCTGAGCTTTTGTCCATCTCCTCACAACACCTCTTTGCCGAGCTGCTGGTCCTCCCAGGTCTTTCTGCCCCAAAAGTCAACATCTCATGAATGCACCTACCCCAAGGCTCAGCTCATCTAAAGGGACCTCCTAATCACAACATTTGTGCCAGTTTTTACTCCCTGAGAGGCAGCTCATTTTAATGGTGCAGATACTAGAGGCAGTGTCAAGCTACACACTCAGCATGAAGAGGGGAGAGGGTTCCTATATGGGCATGGACCATCAGGTACCCATGCATCTGGGAGAGCATTTGGATAACCAGGACTGGGTTTGCTCTTCACTTGTTTCATTTCAGTTTCCCTCTGCTCCCAATTATCTTTACTGAAGTAAAAGCCTCTACTGTTCTAGCACCAGCTGAATTTAAGCTAAAATCACCCCTCTCAATTAAGCCAATGCAATAAAGCACACAGCCTTTTTGCAGGCCTTACCTCTCTTTTAGGGTAAGTCTTACTTCCTGCTTCTCTTGGGTTTATCCTAATGACTTCCACTGGCTGCAGACCACAAATCACACTATCCTTGTCCATAAAAAGCCAAGGCTTCAGAGACAGGCCTGGTCCTAGAAAAAAAGATTAGAGAAGGTTACAGGAGACAAAATCGCTGCTCAGTATTGTGCTGTAGTGGGTGCAAAAAATTCACCTTTCAGTACCCACAGCCCCTCCACCCCACACTGCTGTAAGAAACCACAGAACCACTCTGGGGCACGATGAAACTTGTTTAACCAGGGCCAGGGCCAGCACTTCAGTCGTCCCCATGTGAGTGAATTTTGATGATGGAACATAGTAACATTTTGGGACTGCGCGAGGAGAACAGCTTTTGGGTTCGGGGAGCCACAAAAAATTCCAGTGGGCAAAGTCATTGGGGGAAAGGGAGCACTTCCCTTTTTCCTCATTCCTAATTTTGCACTTTCCTCTGGAACAGAGAGAGAGGGATCACAAACACATTTTATGTTTAAATTCCAAAGACAAATGAGGGAAACCTCTCTTCCTCTGAGTGAACCAGCCATACACAAACAACATGTTATTCAGGCAAGTGTGTGAGGAAAAAATAACTTTTTCAAGACCAACTTTTTCAAGAGGGTTGATAAAAACCCAGGTGAGTTTTAGGACATCTTCTCCAGGAGTCAAATCAAAGCATGAAGCATCAAAACTAAAACAAGCTCAGGACTATTCCTCCAAGTTTACCAAGATCTGTCTAGTTAGACGGTCAGAAAAAGCACAGTAAGGATCAGGACTGAGAGGGCCTTACCTCCCTTATATCCTTAGAGCAACACAGCTACAACATTACATATGTAGTCACATGTAGATACAATGATGTATACCATCCACACATAATTCGGATATGTAATTCTTCTCCCATCAGCCCTTAAGGCCCTTCGCTTTTCTCTCTTCCAGTTCTTAACAATCCTTCTCTGCTGAACCAAATCACGTCTTTTCTTTGCAATGTGAGCTCTTTGGAGTAGATACAAATTCTTACCCTCATGCTGCAATGTGTACTATAAAATTTGTTTAAAAAAAAAAAATCCTAATACGTACCAGCAGAAGATATGAGGTGTAGACCAACCTCCATGTAACACAATGGATAAGAAGCTAGAACACACTCATCATGTGTTTTTCACTCCAGGAGCTGGAATTGTATTTTACTGACCCCCAGCAACTGCTGTCTATTTTCACGGAGCTGGAGGAACAGAACTTATCCCTCATCCAGAATTCCCAGGACACTGAGGAAACTTTGGACGAGCTCCGACACACTTTAATTGCCACAAGTAACAGGATGTAAGTCTGATTCTGCAATTCGGTAAGTGATGGAAAGGGGACCCCTGTGACGAAGCCTTAAAACGCAAGTGATCTCCCCTCTGCTGGCACCTCGCCATCAGACTGCATGCTGCAGACCACACCTAACGGTCTCCACGCAGCACAGGGCAAAAAGAGTTTCTTGTACAAAAGAGCCCATTCAACTCATTGCTATGTAAACTCCCAGAAAAGAGTGACCCATCTATGCAATACAGGAAATAGGTCTGGGAGGGTCTAGAGGAATTTTTAGGAGAAAAAGGCCTAGGAAAAGGTCTAGAGCATCTTAGAGTCAGGGAGGGGCACAAGCCAGGAAGTACCATGTAATTCTTACAAGGAATGATCAAAAGAAGAAACAAGGCAAGCCCTGGAGCAATCCAGACCAGCGCCTGTGGTGCAAACTCTTTTGAAAGGAACGAAAGGTGCAAACTCTTCCTAGTGGAAGCCAGCAGGATATCCAAATGTAATTGCAATATAGTATTTCAATGGCAGGTAGACACATGTATTCCCATTCAAAGCACAGTTTAACCACTTGTGAATGTTTTTAAATAGAATCTACTTTTCGCATGGATTGATTGAACATTTTTGAATGCTGCTTAGCTATGCTACTTCTCCCTTCCCCACACCAACAGAGTAACCACTAGTTCAGAAAAATCAAAAGTTCCCTCTGCTCTGAGAGTCATAGGTGCATGTTCCCCAGAAATGGCATGAAGTGTTATCTCCATCTGCGAGCAGCAGTAGGGACTGTCCCACTCCGTAAGGTAGCAAGGAGCCATGTGTTTCAGAGATGCCCTTTTCAAAAACATGCCTGCCTTCTTCTCTGGGCTAGGGACCAGGAGATAGAGCAGCTGAAACAGCTTACGGCCACTGTCAAATCCTCTATTGCCAAAGAAGAGAAGACTGCAGCAGACCTGAAGCTCAGAGTTCGCGTCTTTTCCTTTGGAGAATACAAAGCTGATGTCCAGGTACATCCAAGATCAAGCACACAGCAGGGCAAGGGGTTAGCATAGGAAGAAAATATGCTGTTTTTGTCCACCAGCCATATCCAGCCTGGGAAAAGAGCGGACACTCAGGTCGCAGCAGTGAGGGATGAGCCCTCTTTCTCAGCACTGGAGGTGTAGCAAGGGTAGCTTAGAGGCAGTGAAGCTGGGACGAGCATGTCCACTCTGCGGTGCTGCTGCGAGGCTGGAGTAGGGCCCACAGAGGACTGCGGCAGTGGGCTGCAACCTGGCCCAGGCCACAGCAATAGCTAGGAATAGGAGACAAGACACAAGAATGGCTCAGTACAGCTGTCTATCCCAGACACCAGTGCTAAGCAAATCAGAAAACAAGCAATAGCATCTTGTGGGGGGAATTAAAGTGTATTAATTCTGTTTTCTTTTGGAGAGACTTAGGGATTTGGGGCAGAACACAGCTGGTGCCTCCTGGTTCTGTCTCACCCTATCTACTCTTACCTCTAGGACAAAATGCTTGCGAACCTGAACAAAAAGGTGCTGGAAGTCTATCGCCGCTGCATTGGAGAAAATGAGGCAAACCTAGGGACGCTGCAGATGCTAGCAGTGATAGAAAAACAGATGGATGACTTACTGGAGTGCCTAGAGAGAATCCCGTCAGCAAAGATAGAACAGGCTGAGAAAGCTAAAGAAAAAGAACGGAGGATAAGGTAAGAGGAGACCCTCCTCTGGAAATGTGGCATCTTTTTTTTTTTTTTTTAATGCTGACACCCAAAAGCAAAGCCACTGAATGGACCCAATTTGTCAGATCAAACCAGGAAATAGTAACAGAAATATGAAAGCCTGCATGCGACCAATACATCTCATTTTACTCCTATAAGGGCTTCACGTTCATAGTACTTGCATGTCCTGATCAGTAAGCAGCAGCCCACAGTTATACTAGAAAAGACCTGGAAGGTGTCTGTGTCCTGAATTGAAGGGCAAAATCTGGAAGAAAAGGGAAAATAAACCAAATCTCTTGAGCAAATTCAATAATGAGAATCATAATTTTAAGAAGACAATTTGCAGTAACAATATTTAAACTGATTAAATAGAAAATTGCTCCTGTATAATTATTTAACACACTCAGTGTCTGACATACCCAGCTCTTCTGTCAGACTTGAGGGCTTTTGTCAACAATGGCAGTTTTAAAATGCTTTCTGCTATAAAACTCTGGAGCTTAACTTGTATAATTAAATTTAAAAAGTAGCAAATGAACACAAAAAATTTAGGTTCTGAGGTCAGATACATTCTTGTTGGCTCAACACATGAAAGTTCCCTTTGCAAACAGCAAAGCTGCAACTGGACATCCCTAGCTGAATCAGGTCCATGTGGGGAAGAAAAAGTAGCACGAGGTTTTAGAGTCAGAACAGTGACATTTCCTTCCCACTTGCTCTCTTTCTCCACACCTTTCTTCACCTTTTTAGTAGCAGGGTTCTGATACCTTCTCCTGATGTTCCTAGTGGTTTTGCATTCTAGCTTACAAAAGAAGAGACACATTTACCCTGCACTGGGGGTGGAAGGGAAAAATCAGGGGAGGAATGTAACATAGCAAAGAAGGTACTGTGAAAACAACTTAAAATTTTTCTGAAGATCACAAGGTTATAAACTCACTTCCTTTTCACTGCAGGGCGTTCAACAGCTTGAGCCCATCTCCATTCCAGTGCTTTATTCCCATAGGGAATCAGAGCCAGTTAACTCTACCAGTTTCCACTTCGCACATTTAGGTAAACTGTGGCAGCATGAATGTAAAATGCTGCTACTCCACATCAGTAACGTCACAGACTCGAGTTGCATGGTGAGAACATAAGATACATAAGAAGCATTGGTCACCCACAAAAGCTGATGAGCAACTTAGCCTTACTGCAGAGCACGAATCACTTGCTGAAGGCAGTACACAGCATATCTGTAACACAGTAAGAAAAAGGGTCTGGTGTCTCTGCATTGCAAAGCTTGACATACTTTTCCCTCTTCACCCCAGAAAGGGTAGGAGCAACTGCCCCAATGTTTCCTTGTCAGCCCTGCATTAGAACCTCCTCCCAGCAATGAGCTGAAACATCAGCTACACCCAAATCACTCTATTCCAGAGACCTTATGCTGGTAGAGGAGCTGGGCATCAAAAGTATATCCTGTGTAGCTGCCCACCATGTCTAACTCGTCCTTTATTCGTTCCTTTCAAAAGGCTCAGAGAGGAAAAGATAAGACAACAGAAGCTACTACAGGAGGAAAGATTGCAACGGGCCCTGGCAAGAGCACAGGCAGATATAAAGAAAAAGGTAAGTGCAGCAGTCTCTAGGAACACCTTGCCTGACAGCTCACTTTGGAGAAAATGGGGGTACTTAAACATCAAGTATCTAAGGGAAGAGCATTACTAGGGGCCTCCATAGCTGAGTGGCAATGACACCCATACTCCAGTGTAGTCCGATTTACAGGACTGTCTTAACTTAAGCAACTCCCTGGAAGTCAGTTACGCTGAGAGTTATTCCAGTTCAGTGTACTTCCTCCCTCTTTCTCCCATCCTGGTGTCTTGACCATGTGGTCCTGTCCATTCCTTGCCAATCTTCTCATTAAGCTGATTTCGACTTGTTAACCTAGCAGTAGTAAAAGAAAATGCATGAAAATCATCAAAAAGGGAATCAGCAGCAGCAGGACACTCTCCCTATAGTGGCACCAAGCCACTAAATCAGCTCAGTCATACCATCAAACCATACCCTTTTGGTATGCTCCATGTTACACCAAACTGAATGTGATCCCTCAGAGGTGAAACAGAGCGTCAGGCCATGGCTCCTGCTGCTAAGTAAGCAGCTGCATGTTTCGCTGACCAACATAATCATGAGGGTAGCCCAGTTCTCAGGCACGCACTAAGTTGGTAACAGCCTGGGAACGTGAAAACAGGCACTGTGAGTCCCTGCTACTTTACCCAATATAAAACAAGTGTCTTGCAGGCTCCCTCAGATATTTCTTTAGCCTTTTTAACTACTCATCCTCATTTAGTACAAATAAGGCTTCAGGGAGGAAAGAGTTGCACATGCAGTAGTACTTTGCAGAAACTGCAACAGTAGCATATACATGGCCTTCAGCCACTTGACACCTATTTAAGAGAAAAAACAAGCTTAGCAGACATATGTAAACCTGCCTAGAAAAAAGACAGCACAGGGCAACAGTCCCTTGCAACAGCAGAGACCTGCAGCACAAAGCAGCTTTAGCAGTAGCTGTGTGACTCAGAGACACGTTGCTCCAATACACTGCTGATGCACATCTCTCGTTTCTCCGCAGACTGGCAGGAGACTGGTGTTCCGCTCTGACCCACCTGCCAAGAAGGAGAAGCAACAGCAGACCCAAGAACAAATGGATGAAGAGAAGCAAGAACAACTCTATTATTTTACTTGACAGGCACAGCCTTAATCACAACATGTAGGGTTGATAAGGTTTTAGAAAACTGTATTCTGTATATGTACAGTCTGTTAAGGGTCTAAGTCATCTGTTCTGTTTACCAGCTTCACAGCCCCACAAAATTCCCTACCTTCTCCTCCCCCAAGATCCCAGGTAATCATTTCTTTTTCTATATTGATTATTCACCTAAGAAAATAAATTAAAACTCTCCTTCATTTTGCTTCTCAGGTCCCTGCTAGCAACAAGGCTTTTCTCATTCAGCTTTTGCAGCAAATAGCAGTATCCCTACAAACCCGACTAGTGAGATTTGTCATATTCCTGAGTAACAATCTTTCTTACAGCGAGACTAAGCTAAGCACCTGCCAGTTATTATAAATGCCAAGCTGGTCAATGACTATAAAAATGAAAACAGTGCCTTAATCCAAATGACTGGGAAGGATGGGTTTCATTATAGACTCCACCTCACAACTACTGTGGGGAAAATGTGGGCAAAGGGGGGAAAAAAAAACCAAAAAACAACACACAAGCCCTGCAAAAAGCAAGCTGTTGACCATTAGCTTTGTGTCAGATGCATCCACACCAATAACACTACCAGTGACAAAGTGACCATAAAAAAAAGCTTTATTAACCCTTTTGCACCAGCAGTTCTTCATGTATCCATTGCCAGCAACGGACTTCAAGCCAAGTGATCCAATTTTCGGCCCCAAGAGGTTAGCACTTTACATTCATTTACAAAGCTGAGTGAGGTACATTTTCAGAAGTAGAAAGATTCAGTTGCAAGTCCCATAAAAAGATGGAGTGTTCCTTGGCCATTTTATTAGATTAAGAACTGGTATGGTCCTTGAGAACAGAATGGAGGCATTGGGAGCTTAAGGAGTCTCTGCTTCCCGGGAGAGCACGGTGACCACTAGAGCAAGACCGAGTAGTCCCTTCAACAAGATTCCTCCTCAGCCTTTCTACCTCTCGGGAGTGGACTCCAGCCATCAGACAGATGATCTCCCCTACCAATTAGTTTGGTTTGGAAACCCCTCCTGAGAGGGTTAAGAAATTTCCTGGACTTAAGCTGTAAATTCAGGATGAGAAGAACAGAGACCCTAATGCTCAGTTACTGAAGCTAAAGATAGAAAAATAAAACTGGTTCAACCAGAGAATAAAATACTCCCTACAAATCAGGATCTGAAGTTGACTGTAACCTGTATACTTTTTTTTTTTTTTCAAGTCTTCAACGAAAGCATTTATCTGGACACATACATAGTTCAAAAGGCACAGGAAGTAAAAGCATTTCTGAATGACCTCGGGTGAATTCAACATCAGTATAACTGTAAAATAAATAAATATGTGCAAGATTAGAAAGATCACAATGTTCTTCTGCATGACATATCTTATTTTGTAAAAAATACACACATACGTGCATACACACACACACCTCATTGAGAATAAAAAACAGTACATACACCCTTTTATCAAACTCCTATACATAATTTTATAGGCATTCAGTACATCACCATAAGAAACATTTAAATTACTACCTTAAAATGTAACCAAAGGGTTTTTTCTCCTATACAACCCTATGCTTATTTAGGTGTCTGCAATCCAGGTAAGTACAGTACATACAACCTTCCCCTCCCACCCCCCACTAGAAACTGCAGTTTCTCAATGGGGCAAATCTTCCTAGGTAACAATTCTTTGCCCCTCCCAAAATAGTCTAACAACTGCATATTCTGTAAACCAGCTGGAAGCTCCATGTTCACATGATATTCTGGGATACCAATAAAGAACAAGTGTTAACAGTGTTCAATCGAAAAAAAATTAAAAAAAAGATAGTGGCCAGTTTACAGGTAACGTGGCAGCAGTCTATGCATGAGATATAATCAAGGTGCTTAAATTTAAGTGACCGTCAACATTGCTCCCCAAAAGGGAGCACAAAGATGATTAACTTCTCTCAGATGCTGTTGGACTCTTAGGTAATCACTTACAGTGAGTACAGTTCTATTGCAGTTTCCTTTTTCAAGTGTTGCTGGAAGAATTCAGCAGATTATTTGGGATGTAGGAGCAAAGAAAGGGAGAAACTCAACATGAGCTACAAACTGATTCACAGCTAAGTTAACATTTAGAATCTAGTTTTCTAAAACAAAGATTTTGGAGCATTTCATTTTCATGGCATTGGATGTTAATTTTGTTGCGTATGATATTTTATTCCAGTTTTCTGCCAACAAACAGGGGCTGAAACAATTTTTTTGTGTGTGGAAAATACTTGCAAAATTTGCTCTTAATTCCTCAATGCCACTGGCTCCAACAGGAGACCAATAGAAGGAAAGTTTGAACTGTTATAAGTCAGAATTATAAATTTGTACTTGTTAGCTGTAGAATACTTACTTTCCTGTGAAAACAGTTAATATTACCTCAGTTTGAAGTTTAATACAGTACTTCTCCCTGAAACAACACTGTACAGCAGCCTGCCTCAGTCTCTCTGACCACCAGGCAGACGGAGTATCTTACACAGGCACATCAAGTAGAATTTACATATTAAGAAAAATCTTTCAACTGTAACTGTCCTTAGCAAATTGAAAAGAGTGCAACCATAATCCAGTACTCCTAGTTTTCATAGTTTCCTTGGAAAAAGACCCACACAGTTATCTCACTTTGTCGAAACGTGATTGCCCAATTTGTTTTCAAGTAACTGTTCTTAATAATGGTCATTCCAGATCCTGTAAGTTTATTGTGCTTCCAGTGAACTGAGAGTTATCAGAACCTGCATCATCTTCAGTGGAATTGTGTGGCTCCTGTTAAAGCAAACAGACAGCATGAAGAGTTCAGTGCTTTCACTTCTAGATGCTCTTAATACTTATCAGTAAGATTACCTTGAAATTTATCCAAGATCAGAGAAATGCTCTGAATGGTTTAGAGGAAACCCAAAGCTTTCCTACTTTGGGGACCCACTCAAACAGTGCCGCTCCAGTTTTCCTTTGGACACTTCAGATGAGTATTACTGAAGGAGATAAATTAACATCACTGACTATTTGCTTTTCCTCCGGTAACTCTTTACCGTGGCCAACTATCCTAGTACTCTTGTACTTCTAGATTTATTATAGTAAGGTACTTCTCTCAAATGCAAAAGCTTTATTTTCTCTTGGTGAGAATACTGCATTGCAGAGTCTATCAAATAAAGCCCCAATGGTCAAGTAGAAAATCTGGTTTGTGAACATGCTAATCTTTCATTGCTGGTTGGTTCTCAGCTGTTCATTCTCATTGACACGCAGTTTGCTGGAACAGTAGATAAAAGCAGGCATTTATTTACACAAGCAGCAAAGACAATGAGCTACCTTCATATATGAAGCTTTCTGTGTTCAAACAACTGAATCTTCACTGACGCTCAGTAGTTACCAAGGCAAAGTGGTGAAACCAAGTATTTTAGAAGTGACCAGACTTTTTGATTTAACTTCCTTTCCCATTTAGATGCCTATTTGAAAAATCTATGCTCAAGAATTTATATCCCACTTCCCACACTTCTTGCAGCCTGTTACGTATCAATTCTGATCCTCTTTCTTGACTTATTTAATGTCTGCAATATGGGATCAGGAAAACAAAGATCGGGCACTTCAATAATGAATGAATAACATTTCTTATTCATTACTCAGTAACAGAGGAAGAAAAACAACTACCTATGATGCATCAAAGGTGGGTAACATATACAAGATAAATCTAATCTTGGACTGCAATTCTCACAGCTTCTTGTAAGTGAAACTAAATTCCCAACTGCAAACAAGGTATCTCCATTAGGCAGAACACCACAGTGTTTACAGTAAACTGTCTTCACTCTCAAGCTAGGCAATAAAAACCAACAGCTCTGAATTGCTGTACCTGAAGTATGTGAACAGGTAAATCCACTGTAAGCTGAGAATGTGATGAGGAAGACTGAGAGCTCAGTTGAAAGGGCAAATCTCCCTCTCCTGGGGGATCATCCTGTGAAGGCAGGAACACGGTGCAATTACGAGACTCCCAAGCATCACAACACAATAGAGCAAATTGCACTCAACCTCACAGTGTTAAAAAAAATTCAATAAAGCTACTGCAGCTTACTAGTAAGGCCTAGATTCACAAAGGTATGCAGAAAGCTAACTACCAGTTATATATGAGTCTAGCCCAGTGTACAACCTACTATCCTACTGTAATCAGCTCAGAAAAATGGTCAGACTTGGGAAGGGAGAAATAGTTCATCTTCCATTAAACATAACATTCTGAAACATGCTAAAGACTACAAGTTTCATCATGCCTTGTGAAGCTGGTACTTAATATAAAAGTTACAAATGCTAACACCAAAAGTCTTGGAGGTAGAAACTGTGAACATCTGGCTGCTTCAAAAACCAGAGAAAAAGAGAGAATAAGAACTCCACCCATAGCTTTCTCCCTACCATATCTTGCCATTATGAATAAAGTGGAATAAAAATTACCCTCTCTCTGGATGCTACACAGATACAAACCTGGCCAAAAACGTTCTGCCCAGCATGTCCCACTATCCAGCCCACATGGACTACCAGGTACTTTTAGAAAAAAATCTTAAGCTTTATTTTAATCATTTACAGAAATGATTGTTTAATCCAAAACTTTATTTTTCAGGAATCTTTTGAAGCCAGTCTTATTTACCTTTTAAATGGGAGAGAGGTGGAGTAATGCAAGAATTGGGGGGGGGGGGGGGGGGGGGGTAGGGAAGACTGGAGGAAAAAGTCATACACTCATGCATCCCTGAAGTTAATGCATGCCTATAGTCCTTCTCTCTTGGAAGCACTATTACCTCATACTTCGGGCAGGAATGCAAACCCTGTTTTCTGGCTCTCCTAACAGCCTACCCAGATTGGGAAAACTATAGTACTTGGAGGCATCGCAATTCTCCCATGCAAAATAGAAGCACGTTAAAACTCTTAGTTCTGCCACAGTCTGTTTCCTCTCTCAAGCATGCTCCAGACTAAGGAGCTGAACGGGATGTTCCCTATACTTACAGTGCCTGTATGTTCCAGCCTGGACTGAATATTAGTACTAAAGGCAAATAAAAACATTATTTCTACAGTGCCTCTGTTCTGGCCCCCAGCAGATGTATGATTGAACCAGCTCTATTTTCAGGCATTTCTAGACTTCTCTAAAGCCTGTTTTCAGATCACCTTCACAGGAGAATGGTTCTGATGGGCAACTGCCCTAATGGACATGGTAGGCACTGCAGATCTCAGGATCTCATAGTGGGCAGCAGTACCTGAGCTCACAGGTAAGGCAGATTCTTCTATAAATGCCAGCTTCAGCAAGTAACAGAGAAGATGAGCAGGTCTGTCCTCCTCAGTCCTTACCTGAAGAAGCTGAATTTGCACATACTGTGCTCCAGTGGCAGGGTCCCTTATCGTCAGCCCTCCGTTTGGCAGGACAATGTTGCCACCCAGTCGACTGCCAGCAGTGGATGATGAAAAGCTGGTAGGGCTTACTTTACCGCCCTTGCTTTTCCTCTGACCAGAGCCAGATGCCCCTAAAAGAAAGTGATTTTAATATTTCGACTGTCAGAAGTAATTTGCCATGGTTTCTTGCTAGTATTTCTCAACTTTATGGCATTATTTACACTGTACCACTAATTAACACTACACAGCAAATGCCTGGAACAGTGCAATATAATTAAGCACCATCTGATAACTACTAAAAGCCCAGACAGCAACCAGCTCACGAACTCCAACTGCTGACTGAGCAGTCATCTTTTACAGTAATGGCATTCAAACCATATCACAAATTGCTAGGCTTAGGGCTCGCCCTTCTGGTAGCATCAAAGTACCAGCCTATTTGTGGAGTTACAGAAAAGAATTGGGAAGTGGAATTGCATTTTCTATTTTTGATTTTGCAACTCATTTCCTGAGTAGTCACACGCATAATTTTTGCAAACTATAAAAGGAGCACGATGAAGCTCATCTATTTCCAGAAATATTTCAAAGACTATTAGATAGGACAGGCCACAGAAGTACAAAATAACTATCACTCATGACACTGGTGGTTCAACACATGCACAGAAGCTCTACAAGCAACTCTAGTTCTTTCAGCCATTTGGGTTTACTCCACGTCAGCATCTATCTTACTGAACAACCACAGGACACTCAAGTGAGCAACAACCCTAAACAAATCCCAAATCAAAACTGTCCTGTGACCAGCAACTGCAGTACCCAGGCAATTCAAACCAAACTATCCCTGAATTGGCAGGATATCCCCCAAACAGAAAAATTTTAAATTGAACAATGAGCTTGCTGAACAACCATTTGTTAATTAAGTTTTGCCCTGAAGAATTGCTCAGAAAATGCTGACAAACAGTAGTATTTCTAGGAACGGAGAGTTAAAACCCCAATACGTGGTCTGACCAAGACTTTTTAGCCTGCATATATCAGTATCCTGAACTTTGTAGTCTGTGAGCAGTGAGATATTTAATAACTGCTTTTTATTTTGAAAATTTTGGAAAGTTACACTGGGTGAAATTATTATGGCCTCTCTTAATGCTGTTCCAACAAGCTATTTCTCAGACTGTTTCTCCTAAAAAATTTCAAATTCTTTTCTGCTTTGCTTACTGTTAGTTCCGCTATCCTACACATTTTGAATGCTAAAACTTGGAAAGATTTCCCAGTAACTATCTTCCCACCCAAATCCTGTTTCCCTCTTCTTTTCTAAAGTTTAAACTTAAATACTTTCAGTTTTAAATAGTTCCTTTCACCAACCTCAATTCTGACAATGAGTTATCCAAGAAACCCTTAAACACTTTTTAGTCAAAACCAAGATAAACCAGTCTTTTGCATCACATGCTGAAAAGCAGAAACCTAACCAAAATAAATGTAAGGGTACAATAACTTCAGCTGTTTCGGTTCTGAAGTTGCCCAAGCCTTCTATTTATTAAAGTTTAAAAAAAAAAAAAAAAAAAAAAAAAAAAAGGAGAATTAACACTGGACTTTCCTTCAAAGCATCTGTTTAACCTGGTTAAACTAATTAGAAATACAAGACTTTCTGGACCATTGTAGGGAGCCTTGAGCAAGAATGGAAATAGGAATTTTCTGAAACCATTTTAGAAGACAGATACAGATCAAGTGCAACCATCTTTTCAAACTACTGTCCAACATGCATGTTTGATGATAAAATGCACAATTTGAACTAGCTCTATAAAGCAATCATCTTTCTGGATGCTGTTTACTGGACCAGACAGAATACATGCAGGTATGTGACAGTGCTTAATTCAGAAGAAGCCTCTTAACTCATCTTAAAAATTATCACCTCGATTTTCAGAGGTGACAGGTATTAAAAAGCAGAAAGGAAGAACTGAGCTATATATGCTATGTTCTTCCCCCAGCCCCAAGGGTAAACACAACTCAAATACCTAAGTTTGCGCAAGTCTAGTGAACCACAGACCACATTGGATCTGACAAAGTAAGTGTCTATTCACATCAGACAGCTATGACTCAAGCTACAGTTTAAGAGAAAGAGGACACATCTGAAATCATGGTCTAAACCTCACCTTATGCAAGAACTCTCTACAAGGCTCAAATTTAATTAAAAGGTTTACATAGCTCTAGATAACTGAAGAAAAAAATCCTCCATGCTGCCTACACATTGTTACTGAATGAAAAACAAGCAAAACAAATCCAACTGATGTTTTCCTTGTCTGTGCTCAGTAACAGAAACCCCAGTCGGTAAGAACAGAGGCACAAACAACAGAAAGCAAAGCAACATCAAGTCAAATTTTAATAAGAAAATAAAAAGCAGGTGAAGAGACAAAGAGATAGCGTCTTTTTAAAGATCGGGAAACCTACAGTGCAAATTTATTTGTAAGCTTACTGTGAATCTGGGATTTCAGAGAATGTGATCATTCTCAGGAATGCATATGTGCCATGTGCACAATTCTTCTAATTGACAGTAAACCAAACAGGGTATTTAGAAAACATACTCTCATACCTGCTCCCATTCCACTGCCATAAACACCAAATAATTGTATTTGCCAAATTTAACAAAAGGAATGCTTCTCACCTGTGCTGCTCCCATTCCCTTTTTGTTTTCTTTTCTTGGCTAGCTGAATGGCTCTGTAGTCTGTTCTCGCAGACCCACCGCTTTCCTAGTAAAAACAAAAAACCAAGAGATAGGAAGTTTTTGAATGCAAGAACAAACTAAGACAACGAAACCAGACCAACGGGTTCCCAGTTGTGGTTATCTTTCATATTACAAACACTGAATTTGTTTTCTAACTTTTTTCTGATTAGAGTTTCAGCAAATTCCCTGCATGTACTTACAAATTAGCTCCGTATTTATAAGCATTCAGATTTTAATAGGGTAAACACCGTGACAGAGGGAATGTTTTATACTGCAACCAAAGTTACACATCAATAGCTTTGTGAAGCAGAAAGGGAAGAATACTTAAAAGAGCTCTACAGGGATGAGGACTGAGATGAAAATGTTTCAGTTATTCTCTCATTAATGCATATGAGACATACCATATATTCTTGTACCTGGGTTTTCTTGTAAATCCCATTTCATCCTCAGAGGGATACATTTTAGACACTCATTTTCTAAAATCCCTTACTTCGAACAGTTTTCCCTTCACTCTCCCCCCCAGAATTCAGATTTTCTTAAGCGAACTTATCACCATGCTGAATCTACTCCTGATAACGCACCCTTCAACCTAATGTTCTATGTCCTTCATCAGAAAAGCCAGAATACATCTGTGAAATAACACAAAGGTCTGCCTATGAGGTGTAAGTAGCAATGGATATCATCAAAATTAGAGTGTTTCAGTCATCTCAGGGTAATGAATAGAGCTACTGCATACCAAAAATGAGCTGCCAGTCACTGTGCTAAGATCCATTTCCTTCTGAGCACTGTAGCTTCCTGGAGGGTTGGAGAAAACAAACTGAGTCACTACTTTGCTGCCCTCTTGTTGACCAACAACGTCTGAGCTGGGAAGCAAATTTCGTTCAACTTTAGTTGGTGTTAGTAACTCAGGCACGTTGGTACCACCGAGGCTACTAGAAGGAGTCAAAGTGGCTGTGTCAATCGTTAAATTATTGCTGGACGTCAAACCGTGCACATCTTGACTGGAATTCCTCACCGATAGGGACGCTAGTGAACCCAAGGCTTCCGCGTTGACAGTCTGTACGTCATCCAAATTTAAAGTGCTTTGCTGTAGAACTGTTGCACTGGTTCCCAGCAAGAGAGAACTGTCCAGGCTCTGCGGCATATCACTGCTCGCCACCAATATCAAGGGATCGACTGCCTGACTTAACGAATTGTTACTGACAGGCAGGTTTCCTCCGAGCGTTGAGCCCACTGAAGCAACGTCTATTGTGACGATCCCAGAGTTCACTAGCGCCATGTCTGTTGCAATTCCAGAATTGTTACTGGACGCATTGGAGAACAGGGATACAAGGTCTATGTTGCTGAGATCACTTTGTCCTGGACTAGTGAGTTCACTGCTAGGTGTGAGGGAGCTGGTTGCTTCAAGCTGAGTTAGGAGATCTGGAATAGAATATATTTTGAACATCTTTAATCGCTAGGACAAAGAAGAGAGAAAACGATACCACTTATCAGGAGCAGGAACTCATCTGTGCAGCTACAGAAACAGCCAAGGGAAAATACATAAACAGATTGTATCAGCACCTTTTCTTGCAGGAAGAAGGGAATGTGAAACAGCAACAGCACCCTAAATGCAACTAAACTTCTTAGGCAGGCTTTATTTATAAGACCTTAGTACCAAATATTGGGGAGAAAAAAACATGAATGTTCAAAGAGAACGCTTAAAACTCCAGGTTCTCGGCCTATTAAAACACTTCCCAATTCCCTGAAAGCAGATTAAGGAAAAGCTTACTGAAATAAGTGCATCCCTTTAGTGAGAAATTTCAGTTACAAAGCACTTGTCAAAAGGTAACACTAAAGCAGTCCAGACTAAGTTAGAGGAGTAGAAAGAGGAGTGCTTTTAGTCCTTGCTTATATTTTACAGGTGGCAAGGAGAATGACAAGCTCCACTTCATTCAAAAAAGTTGTAATTTCTGAATCAACAAAGGTCAAGCTCAAGTCTCACTTTCTGACACTCAGTTTCAGTTCCCACTGAAAATCTTAGTGGGAGAAAAATAACTCCAGTCCTGAAGATTTTGCCATTCATATCAATAGTGTTAGGATTTCACCATCAGTAAATATATATTTTATTTAATGAAACATTTTTTTTTCCATTGCACCTTCCCATAGTTTTAGAAAATACTTTACCTGGGCTGAAGTTGTGCTGTTTTACCATGTGTGTCTTCATGCTGTGTTTGGAAGTGAACAATTTATTACAGCTGGATACAGGGCAGCGAGTCTTTAATGAGTCCACATCTTGAAGATGCTTTTTGGAGTGAATATACAGACTACTTCGCGCTGAGAATTTTGCACAACAGCCTGAAAGAAGATGTACGACTTTAAAGATTCATTTCACCCTATTTTTAGTTTGACATTAATATCAGTGTCCTAACAAACCAATTCAAAGTAGCTCTGAAGACCTTTTTGCTATTTTGCAGTATCGGAGCATGCATTCTATAGTAAATTAGCAGAATTAGAAAAATCCAAATATACATTTCCTTGTTTCATATCAAGGACAACTCAGTGGATAGGATAGTTCAACAACCCGTTTCTGACAGCAAGAAACCTGAATAAGTAATTCAGTGGCATGAACAACATTTCCCCCTTATGCCTATCTTAAATGAAAACATTTTATGATGACTGCTTGAAAAATCATTTAAAAAAGGAGAAACAAAGACCAAGTGGAGCTGGTTTACTTTAGGAAATAGAATATTCCACATCTGTGGAAGCTGCATCACGTTAGGGCTCAACCTCCCACTCCCCAAGTCACGATAACACAATTTTAAGCTATGTGCAGATATCCCATCAGCCACATCTTACTTCCCCAAGCCACAGTCAAGCTTGGGCTCCAAGCTTTTGTGTCTACAGAAATGGGGGAGGTGGGTGTTCGGCACTCGGGCAAGGTGTGCTGCTTCAACAGTCTCCTCAGCTCTTTCAGAAGAGGCTAGATGGCAGCTTCCTGCAGGTCTGACCCAGCCGCAGGCCCCCAAAAGCACTACAATATACTATGTTGGCCATCAGAGGTGGGCAAGTGAACAAAAAGGCAAAGCCTCTACTTTAAATACAACCTCGCACCCCCACCCTTTTTTTCTTTTTTTTCTTTTTTTTTTTTTTATATAATTTCCAACATTTGCAGACTTTGCTTTGCTTGTTTTAAATCCACTGCTTTCCCCATTTTCAGAAACTGCCTCTAATCATATCAGACCCAAAATCTTTAGGCTCTCCTCTTCCACTGGAGTTCTACTGAAGCAATGCAGGTAACTAAGAAACGCACGCAGCATTAGCTGTGCTCCTGTACAACCAAAAACCACAATGGATACCACTGACCTGCCCACCCATCATCCCAGCAGCAGAGTCTACCACAACACAACCACCAGGTAAACATTAGTACAGTGAACACTCAGATGACAAGTCACAACAGCAAAACGAGACCTTGAAACTGCTGGATGGGACCATTTTTCACTACTTTTGATGAATGAAGTGAAAAAGCTGAGTTGCAGAAACTGAGTATCAGAACTCGGATTTTCCAGAATAAAGCAGTTTTGTTCATCGTAATGAGAAATCAAGCAACAGCATGAACCACTGTTTTGTTTGCATCCCACAAACTTGAGAGTGATCCCTCAATCAGTTACATGTCTTTGGTTCAGTTTTAAATGTTCAAATTCCATTAGAAGAGTCACTCTGAATTGTTCCAATCCTGTAATAAACTTGCATCAGGGGAAAAAGCATGCAAATTCTCTAGATATGTCAATTGCACAAAAGAATAAAAAAATACCTTCTACTGGACACTCAAATGGTTTTGTACCAAGGTGAGTTATACTATGGCCTTTCAAGTGTTCTGCTCTTGTGAAGGACTTCCCGCAGCCTTCTACCGGACACATAAACCTCCTGTCATCTTCGTGTTTCCTACAAGGAGGGAAACGACCACTGGCAAGATTAAATCCACTGCTTAACTACTGGAATTAAAAAAAAAATACCCACAAACAAACTAACAGCAATGGATGATTAGAACAGCATAATTAGAAAAGGCTACCTTTTGTGTCTCAGTAGCTTGGACATACTGGTGAAAGACCAGCCACAACCTTCAAAGTCGCAGATAAAAGGCCTCTCACCTTAAGCAAAGAAAGGTTACATTAATAACCTAACATCAAAACACACTCTACTGTTAGAAGATCTCAAAAGCCGCTTAAATTGAATTATTTTAAGAAGACAAGACAACTCAACCACCTTCTCACGCAACTCATTGCAGAGTACTACGATGCCCCCTTCCCCATCATCCGGTCTGAGACTTCTTTAACTTAAGACCATTACATCTTTTCCTGTGCATCATGATGCACAGATCGTTACCGACCAACCTTATATTTATCTGAGGACTGTGGTCTTTCTCAGTTTTCTGCTCTTCACATTCAACAATCGCAATCCATCCCTTCCTTGTTTGTTTTCTATAACCTGATCTTTCCCAGTGTTCTCCCAAAAACTCTTTCCAAATAACCCATATCTGTCTTGAAGGGGCTTCAATAACCAATAGCAGCATTAGTTAAAACAGAAACAGGACCAAAATGTTTTTTCCTGTTTTCATGACCTGTGACAATATTCTGCTTACTATACAGGAAGCTCCCCTGTGAAGCGAGTTTTCATCACTTCTTTGAACTTTCACTTAACAGAACAGGGACACTTCTAAAAGACAGTGAAACAACACTGTCAGGCCATGAAACTAAAGGAAAACTCAAGACAAGCTAGAGTACACATAGCTGTCCTTACAATATCAAAAGGCTGGATTTCAGTTTGACAATGGTCCTTACAAACCAATGGGGCCTCCTTGAGCCGAGATTTACCTTCTTGCTGTTCCAAATCTTGGTACATGTATTTCATACGTTCTGTTAATTTTCTGGCTTTTTTTTTTTATTATTATTTTGACCAAGATTAGGATTTTACACATTTTGAATGCCTACAAAAACATGGGAATAGCACTAGCTTAGTGGGGTAACTTTTCTGAACAGGGGGCACGTGCCACATGACACAGCTCTGCACAGCTACAGCTACCTGCGGATTCAGCAAGTTCGTTCAGCGGGTTCCCACTCCCCAAAGCCCAAGACGAAATGTTCTCACTGACTGAGACTAACTCGCATCACCCTCCTTCCCTTCGCGACTTTATTACCTCCGCCGCGGGCGCGAGCTGCCCCCACGAAGGAATACCTGTGTGACTCCTCATGTGGATTTTCAGGCGACAGGCTTTGTCGTACTGCTTGTTGCAGCCGGGGAAAGAGCAGGAGAACTGCTCCTGCTCCCTGAAGTGGGCTCGGTTGTGCGAGAAGAGCGCGCTCACGGTGATAAACGTCCTCTCGCACCCTGGGGAGAGAGAGCACGGCAGCGCATCAGCGGGGCGCCGAACCCGCAGGGGGACGACTACGCGCGTTCCCTCCTCCCAGCTTGCGGCGACAGGTCCTCACGGTCCTCCCCGACGTTTAGAGGCACCGAAAAGAGGAGGAGGAGGAGAGAGGGGCCGCGGCGGCGGGCGCTTACCGGGGAAGTCGCAGCGGAAGGGCCGCTCGGGCTCCAGGTGGCTGCGGCGGCGGTGGGCGGCGAGGCGGGCGGCGCTGGGGAAGCGCTGCCCGCACGCCTCGCACTTGTGCGCCGCCTCCTGCTCGTGGGCGCGGCTGTGGGCCCGCAGGTTGTAGACCGTGGTGAAGCGCTTGGCGCAGCCCGGCGCGGCGCAGGCGAAGGGCCGCAGCTTGTCGTGCGAGTGCAGGTGCCGCCGCAGCTTGTAGGCCGTGGCGAAGGACCAGGCGCAGCCGGGCACCGGGCAGCCGAAGGGCCGCGCCGCCGCCGCCGCCCCGCGGCCCTCCTCCTCCCCGCCGCCGTGCGCCGCGAGGCGGTGCAGCCGCAGCTGCTGCTTGCGGGGGAAGGCCTCGCCGCAGCGCGGCTCGGGGCACGCGAAGGCCGGCGGCGAGCGCGGACGCGGCCCGCCCGGCGGCTCGGCGGGGCTGGCGGCGGGCGGCGGCGGCGGGGCGGGCGGCGGCGGCGCGGCGCCCGCGGCCTGCTCGGCGCCGGGCCCCAGCGTCAGGACGCCGTTCTCGATGCGCACCACCAGGCTCTGGTTGTTGATGGTGATGGTCCCCGAGAAGGAGCCGTCCTCCGCCGCGCCGTCGCCGCAGGCGGCGGGGGGCAGCGGCGGCGGCGGGGGAGGCGGCGGCGGCGCCGAGCCGGGGGCCTCCTCGGGCGGCTCGGCGGGCGGCGGGCCGGGCTGGGCGCGCCCCGCGTCGCCGCCGCCGCCGGCCTCGGCCGCGCCGCGCACCACGTTGAAGACGAGCAGGAGCCCGTCGTTGTCGGGCGCGGGCCCCGCCGGCGGCGCGCAGGGGCTGGGCGCCGGGCTGGCGCCGGGCTCCGGCTTCTCCTCCACCAGCAGCACCGGGAAGCTCACGTAGAGGCCCGCCGAGGCGGTGCTGGCGGCGGGGGAGGAGGAGGCGGCGGCGGCGGCCGGCTCCCAGTCGGGCGGCTGCGGCGGGCGGCGCGGGGCGGCGGGCGGCGCGGCAGGGCCGCCATGTTGGGTGCCGGGCCGGGCCCGGGCCGCCTCCGCGGCGGGCAGCCCCTGCGTTTCCATCTTGGGGGTCCCTGTAGCAGCGGCTGAAACCGGAGCCGCGGGGCGGGGCCGGCCGGGCTCCGCGCGGCGAGCGGGGAAACCCGGAGCGCGGCGGCCGACGGAGCGGGAGCGGGCCGGGAGGCGGAGGGGAAACGCGGAGCGCGGAGGCGCGGACGGGGCGGAGCGGGGCGCGGGCAGCGCCTGCCCCGCGGCCGCTGGCCCCGGGCGGGCTCCCCGCTGCCGGGAAGGCGGCCCTGGCCTCGTCCTGCCCAAACAAGCTGCTTCACGGCAGCGCGCGTCTTCTACTGCTTGTCTACCGGCCTCAAGTAGCTAGTACAAAGTGGCACAGTTAGTATTTTTTCGGTACTTAGGGATTATTCCAATATATTTGTATTGATGGCTTATTCCACTATCTTTGTATTCCTGTCAATATCAAGGAAGAGGCTGTGCCAGAGCAAAGCACTTCTATAAGCTTTGCAACCACCCTGGGAGAGTTGTAACTTTTAACGATTTTAGTAAAATATCCCCTACACCTTCAATGGAAATGGTAAAGTAATGCATTAACCAGTAAGGATGCATTACATCGAGCAGTGCAGCTTCCCAGCCGCTACTCAAAGCGGGGCTGTGCCGCTCCCTCGCCTGGGATCACCAGCCCCCTTCGCTGCGCACTTTTTCAGCGCGCAGGAGAAGGGTCTTGTCTCAACGCCGTGCGGACGGGAATGCACTGCAGAGGAAGGAGGGGGAAGGACAGAAACACAAGAGGCGATAGAGGGTAGGGAAGAGGCTCTAAAACATATTGGTGCTGAAGTTGGTTGAACACAGGTTAGAACTATAAATTCAGCTAATGCATAAAAAATTGTCATTCTTGTGCAAGACTCTCTCTGAGACAATATTCAGCTGCCTTCTGGCTCGCCTCTTCCTGATATTTAAAGAAAAGGGAAAGTTATCCCGTCTTTCTGGAGGAAATGGCTCGAGCCCCCCCCCCGCGGCTCCGGGAGCGGCGGGATGCACCCGGCAGAGGGTGCTGCGCTCCTGCCGCTGGGCAGAGGATTCCCCCTTCCCCCAGAGAGGTCTTGCACCAGGTCTCACACAGCGAGGTACCTCAGCCCTGGGGGAGCTGGTTCTCCTTGCAATAGAGCTGCAGGTGCACCCAGAGCCCCACCGTGCACCTTCACAGCCATCCGCGCAAAGGGGAAGTCCCGACTGAAGGTGCTGGATGCCACAGCTCAACCTCCCCGAGAGGGTCCCTCACCCCACTGCTGGGAGCCCCTGGGTCTGGGCAATTCCTGTTCCTTGCTGCCTCTGGCCACCCGGACCTCACTGGGGAGGTCTTTGCAGCACCCCTGAGCAGCCTTTCTTCACATTCCCAGGAAAAGAAAGGTTTGGCACAGTATTGCTGAATGCATCAGGTGCATCCCTGAAGGAGGGAGGAAAAATATCTAGCCACAAATCCCTTGCACATGCCATAGGCTGGAGAGATTCAACACGATCCTAAATAGGGGAGCTGGTAGCTCTCAAAGTAGAAACTATGCCTTTAAAAGAGATGCCTTAAAAACCACTCTAGTTATAGTGACAGGCACACAAGCGTCCTCCATGAATGATCCTTCCTCACCAGGGTTTGATGTTCTCTTGCTTCTACCTGCAGCCAGGCACAAGCTCTCCAGGACACATGTCTCTCTATTACAAGGAGGGCTCCCTGGAAGGACAGCAAGCCTCAGACCTCACTACAGATATTCACTACCTCGACATCTGTTGTGTGGACCTGCTGTGGTGGTTGCAGATGTATGATTTGGAGAAACCTGCTCTGCCTTTTTTTCCCTGTTTGTTTGGGAGTGATGTCATCCACCTGGAAATGACATCAGCATCCCCACTGAACAGGGCAGAATGATAGCACACTTGCAGTCCCAGCCTCTCTGCAAAACAAGCAGAGAACAGAAAGAACAAGGAGGCTGAGCAGAGCTTGGAGAGGGAACCTTTGCCCTGGCCTTGTCTGTGGATTCAGGATGCCGGGAAGCACCTGCTGCATATTCCCAGCAGCAGGAAATAGGTTCCTGTTCCGCTGTACTCTCCCAAAGGTAGTGTAAACCTCAGTTAAGTCCTTTCAGATATGCCATTAAAGGACCACAAATTAGATTTAAATGTACACATGTAACTAAATATACTTCATAATTCAAATAAGCAGCAGTGAGTATTCATAAGTGTGACAAACTGCTTGTCAGTTCACTGCCTTTTTATAACTTGTGTTACTTACTCATGCTAAGTAAATAGACACAGACTTTATAATACAGTCTTCAACTAGCAGCTCTTACATAGAGCCATAGAGCTCGTATTTGGGGTTTACATCTCCCTATAAGTATTCTGGGCTTACAAAGGCCTGGGGACTTCAGTGGCATTAAACATGGGTGTACCTGCAAAGTTAAGTCATCTAGTCAGTAAAGCCACAGGATGAAAACAGGTTTCCTTTTGTCTGCGATACAAAGGTGAGCATGCTGGCAGGTACCCAGTACTAAATAACATTAAGGTAGGTGAAGAATCCTTAACAAAAAATTTCTTCAACATTTTGCCTTCAGTGGATTTTTAACTCAGAATTAAGATGAATCTATGGAGCAGACCTACATTCCTTAGTACAGAGAGATCGTGCATGTTCCTCATGACAAAATAGTACCCCAGTGCTTTTATATTATGAAGACTAAAGTGGTTTTATAGGATACAGCTACCAGGGTAGTAACTTTGGGCCCAATCCAGTGTGGTTATTAATAATAGGTAATGTATAACACATGTTAAAGCAAAAGCTGTCAAATCTGGCTGACAACTACTCACATCTCAATCGTACAACTTGGCAATGTGCGTTTTTTCCATAGTATAAAGCAATTCCAATCAACTGCAGATTGCACTTCACAGAAGGTTTGGTTGCAAGCAGATGCCAATTCACACTGTTCAGCTGGAGACACACACAGTACGTGAACAGCGTAAAGAACTGATTTTTTTGCATCAGAAAAATGCTGTTTTCTTTACTAGGCCAGGGGTAGCACAGGGGTGCAGAGAGTGCTCACCTGCTAAGTTCCCCAGGGTCCAACACTTGTATCATCTCAAGACCACACAGTCCAGAAGACCTCCAGCAAAAGCATGTTTCCATTTGCAGAGAACGGGCACCCTCAAGAACCCATCACAAGAGGCAACAGAAACTGGTTCTTGTGTTACCCTCATTAGTCCAGACTGGTTCAACCAGTAGCCCCTGGCCGATGCCCCTGGCTGAGGCTGGGAGAAGGGGATGCCCTTCGCCTCGGCAGGCGGCGAGCCTCTGACTGCAGGCTAGGCAAATAAGCTGGAGCAGGGATGGCCACAGGAGCTAGAGGCAGTGAGAACTGCCCTATCCCTGAGCTCTCTCAGCATAGATGCCAGCAGCTGTCAGAGGACTGCAGCTCATCACACCCCAGCTGCAACAGCCAACACAGGTCTACCTGTGCCACCCCTATCCTCCCAAGGGGAACTGGGTACAACGCCAAGGCATTGAGCAACAGGACAGATCCATAGCAGGGAAGTCCAGTATGGAGCATGCGCTGGGCGTAGGGACAGATGCTGCTCTGTGTGCGCATGAGGCCCATACACACTCACCAGAGCCAGTGGGTGACAATGCAGAGGCCATGCTTAGCACGAGGCTAATGATAAAGAGCTATTTTTGTACGCGCGCATGTGTGTGTAAAATGCTAGTGTACACATACATATTGACAGATACCTGTATATAGGTATACACATATATAAAGTAAACCTCACAACTTTTGGATCAGCTGAGCTAATTAGAACAAAATACTTCAGTGAGTTACTGTTAACACAAATATAATGGTAGGTTTAGATGCCAAATATAAGGCTATATAAATATAAAGCTATATAAAAAAATATTACATCTAGGCACATTGGGTTCTGTGTCTTCCTAACTCTTCCTGGGAAGAGGAAGGGAGACTAAAAAGACCTGTCTATCTCTATTTTACTTTATAATCTACTTAAGTGTGAAAGAAGGCCACACTGTCTTTGAGGATTTTGTTTCACATCAGCCCTGCTTTATTTCAGAAGGAAAATCTAGATGATCACTTTTTTATAGTGCCTTACCTAATTGCACTACTCACATCCAAATGGGTGAGTAGCCTCCTTTTTGCTTGTGAAAAACTAGATGCCAGCACTAAGGATCTAGATTTTCTCAGAGGTTTCCATATATTTAGAAGATGCTCCATTTTGCTCAAGTGGAAAAAGCTTCTACAGCAGAATAAGCTCATCGCTGTGAGCCAGCAAAGTGGATACAACATCAGATTCAGCAGAATGACACCATCTCAGACTGATGTGGAACAACTCACAGTAAATTAATATGAGCAAAATTCCATGTTTTCCTGGCCTTGGTATAGGCATTTGGAAATGGTTTAGTACTCACCACCCTCAGGCTTTTCCACCCACCCTATCTGGCAATGCATTCTGGTCCTGCTTGTGGTGAAAATCTCAGGTGATCATTTTCCAGGCAAACACACACATAGGTTAGCTGCACTAACCATTTTCCTGTTTATTTGTCCCTTTCTATTGCAAACACCAATCACTTTCATGGCAGTATAGAAAAGCTTGAATCTAGCACATGTGACATCAGTACACTCTCCACCATCTGAAGAATAATTCCATAAGTCTTTTCACACACACACCCTGTCTAGCTACTGGATTTCATGGCTATTTGCTGTTAGACTCCGAATTAGAATGGAGAGTTCCAATTTCCAGTTCTACAACTGATCTGTCAGACCTAAGTCTCCTTAATTTCTGAATTGTCAGAAATAAGTGGATTTTTTTTTATAAAGCTTAATCATCAGGAATGAACTTCCAGTTCCTTTCTTTACAATGAATAGTATCTTACTGCAAATATCATTCCAAATAGGTTCCCGACACCAATGGACCCGTCTCAGGTCTGTCACATAGACTGATTCAGGTCTGCCTCACTTATGATTTAAAAGGGCAGGAGGGCAGGAAGAACTCCCAAGGAAGAGACATGTGCAAAGTTTTTATCACTTAGCCAGAGAGCAAGGAAGGATATCAAGGAAGCAACTTCAAAGTGCATCTGCAAGGACAATATTGCATTTAGAATACCATTAACGTTGCAGGGCTTGCTCCAAGATGCTCTCATCTGCCACCTTGTGAGGGAGAGTCACCTTCAATGTGACATTCTCTTTCATTGCTTGGCAGATTGTTTCATAAGCATAGTCATTACCTGACCAACAGCGTCTGGCAACCTGTAAGACCAGAAAATCAATGGGTGTAAAAATTGTACATTTCTCTTTCCACATCCCATCTTACCTAATATTTGTGCAAACACAGCCACCCAATTTCATTGCAATAAATCTTCCAAGCCCTTGCCAGTTCCAAGTTTCCTTACTGATGTAGGAAGTAATTTTTGTAATACCTACCCTCTTCTCTCAAAGCATTTTTATGAGTAGTTGTTGGATGGACTTGGCACATTTTCATACTGTAATATACTATTGGGCTGATAAGACCAGTAGAGCCAGATAGCTTATAAGCAGGTGCGTCACAAAATTCCCTCCCTAAAAATAATCCTGTTCTCCATCCCAGCTCTGTAAAACTTGCAGTTGTTTTAGATAACAGTATGGTTTAAGCAATCAATGCCTTTGTAGTAGGATAGGTATTAACAGGGAAAATGTAAAGATCACTCAATGCATTTTCAAACTATAAATCAAGGAGCCAAATTCTCCATCAGTACATATGAGTCAAACTCCGTGGATGCTAAGGGAACTGTCAGTGCCCTCTTTCAACGGCAAAGCTCTGCACATTGGTCTATGTACAGGCAAAACTCCCTAAATGAATGAAAATGTCAAGATTTGGCACAAAGGAAATAAGTACTTCCCTGTATTCCATAGCCTTACAAATCTCATTTTATTAAGAATTACAAATCAGCGCCTGGAATATTCAGCCAGACTCAAAAATCTTCAAGCAAGAAAATGCTTAGGTTCCGATTTACCAAAATATTTAAGCACATGATTAACCTAAGGCTAATAACAAGTTGCCAGGATCACATCAATAAGAGTTGGAAATGACCTTTTAAGTCGAAAAGTCAATTTCCCTGCCACTCACCTATGATTATTTCTAGCAATATATTTTCTAGGGTACACTCCAGGCTCTTTCCAGTCTTGTATATAAAATGAGCAACATTCTGAGATTGTCCTTTTTAAATATGTGCATGGAGGAGCGGGGCTTTTGCTTGCAATAAATCAGAGCAGCAAAAGATATACTGACTTTTTAATAGGCAGTCTCTGATACACGGTGTTTGTTAAGGGTTTGTCTTCATGACTCAAATCTACAAATTAATACAGTTGTCCTCCTTTTTCCTTGAGAGTTTATTACTGTGTTATTTCAGATTTAGGACAGGGAATACATGCAAATTGTTCTCCTCCTCCCAGCCCTTTCCTTTATCCCTCCCCAGACAGCTGGGTCCTTCAAGGAAAAAAAACGTTCAGGTCTAAGGCAAGAAGGAATTCTCTCATTCCTCTGAGAAGTAAAACAATAGATCATGTCAGCCTCTGCAAGAAGTTCCTTTAACACATCAAGTCCTTGTGAGGTTAAGTCACTAAAACACAACAGGTTTTCTCCTTTAATTGGACTATGTATCATTGCACCTTTTTGGATGCGTTCCCTGCAAGTATTGAATCAAGACATCTTGACACAAAAATACTGACTTCATCTGGCTGAGCTGAACAACCATTTCTGCTCATTCAGAGATGGGATCACAGTCTTAAACAAAAACAGGGTCCATCTAAACACTAATAGAAGACAAAAACTCACTCTAGTATTAGCAAGGGCTGCACAAGCTGGCACGCAAGTGACAAGCATTTCAAGAAATCTAGATCAAAGCTTGGGATAGGCATGACTAAAGTTCATATAGTTGTCAATACAATGGAGGCAAGTAACAAATGTAACAAATGTCTAATTTAAAATAATCTTGAGCATGCTTCTTTCTGTTAAAAAAACAAAAAAACCCAAATAAAAACAAAACAAAACCTACCACCACTCACAGAGATATGTGGAAATGATTGGACTCCTGTATGTTATAAGGCCAGAGAGGGTGCTCTGGACATTTTTTACAGCAGATTCCTTGCCCAAGAGTTTTTCGGTCTCTTTTATTGACTCAAAGCCCATTGAAGTTGGTTGAAAAAATCCATTGATTTCAGTGGGATCAGGCTCATTCATGAGCAGCCCATATTAGGAGTGGACAGAAAGAGTAATCTGGCCCATTAGGACTGTTCTGGGACACAAAAGGCAAGATCCCCCACTCTTGCCTGGATGCTCATACTCCCAATTCAGTTAAAATGAGTAGGAGCACAGGAATCTGAGTACCTGAACGAAGCTAGCCCCAAGTGAAGGCACATTTTAAGGCACGAAGATAGTATTTATAATCTACGTATATAATGAGTTTTGCTTACTCCATTGGAAACATCCCAGCTAAGCATCATCTTAGCTCGTTCTTCAGCCTCCATGGACCCATCCAAAACAAGGCCAAAGCCCCCATTGATCACTTCACCCCTAAAAAGCAAAATTGTAAAAAACATTAAACCAAAAGAGCCCAAGCCAATCCCATAAAACTTGCAGAAGTGAATGTGTTCAGTTGCACTGCAGGAAGAAGGATGAGAACACAGGAATGGTCCCGAGTAAAAGACACTATCAATGACCTTTTAGACCTTAAAAAATTAGCAGCGTAAAGGCTTAGTCTGGAATAGGGCAGGAAACCTATGCTGCCTGCCCCATAATGCCCAGGTAGCAGTCAGCATCTGCTCCAAGCGCAAGTGCCAAAAACTAAGCTTGCTCTGCACCTCCCGAGGACCGCACTCTACATGGGCTTTAGAAACAACACGCAAGGAAATGTTAGTGCTTCTGATGACTGAAGAGTTACCTATCTCAGGGATTTTTAAAGATTAAACTGTTCATGTTTGCCACCCCGGGGCCTGCTATTAGGCAGGACCATGAGGAAGACTACGTACTTATTGAAACAGATGGATCTATTTATATTCTCTCGGGACAAATAAGAGTGTGTTTCATTAAAAAGTGTTAACCACCACTTAGCAAACATCTGCCTCAATCATTTCAAAATCAGCCATTCGTTTTGTATGAGCCACAGACGTTTAAAGACATCAGAGCCAGCTTTTCAAGAAGCAGACTTATTGGCAGGAGCGGAACAGAAATACACTGCAAGCTAACAGATATACTTGGGAGAAATACCAGTCTGGTTTTAAAAGGACAGGGAAAACACGCAGAGCAAAACATCTTGTCTGACTTCAGCATCTGGCCTGCTCAAGTTCCAGTTTTGTTGCATGTGGTAAATAATGGTGAGGACGGTTGGAAAATTATCTGTTGCTGTCAATCTGTAAGAAAGTTCTGGCATTATAACTCAGCATCAGTAATATCTGAAAGAAAGGGTGCATATCCCACTCACAAATACACATGGTACAGGAGAATACTAGTCCCTAGAAGCAGGATTTGTCCTGTTTTTATAGCTAATATAAGTTCACAACATTTACACAGAATAACATAGGACATATCCATGAATCAGGCTGAAGTTAGGTGTCTCCCAATCCAGTACAGAATTATTTCTTATTGTATATTTTCCAGCAGCAACCTGAGCTTCTCAAGAAGTGGGGTCTTTGCTCTCTTTTCTTAGAGGGCTACGTTGGAGCCTGACAGACCTGAGAGCTACTCCCTGCAATTAGAAGTCATGTTTTCCCATTTTCAGTGTTATATTGTTACTTACATGATGTTAATTCCCTTTCACTAGTTACACGCACCAGCAGCGTGGTAAGTAGGGGCTTATCACATAGGTGAGCAAGGAATTTGAGAACTCCAGATCTCACATCATGTTACTATTCTTTGAACTCCCTCCACTTTACCATTATTAGAGCTGGCTGAAATACTTAAATACCTTTTCTGTTGAAATACACAGTTTTCTTGAAACTGACAGTTCTCCTAGCAGGATGTCAGCTGAGGAACCAGTTTCTTAGAGTTAGCAGGGAAATTTGAAACAAAGTCATGTTCTCAATGGAGAGGTTTGAATACTGTGCTTGCTGACATTTCAAAATGAGATGTTCCTTTTTGATTGACACTGTCAACACTTTCCAGCCTGAAATTTAATTCCAAGGAACTTTTTACTGTGTGAAATGTTTCACTAATTCTGCTCTTAGTCTCATTTTGAGATAAAAGCAAACATCCAAACTTTTGCATTTCTTCCAAATACTGCTTTTAAATACCTCTTCTTGTCATTGCTGTCTTAGAAAGAGATGGCCAACCTGACTACAACATTACAAATGTCATTGTATGAAGACGAGGGCCAGCTACCTCATTACACTCTGCTGCTTTTGTGTAGCTAGACCAAATCAGCAGTAGTCTTTTTTTTTTTTAAACCAGCAAAGCACACTGTGTCCACATCTGATGGGCTATCCATTGTTGCAGCTGTAAAGGATTTTTTCCTGGAAGCAGAGAAAAGGAAAGGAAAAATCCCATGTTGTTTTTTACACTAACATTACTCTAAGCTGTACGTGCAGATTGGTTTCATTATGGCAATTTGACTACAGATTGTCTTTAGAGGAGCTGAGGAGTCCTCAGCAAGTGGAATGAGTCTCATTTCACACCAGCAGAATAAATCAGAATCCAACCTGCGTCTTGGACCAAAGTGTTGCTTGCATAAGTTTAATTGATAGTTGCATTCATCTCCTCATGACCAAATCCAGCAGTGATGTAATAGTAATGTGGATAGATAATTTTGACTGCCAGCAATTGCCAAAGTGGTACAAGGTACTATCTAGAGTAACACTCATTCCTGAAGTGAGCAGATGGACACTCACAAGGGCAATAACCCATTTATTCTGTGCTGTATCTGGTTTGATTTTGTCCCTTGAGATTAACTGAGAGCTTGTGCTGAAATTTCAGATTCTATTTCCAATCACATAAACCCAGAGTATCAACATCAATGTGTAAGCGAGATCACAGTATAATCACACCTCAAGTCAGCCTATTGACAATAAGGGACAATAAGAAAATCAGATCTCTGGACTGATGCTTTCCAAAGATATTCTACATTGGCAGATGATGTTCTTTCAGCAGCAAAGATCCCCTCTGTGCACAGCATCCCAAAGAGCATCTTTTGAAGCTTAGGCATGAACAGTGAGCGTCTGATCTCACTTGCACTCCATAAATTTAGGGTCTCTCCATCAATTTCCATGCAGTTACTCTAGTGTAAATCAGAAGCACTCATCGGAATCTGTCCTACTGTCTAAAAATCACTCATAAATTAAACACCAATGTTTGTTAGGATGGATTTTCTAGCAAAACCTCTCACTTTTAAAAGGGAGTTCTCTGCCTTCATTAGCATTGGGTCATATTTTCAGGTAATTAAAGAAACATGTGGCATTTTGACCTAAGCTACCTCCTATAATTTCCAGATGTCTCCTCTTAAGGTGATCAAAGAAAACAAGGCCTCTCTCACAATCAAGATGTCACACTGTCAACAGTGTAGTTCAATTCTTAAATTACTTTTGCCTTTTTGTTACTACAGGTTACTCAGGCTCTGTGCTAATATACATTCTCCTGCAAATAAACAGGCTGCAAGAAATGAATGACATTCATTTGCTGTAATTATGGTCAAGAATATGTTAATCTTAAGTCTCTCAAATAGCACATGTGATGCAGATTCCAGCTAAATAAATATTAATCCTGCTTTTTCTGTTTGTCCCACAAGGCCATAGCTCTGAAAATCAAAGCACGTAAAAGGCATTTCTCTAGTCTCTTTGGGAAGACATGCCAGATCTGTCAACAGTTTCAGGCAAGCCCAACCTCTGCAGGGAAGACTAGTAGCTGAGCACAGTGCAATTGCCATTTCTGAACTCTCTGAACAGAGACGTTCCAATGGCAATTTGATTTCTTCCTAATCACGTCCATATTTGCTTATAAATATAGGTCAGCTTCCACATGCACTTTCACATCTCTGTATCAGCTAACTGCAAGAAGATGAGATGTTTATTTCATTAGGCACATGGAGATTTCTTTATGGCAAAGTCAACTGACTTTTTACCTCTCCAGAGGCAAAGAAAAACCTGAAGTGTCTTGCTCTTCCAGGCAAAGAAAGTAATTTGTAGTGGTAGGGGGCTGATTTTGTTTCTTTTCCCACCTTTAAATTATTCCTCTCTTTCTCCTTAGAAGGAAAAGGCAAAGGGGGATAGTGCTTTAACTAGCCAGGGTGGTGCCATGATTAGTTAAGCCGAGCAGAACCACCTGTTGTGCCATGGCTTTCGGGGTCTCTCCAGACTGCGGCACCTAATGACACAACATTGTTACCACGTCTGAGTCTCAGCATGGTGGCCTATTAAGGCTTGTACAGAGACAGGCCTAATTTTCAGGCTCCACATTCTTCACTGAAGCACAATAATTTAATCACAGAGGGCTAAGACTACTCCCAAGAACAAGGTGAACAGATACTGCTCCATAACAACAAGGCACAAAGCAGCCATAGGAACTGGTAAGAGAGGGAAAAAAAAAAATCAATCCTTGCTTTTCCATGGATATTTTGATTTCAGTGAATAGCCACATACTAATTTTCCTATTCATTATATAAGTGACAGTACCTCTGCTCTGCCTTCAGGGATAGCTTCTTTCCAGTGAGGTAACTCCACTTAAGGAACCAACTAAAACAGTATAACTGAAATTGCAGTCTGGCCACTGCCAGCTTTCCAGAAGTAGGGGTAGTCTCACCATTCAGCCAATCTCTTTAGGTTGCTCAGAGGGCTAGAAACGTGCAGGAGGGACTGGCCTTGAAAAAGGCCAGAGAGAGATGAGGAATATGATAATTTGTATGGTTTGAATTTTGAATAAACATCATCAATGCATAGAACAAAACTTCTGGCATAAGCAATTATTTTATCAATTATAATAAGCAAGTATAAAAATACTCCAAATACTTTGAACAATACATAGTGGACAGTGATTGTGTTTGCTTGTATTTCATGACCAGATTTTTTTAAAAGGTTAAACTCAACAAAAGCTATTCAAAGAGATCTAGCCTGCTGCAATCTGTAGAGACTGAGATGACCAGAGTAGGTAGGTATGCCAGTGCGTATTTTCCATCTGGAATTCTGGAAGTTATGAATAAAATCCTGGCCTCAATGGTTATCACTGAGATCAATAAAGCCAGATTTTCGCTGTGTGTGATTAAGCCCTCAGAGACCTTTCTCATTCCATGGTCCAATTTTGCTCTCACAAACCTTCTATTCAACAGCTATTTCACTGAAATCAAAATTAGGTAGACTGCACAGGAGGGAATTCTCCATCTGATTTGAAGGGATATTTTTCTAGCTCCAGCTCATCAGGACAAGTAATAATCAAATATCCTCAAGTATCTCTGAGGATAACATCTACAATAAGTTCTTTAAATCTGGCTTGCTCTTGTTCGCATATTCTGGAGAATTTGGTTGGAACAGCTGAGCGCGAGGGACCACTACAGTATTTAATAGAGGGGTTTCCCCCCTTTGAGCAGCTACATCACAAAATGAAGACATGACTATAAATGGGAGACACTTTGCTGGACTGTGCCAGAATGAACAAACCAGGCTATCGACCCCACAGTACAGCCACTCTTCTTTTCCCTAAACCTCTGCCAATCTGAAGTCCCTTTAGTGGCATATGGGGGAAGATGAATTTCCCTCTCCGTATATAATATTTCTTTCATTCTGCTTCTCAGCTTAGGCATTTCTCCCAGTTCTATGTCCTAGGTGAAGGAGGAGCTGTTTAATCAAGTCTTTACTTGGCAGTGGTCTTTTATCCTATCAGGCACAAGCAAGTGGAGAGAAGGGAGAGTGGGGGGTTTGCTGGCACCTGAGCTGTTTTGTATCAATAACCCCTCATTGCACTTTAGCACATGGGCATTTATATTGGGGTCCTAAGGTCACAGATTTAAATGCAGCTTAAGGGGAAACCTAAACATAATCCATCCACTAACACTCTGGCTGTGCATGTGTGAAGACAACTTTGGAAATGGGATCTGTTCAAAAAGACCACAGCAGACTGTCCTTATTTGGTAAATTAAGTTCTCCAAACTGTGCCATGGCCAATGTCCAAAACACTTTTTTTGACATATGGACATTAATTAAAAAAGCCTCATACAACACCACACTTCACCTTATAATGCATCCTTTCAGCCCTTGTCTCCAAGCCCATCCTTCCCATGATCACAGCATTGTACTACTCCAGTAATACATACCACATCTTCTCTACAGTTCCCTTCCCATCCCTCTTCCCCACACATACACAGCAGTGATAACTGGACCGAGAGTCCGTCTTTAGAAACAAGTCAGTTCTCCTTACCAGCCAACACCACCACCGTTGTGCAAGGCAACCCAGGTAGCTCCTCTGAATGCATCTCCTACAAAATTTTGTACTGCCATGTCTAGGAGGAGAGGAGAGATGTTACAATAGCCCTGACATGCTACGTGTGGTTTTGGTTGGGCTGCTCTTTCCTTCCACTGACACCTTCACTGTGACTGTGTGAAGGCACTGTTGGAAGCAGGGTTTACTCACAGCTTCTCTCACAGATATACATAGTGAAGACATCTCATGCTTGGGAGAAACAGGCAAGAGATTTCCCCCCACCCCCAATAGGGGAAGCAAAAGCCAATTTCCTGCTGTGGTTTGGGAGGACTCTGGTGCCTTCTGTCCTTGTGATCAAGTTCAAGCAGTTGAAGAACCTACCATTCCTCAGCTGTGGCCACTTCCTGAGGGTGGCAAGAAATACACTCCACTCATTGGGATGCCTGGACACATCCATATGGAAGCTTACAACATGAGAGGACATTTTTGAAAACCTACACATCTTGCAGTTCTCAAGAGCCTGAAGCATTTCAGATTGAACCACAGAGTTAGTTCAACTCTGTGCAAAAAAAAAAAAAAAAAAAAAAATCTAAAGTTCATGAGCTGCATTTTGGGAACAAACCTGTGTTGGAAGTGGTATGGCCCTGATTGTCTGGACATGAGGAAATTTTACCCTGAACCCTGTAACTACAGAAGTCACACAAGATGTTTGTTTTATTTCAAAAAATGGAGAAAAGTAATTTAGGGGACTAACGTCAAATGCATGGTTTCCACTGAAATGTTTGCTAGAATTTCATATAAGTCATGCAGCTGAAGGCACCAATCTTTACCACCCCTGCATGTGGGCTAAAGGACATATGCTCAGAGGTGGAAAGAGATGCACACAGCAGAGAATAGTGGGTGAAACCCACTGAAAATGTGTCCAGATTTTTATTTCTGGAGTTAAAGATCATTTGCTGTGGTTTTAACAATAGATATAAGCCCCATAGCTCCATTTGCAAACCCACAATTGTTACATGTCTGATGGAAAAATGAATTTACTCAAGCATTAATCTATGTTAAACCCTGTCAAAAGCCCCATTATGGCATCTTTTATGTGGCATTATGTCACTTTAATAACCCAATTATCATAATTACAGTGCTGTCAAGAAGGAAGGGGAATAGGAGAGATTAAAAACCTCATATTCTAAAAAATGTACAGATTTTTTCATCAGCCACTAGCACGCTAAGAGTCAAGGTCAGACGAGGAGTGTGGCGAGTAGACTAAGCATGTAATAATGTCCTGTTCTTTGGCTTCAATAAAGGTCACTAACGGAACAAAGGTCCGTGTTGAAATAAACTTTGCAGAGCAGCAGTGACCCATGCTTGGCCAGGGATCGGGCTAAGGTACTTATTGTGAAAAAAAGTGAGACAGGGAAGCATTCTGAAAAAATCCAGTGTCAGAGGAACCAATTTCAACTGAATCAGCTTAAATGCTGTGGTGCTAAAATAACAGGAAAGGAGGGAGAGAGGAAAACCTAAGATGGCCTTGTACTTTCTCCAAAAGCTCATCTAATAAAACAGTTAGGCCTGATTTCCAAGACCATTGAAACCAGCGGTCAGCAGGCTTTGGATAAGGGCAAACGGTTCATGTAATTCAGAAAATATAAACAAGAACAGGTAGCATGATAAGCAATGGGATTTAGCAAGCCTTGTTTCTGTCGCCCTCTTTCATGGGCACTGTCTGGGATTTACTTATGTGGTTAAATCCTTTGGTGGAGACATTGATTTGGATCACTTTTCTATGTAGCTTCACCATTTTCATACATCTTGTCAGAACCAAACATTGAGGCCTCTATTCATCTGGTCCATTAGAACAAGCCAACGTACTCAAAAGTTACTGAAGTGGAGCTGATAGACACACAAGCCTCTTCATCAGGAAATCAAATTAAGGTATCAGGGAACTTTCCTCCTTAAAATTGAGCCACAATTTAGTCCTATTATGAACTCCCTGTCATAATGTAAGTCATTTAATATTCTCAGGTACCTCAATCATAATTTCTCCTTCTACAGCAGCTTGAATCCTTACATCTAAAGTCACTTTCTGATTGTCAGTCCATGACATGTGGAAAGACCACTGGGCTAAAGCTATTATCATCATTTCCACTTTACAGACAGAAAATTGAGGAAGATTCTTTTTTTTTTTTTTTTTTTTTTTAAGCACTTCACTCATTTTTCATGTCTCCAATCTAATATTTCTTCAGTTTATTTTTTAAAGTGCCATTTCACAATCTCAAAAGCAGATTCTGGTTAGCTCAGGTCAGGTATGCAGAACTAAAGGCTCCTTTTGAACAGCAAACATATGATTTGCCCATAGTCACACTGTGAGTGAGCAGCAAGGCTTGGAATCTAATCCAGAACTCCTGACTTCCATTCTTGTGCTTTTACTATCAAAGCATGTTCCCATATGACCAGAAAAGGTCCTTTTCAAACACTCTAGACTGTTTTCTTGAGTCCTTGCATGGTGAACCAACAGAGCTGTGAATCCGAGTGCTTTAAACAAAGTACTTTTATAGACCTGATTTTGACCTTCTATATCCCAAGGAAGTACTGCTGTAATTCTGCTCAGATCAATGCTCTTTGAAACCTCAAGTTGCAAAATTAAAATCAAACACAAGATACAGTCCTCTGAGACAGACTACTCTCCATTTACATTCAGGTAAATCTGGTGCATCCTCACCAAATTTTCAGCATTGCTTCAGATTCATACCATCATTGTTCTGAGCCTATCATATTTAACTAGGTAAACATTCATTTCTCTATCACTTTTAAATCCCACAAAGCTTCTATGTCAAGTTCACAGGAAATCTGATTAATTGGGATTAAAGGGTTAAACAAAAACATTTTAAAAATGTTGCCTTAAAATTTCTCTTTTAAAGCAATTTCCTTGTTTTCCTGGACAGACAAGTCTCAGCTGTTCTGCTGACCTGCGCAGAAGGCTGATCCATCATAAATGTTTGACGTTTCTCTGTAAGGACTGTCGGTCCCACTTACATCATGGTGATCTCGGCTGAGGACTACTGGAGCCTGCAAAAAGCCAATGACAAGAAAATGGAATCTTTCATGGACTGTCAATGTTGCCAGTAAAAGATCATCTGTTGCTGATTCCACTTCTCTTACCTCATTTCAAATCTCAGCTGAAAACAACTGTGTTCCCTTGCCTCAACCCCCTGAATCTCCTTCTTCCTCTGCTATTGTTTATTCTAGAATTCTATATTATTCCATACTAGAAATGTTGACATGTGCATGAGAATCACCATCATTTCATAACTGAGAACAAAAGCTTGTTTGTATGACAATGGTACCCTCAAAGCAAGGCAGAGAGAGGAGGGGAAGCAATGTGACTGTTTCATCTGAAGCATTTCTTTGCTGAAATTTCAGCATGCAAAAATCTTCATTCAAAAATATTCTGGTTTTGAACAGTAAGAAATGCTGTACTTTTTCATCTCTTGGAAGATTTTAAGATTAAAAATAAGGTGGAAATGAGAATTATTAATCTCGTACAGCTCAGACAAGTCCATTATTGATTTGAAATTTAACTTCCAGTATGAATCTAGATCAGCCTGCAGCTCTTCATTATCATTTGCCTGGCAGAGGGTTTGTACAAGAGTAATTCATTCTCTTGGCATGGTGTGGTCTGGAATTAGCTGGCTGTTTTATGCTGGCAGTGAATTAGCAAATCATTGAAAAGCGACGTAAGCACCCCGCTTGCCAGAGAGGGAATGGAGATTTTGAAGAAATGAGAAAGGTCGCAACCAAATCTGAAGGGCCTGGGAGTCTGACCTTGTCAGTCATCACTTCAAGGGAGTGCTCTGTCTAGTCAGGTTTATTTTTTAAGACTAGCTTGCAGTGACGTTCATTTTGAATCCTGAGAAGGTCAACAGTATTTGAAATATTTTAGCAAACATTTTCTGTGTAACAAAAAACAGACCTTGCTTAGCTGGAATCTAAGTTTTACTTGAATTTGTCCCTTTAAAAAAAGGTAATTACTGTAGTTTGGCTATACAAGAGGGAGATAAATGAGTGAACATGCCTAGGTCTGATGCTGCTGCATACAGAGTCATGAGCCACTACGGATGCTGATGAAGCCTACTTGTGAGCAGTGATCACACCCTTTCATAAGCTTTAGTACCCAGAGAATGAAAAAAAGTGATTTGAATCAAATTGGTAAACATGAGGTTACAGATCAATTTGAGTGTTGCAAATTCAGGTGGTGATTCAGCCCTTGCAAAAAATCATTTTTCACTAAAGGTTTGACACTATTCGTTTTGTTTTCCCAGTATTACAAAATCTTAGAGGTTTGTCGGCACAGACAAACATTCATTCTGTCTATACTTGGAGCTATGCTCTAATATCTCCTGCCTCCCAACAGAGCTTACTAGCTTGGGATGGTGCCACAACAAAACTATGCCAAGAGATTCCAAAATATCCGTATGATACATATGGCAACTGAATCCCACTGCAACACCAGATCTTCTACCGCATTAAATAATGGGTATAATTATTGTGTGGTGCCTTCAGAATTTTGGTCTGCCAGGACATCACACTGTACAGCCACATGCAATACTCACGAAATCCACATACGTTCTTTCCATAAAATGTGTTTCTATCACCGCCACGAATGCTCAGTGGGACTTTAACCAAGAAAGATACTACTCGCCATGCACCAGAGTAGCAGCATCAGGTCAATGATTTTCTTCATTCACAAACACAATGCAAATAAGTGTTGACTGCAGAGCTGGCTGTAGCCATAATATGATTGAAAGCAAAGGATGGAGAGGAAGAAGTGCCAGGTGGTGGCATGGCCTTCCTTGCTATTTGGCCTGTTCAGGGCACTCCTAAGAAGTTAGAGCCCCTGCCTTGTGTCTTCAGCAAATCTTCTCTTGCAGACAGTATGATAAACTGTGCTTGCAGATGCCCAAATACAAAATAAGACAGATTCCCAACATGAAATCAAAGGTAGCATATTTCAGAGAGAGTTTCTTAACCTGTCTCTCCTCTGTTACACAGGGCAGTACCGGTGACATTTGACAGAGGAAGATTAAGCCATAATAGATGCTAACAGAATACTGGTCCCACATAAATAGCAGGTATTTCTGCTCTCATTTGTTCCTCTCATTCCCCTTCTCACTTGCCAACCCAGGCTCGGATATTAAATAAAATTGCCAGGCTATATCAAATGGAAAAAGCCAAACCTTAATCTTTCCTTCAGAAATCGCTCGATTAATAGCCACGGCTATAGACACACGACCCTTCTGATCAGAATACAAGATTCTAGCTTGAGAGCCAACAACCTGGAAGATAAAAATGTCAGAGAGATAAGGTTCCCTGTGCAAATGCCTTATCTTCAGGACCCAGATAAATGGAGTCATATGATTGCCCCCCTCTGTAGGAGAAAGCACAGATAATTCATTCATCAACACCCAGCTTCCAGAAAAAAGAAATTAAAGCCCCTCTTTGAACCGAGTTTTATCTCCACTCACACAATCAGTGAGATGTATGACTGTATTCAGCTGCTACTGTCCAATAAATCCAATTTTTTAAATCAACCTGATTGCTAGGCTCTAATCCCCCTATCAACAAATGCCTTATCAACAGCTGAAAAGCAGAGGTTTGGAACCAGCAATGGTGGGCTGGAAAAGAAATACGGAGACAAAGAATGGCAAAGAACATCTGTCCCGCACAGCTATGCTCCTCCTCGGCTCTTATTCCACAAGCTAGTCTGGCTTCCAGATGAGGAGAGCATGCATAAACCCTACAGTGCTACCAGTTAGTTTCACAGTGTGATTCTGCCCTAAAAGAAAAACAAAGGATGTTTCATTGTGCCCTGCTTCCCACTATGCAATAAGGTGACGCAGTCCTTTCACCTTATTACTTGTTTTGAAAGGAGCACTGGGAACTGCAGGGCTGAAGAGGTAGGGCCAAAGAAATGCCAAGGAGGACATTTTATATGGCGCCAAAGGAAAGGTAGTAGCAAATGAGGTGGAGGTTGAATCACTAGCTTATTTCTCTCCAGAGACAGGACCAGATGTTGCTGGAGTATTTGGACATTTCCAGATGAGGAGAGGAAGGGTCTGGCTCACCCTAAAACCCTGCCGTAGAGAGACATGTAAGTTGTCCACCCTTCCTCAGTACAGAAAAGGGAGTTAGAGCCAGTGTTTTCGTTCACACACACTCCTGCTTTTCACTCCAGCCTTCAAAACTGTGGTCTGAACCTGGAGAGGTCACATGTGCTGAAGGAGGTTGTACACTTACCAAGCTGTGCCTGCCAGCTTCCCGAATCCAGCGGATGTTGTCATGGTACTGCTGCTTCACAGCTGCGCTCACTTGCAAGAGAAAACAAGAATGAAGAGAGGTTTTGAAATTGAATGCAATATGCTCTAAATAAAATTAAAATCATCTGACAGCACTAGAGAGTCAAATTCTGCTCTCAGATATAAGCACGCATATAGGAAGTGCTATATAGAATCATGTGCAGCCTATGAGTGACCGGCACCATTATATTGAGAGGAAGGTGTAAGAAGTCACCTGGGAGGCAGCTGGGAATGATGTCTCACATTCAGATCTTTAGGAAACTAAATTAAATTTTAAAATACAGGTCATATGTCCTGTTCGTGCTTTGTCACCTGGCTTTCTGCCTACTAAATGCCTAATCCCTCTCTGAGCCTTTGCTAAATAAGTAGCTTTAGCAAACTCCATGATACTAAGCTCTACAGGCCAGTCTTACCTCAGAGGTAAGAAATAATTCATTTGAGCATCTGTCAGAAAATCTCAGAAGGAGCTGGTAATACGTACTTGAGGATAAGTTACACTAATAAACTATTACAATGGTAAGTTGGAGTATAGATTTACAGCACAGTAGTTGCTTTATACTAATTGCCCATGTGAATGTTTTTATCTCAAGAGAAAACTAAGGTCACTCATACCACAGTGAAACTGGAGTATATTGTCTCATATTACTATGGAATAAAAGACGGCACAGAAGGATTTATTTTGTAGCAAGCTACTCCATGTGTAAATTCACCCTGCACCTTGTTTACAGATATATAGCTATATAGATATACTATCTGAGAAGAGAATTATACATAATGTTTTTAACCATTCTCTGGCTTTCTCTCTCATTTATACCCACGCCATTCCGTTTCATCAATCACACAAACTGAAGAGCAGTAAAAATAAAGATGCTTGAAGTGAAAGTTAGCGAAACATGACACATCACTCAGGTACATGGCGACCCCAGTACAATCAGCTGCCTCCAAAGGCCTGGAACTAGCTGTAGCAAGTGAGTAACAAAAAGAAGAGAGTGTAGGATGGGACAGAAGCATTTTCTTGCCACCCTCCCTTTTGGGGGCTTTTACAGTTATGCCTTTCCAGACAGCGTGAATGTGAGCTCAAAAGTTGCTGTTACAGTAGCAGTAGCCTGTAGGCTCCTCCTCTATGGGCTAAACTATGTCATATCACCTTGTCCTAAGAGACTTGGGCACCTGCCAGGGCTCAGCTGACACACAGTAACACGCTAAGCCACAGTGATTTGCTCATGCACTGGAGTTTTAAGTTATAATCATTTCAGCACCCACTAGATGCCAAGATACCATATTCCACACCACTTTCCAGCTCTCGTCCATTTTCAAATCAAATTATAATGTACACATGACCTATGTCTGGAAGTCAGTCACCCTGTATACTCCTAACTTGAAATTGTTCCCAGGTAACTGAGTGTTTAGACTACTGTCTTTCCACTAAGCAATATGTCAGCAAATACACATACTACAACTAGAAATGAGGAAAAGACAAGATACTTGTATTTAATTTGGGTTAAACACATTGTTAAAGGGAAATGTAAAACCTTCACTCCTGCAGGGGCAGGTCTCCTGCAGAGAGTTGTAGGGATGCTAAAATGACCTGTCAGTGCCTTATGGGTTGGCTCCGAGTGAGAACCTCTACACTTTGCAAGGAGGATTAACATGTCAGCTCTTAGATTCGCAAGGAGTGAAAGCTGAAACACCTGCTTGTGCTGTCCTAGTAGGATCATACTACCATACATAAGCTTTAAGGAAACATCTTCTAGAAGGTAATGGTTAGTATTCACTTAGGATATTATAGATGTTTAATGAGAGTTTACAGGAGTTGATCTAGAAAATGGAATAGAAAATTAATTCCTTTCTATAGCTCTTAAAAGCAACCTTAGAGTACTTATCACATTTTACACTTTATAGTGCTTAGACTAACAGAAAGGATCTTACTGTCTGTTGCATTCTATAGGACTTATCCAGAGGAAAAGCCAGATGAGAAAACTGGCTACAAGGACATATCTCAACATAGCACATCCATCCCTCCCACCTAGCTCCAATAAACTGTCATATTTTATTCTAAAGTGTGCTGTGTCCAAAGCTGAATTTCATTTGTTAGCCCTGAGGAGGTGAAGAAACCTCCCTTTTATTTAGTATGACTTCCCGCAGTTGAAAATCTCACAGCACTTTTTCTAGAAAAAGCTCGACTTTGGATTAGTTCCATGTGTCTCTCATTCGCTAAACTGCTGCTGACCCAATAGAAATCTGTTCCTAAATCAGGCAAGCTACTGTGTTGCTTCTGGTATTCCACAGGCCCTTGTACTTATTGAGGCTTGGGAAGATACTAAAGAACATTGTGCATGCAGAGGAATAGTCCTCATGAGCATGGAGATTGCCTCCCTTTGCTCTTGGGAGATTTATATTGTCATTATGTGTTAGTTCAGCCTTCAGATTACCACAAAGGTAGTAAATACAAGTTTCACTCCAACCATGAGTGCTGCATCTCTCACACCAAGGCTAATGTAAAATCTTGGTACACTGGAAGTGGATGCAAACAATTATATTGTACAGTACTTCCTCACAGTTTATGGGATTTAAGGATAAAAATTCATCTTCCCAAAAGGAAAAGAATAGTTAAAATTGGACTCAAGGCCAGATCAAAAGCTTAGACTTTGAATGTGACAGAATTCAGGTCTGTGGAGTTTTTGATCAGCCATTATAATGACAGTTTCTTTTACAAAATTCAAAGGTATGTTCAGGTTTTGGACGCATATATACATGAGGCTATCCAGACACTGGAATTTGGTCCAAGCCAAGGTTCCATAGGGAGTGGACAACAAGTGGAACAGTCAAGAACACAAAACTGTGAATGGCTGTGTTTATTTTCTGGCCAAATTGTTTTCACTTCTTTGGATTCCTGTTCCCCTAGTCCTGCCAAATACAACAAATCCAATAATAGCATTACCCTAATGCCTGTTTTCAGCTGTTAGGATTTTAAAATGCCATTTTTTTACTTAAATTAAAAATGTACATGTATAGAGTCTAATGCTTTTTGTCTGTGGAAGAGACTTCTATCCTCAGTCTTGCATTAACATCTATATAGACACCCATTGCACATACAGAAACTGATTTATTTCCTACTCTTGCAATTCAAACTATCCAAAGGTCATGCATAAGCTCATTCTTGAAAGAAGAAAACAACTGGATATTGCAGCACATCGCAGAAAATCTGCTGCAGATTTTTGAAAATAGATCCAACACTACAGCATTGGATTTTACCATCCCTTCAACTATGTCAAGGGGCCAGGTTTAAAAACACAAAAACCTCGGTGTTCATAAGATGGAAGGAATTTCTGGGTCGCTTCATTAACAACAACCCATGTTTCAGTGCTATTTCTTCAGGATGACACCTAAGAGAAGTTTATGAAAATTGGCAGCACTGAGGATCTCACAGGGTTGGATCCTCCCATCAGTGATTCACCTCTTAGAAGGATGAGAAGGCTGGACACCAGCCTTGCATTACATGAAGATAACAGTAGTTTTATCTCAAATAAGAAACATATCTGACTGTGGCAGATTCTTTCCAGGAATACCACTTTGGCTCCTCGCTGGACTAACTGTTCCACAACAAATAGGAGAGCATTCCATATCTTCACTTTTAGTTACATTTCCGTAGTGTCTTTCATGAAAGAAGCAAAAAATATTTTAATATGAAAAAAGGAAGAAATTACCAGATAAAAATATTATGTTCTCCTCCTGATAAAATATGATTTTGATTTGTGATCCATTCCCTTATGAACCTTTCCATTAATACCAGTAATGGTGGTCTTGGCAAGGTTTGATGAAAGCAGCTTGCACTATGGAAAAGCAAACCAGAAGGTAGACTAATCCAACCTGGGATACAGGAAAGGGCGATTGCAGCATTTCATATTTTTAATGATCAAAACAGACATGTTTGATTAATTCCAAGAAGCACAAAAGTCCACTGCATGGAAATAGAACAGAGGACTTCAGTGCTGAGGGACAATGACACTTAAGTCTGATTCCGCTGTCCAGCTACTGTAGAAGTAAACCAAAAAAAGAGAAGGATTAGGGCCCCCCACTGTAATCTAGAAGATCATGATTTGTTTCCCAACACAGGATTAGCTGCTTTGTCTCAGTTCCCATTCATAAACTGAGGATAACAGTGGTCCACTTTAAGGGATATGGAAGAATGAAAGTTGGTGTAATTCCTAGAGTAAAACAGATCCATATAGGTATTCCAGATTGGTTCCATCAGCAAGTATGATAAGGTATCACTTGGTTACCAAATGACATAGAAGACAAACATCAAAATTGTAATCATAAATGACACTGGATGGAGCACCACACCCAGGAAACCTGGGTTCCCTGCCACTGATCTGCTTGCTAGCCTCTTACAAACCTCTCTAGATCTCCCTGCCTCATTCCTCTGCCTGTGAGATAGGGACAAAGCAATTTGACTCCTTTAAAAAGAACTCTGAAACCTGTTGATGAGAGATACTCCTTGCCTTAAAGTTTCAAGGTGACAAGGTGCAGGAAAATCTATAACAAATGGAAAGAAACACTCTTAATCAAAATTGCAATAGCTTCAGGATCAATAATCCCTCTACACAGTGTTTTTACATCTTACCTACTGGTTACACTCCTTGTAGGAATTTGGAGACAAGGGAGATTTCCTGCCCATGTGGAATAGGCAAGAAACTGCTTTCTAAGATTTTGGGCAAAAGCCATCAGAAGTCACACAACTGTCACTTTACTTTTTTCCCCCCCAAAGCATCCCCAGTCATGGGATGGTATCCTACCTCCCCTACATATGGAGTCCTCCAGCACAGACATGGCGATTGAGTCAGTGGTAGCAAGATCCTGTGGGTCACCTGAGGTGCAAACCCAGCGAAATGGCCCAAACCCTAGAGAAAAAATGTCCCTGGGAAGAGAAAATGTTTCATTAGGAGATAGTTGAAATTCTTTCCTTATTTATCCTGGCTGCTAGCAGTGCTTTTCTTTCATTAGCTGGAGATGGAAGAATTTGAAACATTTTGAATGAACTAATCTAAACAGAAGCATTAGGGACCATTAACTCAGAAACGAAACAGTGCTGTTTCACACAGCCATCAAATGGTATATACAAATGCACAGGCAAACCAGAATTTTCATAGGAATGCTGGGCAATGCAATCAAACAAGTGCATCAGATGTATTGTAATTTTTCATTTGTTTTACAAAACCTACTCTTATTGGTGTCTGGTTTCTTCTTTCTTAAACCAGGCTAACTCTGAGTGCATTTACACTATTAGACAAGTTTAGGTCTTAACAAATGCCCAAATCCAGACTCACTTGCTGTCCACGTTGTTTACACACAATAGTAAAATATACTTCACTTGAGCTCCAGAGAAAGAGATCTATTCTGAGTGGCGCTTCATCATGTTTAGCCTAGCGTCATGTTTAGGCCTTTGTTCACATGGTCTAGACAAGCTGAGCATGAGGCAGGGAAAAACTTGTCACAACTCAGTCACCCAACAGATCATACTGCTTATAGGAAAGCTGACCTCAGTAGGAGAGCTTGGGTAGAGGGTACAGTCAGCAGCACCGATGGAAAAGAATGCTATTTCAGGCCTGCTTTAAACTTCAGTGTTGGCATAGGCCTCTATGACTTGGAATTGAGCTACACTGCTCTGAAGAGACAGCAGACTCATTTTACACACCTAGAGGTGAAATTGCATATAGTTTGGGGCTGTGACTTGCCCCTTCTGCTAAGCCACACACAGGCACTAATCCAGAGCAGAGAGAAAGGCAACCAGTTCTGGCATAACACCTGTGGGATGAAATTTCCTACTGCTACAGTTCGCTCCTTTTCAGCATCATTCATATTACACAGCAAGATTTGCACTAGTAAGTGGAATCTTTGTAGTAATCTCTTCCCCTGCAGAAGTGGTTTATGACTCATTCTGGAGCATTTTGTTCCAAGCTATCCCCAACGTACCCCATGATGTGCTGAACATAGGAAGGATACCGGAATTCTGTTTTATTGGCTCCTCTTTTTTCAACGTCAGCACCTAGAAAAGGATTTTAAAGGTCCATGATTAGATGAGGAAAACCTGTAAAATGTAAAACCAGACTGCACCTGGGTTCCACCCTGCACCTCTCCAGTCAGAGAAAAGGGTTGGGGGTCCCAAAATTCAGCATGAGAAAAAGAGGGATTAAATAATTAGTAAAACAGTGGCCAGCCCTATCCTAGCAAAGCATAGGGCTAGGAAGATGTACTTTAAATTATCTTTGTTTTTGTCTAAGAACTCCAGCATCTACTCACCAGCCCTTTGAGCTTCCAAGAGAAAAGCGTTGCCATAATCCCAGAAAAACATGCCCTTATCAGCTAGTCTGTTAATAGCAGCCACTTGTCTCCTCAAACTGAAATAAAGGAAAACAGTTGTCCCTGAGATCAATAAAATTTCAAAAATACCATGAAATCACTAAAGGCACTAGGAGGAGGGGATAGAAAACAAATGGATCTGAAAAATCCCAGAGAAATCCAGACATAAACCCAGAAGATATCAATCAAGATACTTTCAATCTCTATAGCACCTGTTATCCCAAAATCCTTAAGTGATTTACCATCAAAAGAACTTCATTGTTGACTTAATGTCCAATTCCACCTGCAAAATTGATTTCAGGGGGCTACTCCTGATTTGCAAGATGGTAAACAAAAGTTACAAGTACAAAGAGTTGGTTTGGGGGAGTTTGTCTCCTTTATATCCTTACCTAAAAAACTACTACTGGCCACAGCTGGATACAGGCTAGATGGACTCTGACTCACCCACTATGGTTTTATGATCTAATCAGTGAACCTAAACCACCAGGTACAATTCCATCTAAGTAGAATTGTATTTATTGTCCTGGATTTTTAAAATCTAATGCAATTTACTAATTTGTAGAAGTGAAATAAATTGTAAGTTTGCAGACCTTAGATCACATTACACTAGAGACTACTCTTGAAATGGTCGGTAGGTGATGTCTGCCAGATTCTGAGTTATAGCTATGTAAGTGCAAAGTCAGGGGCTATTAGTGAAAATGCAATAGCTTTACTCCAGATTTCTACTGAAATACCAAAAAGTAGAGCCGGATCCAATGATTCAGTGAAACTTCTTGTGGCAAAGAAAAATTTGATCACTTATAGAGCAACTAAACAAAGGTTAAAAAAAATTTATCACTAAAACCTTTACCTCTCTTGCACCAGGGTCCGGAACTTCCCTGGACTAGTGGATAGGAGCTGCTTTGCTTCCTCAAAGCTGAGTTGAACTGGATAGTATCCACCACTGAATGGGTTATGACAGGAAGTTTGGTCAGATCCCAGATCAACTAGCAGCTCTCCGGTTGTGTCCAGCTCATACACAAGCCTCTCCCTGGAGGAAGGCAAGACAATGGAGTGTTTGAACAGAAGCTATCATTCCACATTCCTGTTCCTCTTCCAGGTGAGCATCAATCACTTCAAGGAGGAGTTTTTGCATCCCAAGACACTGTTTATAAAGGCATGCTCTTGGCAGGCTAAGTCTGTTTTAGGGGTCGAGAGGTGGAAAATTATGGTGATAAAGATTTAGAAAAGACATGTAAATTTTATACTAAACATTTCCCTGTATAGGAATGCTGATAGATAAGTCTGAAATACCAGTATGACATACCACCAGATATATTGGTCAGTCTCAACCATTGGTGTATTGTGTAACAGCAAGGTTAACCATCAGACAAAGCCTCAAGAGTGCCAGAATTTCTATCCATCATCTGATTGTTATTATTCAGCTGCTATTTCAATACTTCTATTCTTCAAAGCCAAAGATATTTTCTTGCTATCCAGTCAGCCAAAGGTTAGAACGAGGGGGATACATTCTCTCCATCTGAGAAGGAATCTTAGGGATTTCTCTCCCTAAAATATTCATTGCTCTATGACGAAAGGAGCAGATGCATGAGAAGCAACAGAGAATCAGGACACAAGATCCCTCTTTTGACAATACAGTTTTTCGTTAGCACCTAGAGTCAAACTTAGCACTAGGTTAATGTTCCTTCTGTTCCAAGTTTGGGAACTAATTCCAAGCTGACCAACAAGCCAGAGCATTTATGTCAATTATCTACAACTTACCACAACTCTACCACATTCCCATGGTAACCCAAACTAAGGGCAATTTTATTCTTTCTTGCATCTCTAAAATAGAGTAAAAAAAAAGACTGGTTGAAGAACATACATCACATGGATAATTGCAATGTACAAATCTCATACACAATAAAAAGCAGCAAAAAAGTCTATATGTAGTTCCAAACACTCAACTAGGCAATAGATATTAGAAAGAAAGATACCCCTTCATTCGAATATCTCTGGGACTCTGAACAGAGCAGAAGTTTAGGTACCCAAACACAGCAGAATCAGGAACAGTAGTAGGAACTGGGGGCACTGTGATTATTGAGGTTTTCTGAGGAAACAAAGTAGTCTCCAAAAGGTTTCATAGCAATCAGTTTCTTTCCTCCACTTGGCTTTCTTAGGCATCACCATTAACCTGGGCTGGGACATACAGCCCTCGGGTGTGGGGGGTAGCAGCTAAAAGATACATACTAGCTTCCCCTCCTCTTCACCTTGAAAGTTCTAGCTGGAGCTGTTTTTGGCAGCAGGTACCAGCAACACAATCTAATCCTCACTGAATTTAGGTGGAGTCTGTAATAGACTCCAACCTGAAGGTTCCCCCCTACCTTCCATGTTTTGCTACCCTCTTCTCCCACTTGCTCCAGACAGGAGCTCAACAGCCTGCTCCTTACCGCGCCTTCACAGCATACCTTTTTCCTCCTCTCTGCACAGAAATTGAAGAGAAGCCATAGCCTACCCCATTCACCTAAGGAAAGTCAGCAATGCTTTTAATTCACAGGCTCAAAATGTGGCCCCTAGGTTCCCATAAGCATCACTTGGTGTCATGTGCACGTCCTGATGGAGCAGCCATGCAGCATTGCTTTTGCGGCTTCATTTGGCCTGCTATACTGTTGCCTTGTAAAAATGAGAGAGATTTTTAAATGGATAAGAAGTAAAAACAATAGAGGGAATTAATGCACTGAATTTTTGAAACATGGGCCTGATCCTCTCATTTTCCCAGGTATAAATCAGAATTGTTTCCTGTTCTGAAAGGGTAGTACTGGGCTAAAGAAATAAACACTCAAAGACACTGGATCCACATACAAATAACATCGAATAACAGAGCTGGAATAAGAAGAGGTGTCCCTCAGCCCCTCCTCCATGCTCACTAAAATTGCACAGTGCACAAAGATGTAAAGTGAGAATTAAAGGGTAGAGAAACTCACTAAGTTGTGTTACAAGTCATACCTGAGGCGAGCAATGCAGTGGTCCAGGTTATTAGAGATTTCCATCAGCCACCCTTGCTTGTAACGTTTCAGAAGTGCTGCTTCATCAACCTAAGACAAATAGCAGAAATCTTAAAACTCCTGTTTCCCCTGTCCAGTGACTTATTTTTACTTTTTCAATTAGCCTGGAAGAAAGAGCAGCAAATGGGTGAAGGGAAGAGCCCTGTGTTGGTCTTAAAAAGATGGAGCAGATGTTACTTTCCATCTCTGGCTTTTATCTGTTCCATTATTTCAGGCTAGAAGTGAGACAAGGGAAAAAACTTTTTGACCCACCACTTCCCAAACACATTTTGCAAAACAAGGCTTCTCACTAAAATTGTACAAGATATTTTTCCACCAATTTCTCATGGTTTTTATTGTTTTTCATGATTCTGTTGAAAAAATTGAAAGCCAAAATGTTTATGATTTATCTTTTTCAAATAAACCCTGATATTTTCTGTGAAAATAAAGTTTATATTTGATTAAGGAAATATTTTCTTCGATCAACACAGAAATAGGAATTTCTGCCAGACTGCCCATGACTAAGCAGTGATTTGCTGACTAAAATTGACTCTCACTTTTGTTCTTTGACTGCTCATTGGAAATTTCAACAAAATACGGAAAAGAGAAAATAATTTTCTCATCCCAACCAGCTGGTGCCTCTGTGAAAATGGAATGGATAAAAAAATCTCTGATCCCCTCTTGCTTTGAACTTTGAAGCTCCAAACAAGCAGAATCCAAAATCTGTACTCTCTTCTGTCCTCTGTTTCTGTGTGTGTCAATGTTTGTACACACAGGAGACAGATGGGTAAAAATATAAATGGATAGACAAACTGTGGAACCTCTGGCACAGCTTCCACATCAATGATTCAGTGTACAAAGTTGTACATCACTGAGACTTTTATAGTGAGTTACCAGTGGCATAAAGCAAGCAGCAAAATTAATTCAAGCCAATTTTCTGAGGTAGTAACTGATTTAAACACCCAAAGTTGTGTGAGCACAAGCATGCACATGTCCCAACTGTTTTATAGTACTTCATTAAAGCATTTTACTTCCCTGTGATCAGCGCCATCATTTTCAGCCCATTATTTCTTGTTACCAAAATATTTATTTATATGTCAATTAAACATGTTCCATATTCAGGAACCGCTTGAACTCCAAGAAACCTCCTCTTTCCCAATTATTCTTAGCATGAGAAACCTCCTATCAATTCCTGCATCATTAATAAAGGCTATCCTACCAAAACCCCAGGTTATGATAATGTCAATGTCATTGCCGATGGAATTATTCAATGAGAAGTCAGGTGCAGAGGGAGACAGCTGCTTTGGGAGTTATTTAAATCAGCACAGGGAGAGAAGATATTATTAAATGGTCCATACGAATTACAGGGATTGGGTTTATTTAAAGCTCAGCATAGCTCAGATCAGATCTATTTAAATCTGCTACAATACCCTACATATTTTGCTTCAGACCACTCTGACAGTCTTAGGCCTGCTTTCACAGCCATGCTAGTGCACTGAAGAAAACCAGCTTCCATTGAATCATGTTTTCAGAAAAATGCTCTTTTTTCTTTAATCAGTATCTCAGTAGTTTAAAAAGACTGCACAAATATGGTGACCTAATGTCACCTCCAGGGTAACCTTAGAGCTTAGTGCAGCTCACAGGATATTGCCTGACCCTCCACACACAGTTATTTCATAAAATTACAATCTGCTTCATGTCAAATAGAAGAGGTAAAAGACTCGCACCATTAATCCTTCTGTCTGAGCTTCGGAAGCCCTGGCTGACAAAATGACATCTCTTGCACAATTCAATGTCATTTGCATAAATAGTTCCTTAAATAAATATGTACATATATATAGCTATCCACATGTGTTCCTGAGACTCATTTCCGACAAGGATCATCTCACAGGAGATAAAAACCAGGCGATATTCAATCTCCTGAACAAAATCATCTGCAGCCATAGAGATGAAAAGGACAAAGGACTGCTGCAAATACCATTCACTGGAATCCCTCTTTTGTATTCTAGCATTTGAAAGATCATGATGATAGAGTACAAGTCTGGATAAGATCATTTATTCAATAATAATTCATTCAATAATAAATTGAATAAATTTATGTCACCTGCAGGGAGTACCTGATGAGATGTCAAATGCATGCAAAGCTAATGCTGTGCTAACAAAAATGCTTTTGCACCATCCTTGCAAACTAGATTAAATTCTCGCATTCCATGAATAAGACCTCAGCTAGCCACAGCAGGTCAGATTTACTGCATGCCACGTGGCAGTCTGACCCATAGTGTTTTGAAGTTTAATTATAACTACCATGGGTCAGATTGCAATATTATTACTCTTTTCATTGCAGCAAATGACATACCTACAGCAGAGGTCTGCCAGCTAATTCTCTCTGCAAACTATTTCAGCTGAGAAGGCTAAACTCCCACTCCAGTCAACTCTGACTGCAGTTTGGTTCTCAAAATGTCTTGTTCTCTGGAGCAGTAACAAGAGCTCATCAACTACATATACTCCAAAGAGCACACCACATTTTGGTCAGTCCTATATCTGCTCTATGACAAATGCTTCCCCAGTGTATTGAATTAAAAGGTTGCCATGAAGAAAAAAGAAGGGCATGGAAGTCTTATTTGTCAATAGCCAGAGATCCAGTTCATTAAAACAAAGATATTCACTGCCATTATCACATAATTGCAGAGCAACATTTTGTTAGAAAAATCGTGCAATATTTTTGTTGTCTATTCTTCTGATTTGTTAGAATAAAACCTTGCAATAAGCATTGCAGCTGCAAAATGCAGCTATTAGGAGACCCTAATGTTACTTTCATTTTAGGCAAGCGTACTTCACTTGAAACTTATAGGCATATATACTTACAAAAGTCATGATACTGATGTTCAAGATTATATGTGATACTTATGGGTCTCTAAGGATCCAGTGGATCCTACCATACACTGTTGTCGTTGCTTAGAACATCAGCAATCTTTGAATCACAGATTATTAGATTCTTCTTGTTCAGGGGGTGGAATAGCTGTTCTATTTTAACATATTTGGAACAGACAAACATCACATCAGGACAAAACATTTAACAAGAATATATGCTGTGGGTGAACTTCAGGGAACAGCAAGAATGCCACTGCAGAACATCATCAGCATTTGCCCTAAGAACTTAAGTTTGCTGTTTAGAGCTGAGATTTTCATAAGTCTTGTAATTAGCCTTATTTTGGCCTGCCAGGGTTAATTGAGGAATATGTCAGGAGAGTTCTGATTCAGCATATAAAGAAGGGAAGACAGAACAAAAAGAGCATTGCTCTCACCTCTGCAATGATCCCCACACACCCAGCAATGACTGCAGCCTTCGCTTGAGCCCCACTCATTCCCCCAAGACCAGAGGTAACGAACACTTTTCCAGACAGGTCTTCCACTTTCAAGTAGCGACGGCCTGCATTCAGCACTGTGAGCTACACACAACACAATACAGCAATTATTCTGAGCCATTTTCCTAGAGTTCCTGGAATTTAAAGATAAAAATTTAACATTGTATTCTCAATGAATTTCAATACTGACTAGATATTTTTAACACATGGCTGTTTGCAAGCAGGACTGGTTGAGGTACTCAAAGGTGTTGCTATTTTTATATTTGAATAATCTTTCATTCCTATTGCAAACACAGAGTTTGAAACAGCAGAATTGGCCTCAGGGGTCATTAGCACCAAGAATCTGTTTCACTCCTTTAAGAAGGAAAATTATTACTAAGTGATGCCATGAAACCACCTGTCCTGATAATACATGGTTCAGTCACTGAAATAGAATGGAATGATCAATGGTTCCCAAAATGCTGGTCTTGGGGCATACAGACTTCATCAAGATTTCAGCAAAAGACAAACAAGGAAGACAAGCCTTTTGTTAGGATATCTGTACATGCCCTATAGAGAGGAGCAAAGGCCCCACATACAAAAAAAAGTAGAAATGCACTAGGTTAAATGATTTCTGCAGATCTCTAGTTCTTCTTGGATTAAGGTCATAAATACTCCTGTGAAAAGCTTAAGCATGCCATGATGCCAATAAAGAGAACACAGATTGCCTGAAAGGATCATTTCTATAGAAAAGACTCTGTGGACATACTCTTTGATTAGACAATGCAAGCACAGATACTTAGATAGGACTTTAGATGCTATGAAGAGTCTCATAGATCCAAGATGCTTTGTTTTAAAATGAGGTACAAGAATATGTCATTATCAGTCTACCACATAGTGAACATTTGGTCAATTCATACTTCACTGTCTGTAGCTAGATATGAGCTCAAATTGAAACCTTGATTGCGGATTTTGAGGTTTTGATTCTGCATAAGATGCCATGCACTGAGTAGGAGACTTTTTTTTAAGGAGGAAATAGGGAGAATTTCTTTGCATCCTGCTCACAGCAATCCATTCCACTCAAGCCACCAGCCACTGTAGGAGATACCCTCCCCCATTGGCTCTCCACAAATAGACCTTCCCCAATTTCTTACCACAGTCCCATGGACTATGCCCTGGGGTCCAATGTAGCAGTAGCTCCCTGCAGTCATCTGACCATACCTTGCAATAGGAACAAATGCAATGATACCACATACTACTCAGACTGGAATGAAGTCTGTACATACCTATATGTTTTCAGTATAACAAAAGTAATAATCTCCTGTGCCTCTATTTGTTGTTAAAGATCTGGCATTATCAAATTCCCAACTTAACTGAGTTCCTTCTTTATTAGCAGTGTACCAACACATTCTCAGAGGAACATTTAGCTTTTTAAATATTTGAGTTCATCTGTCAAAATTGCATGGATGAAAAAATTAAATGGAAATTTAGTACTGGCATTTAGCATAGTGACGAGGACAAAAGGAAACACCTTTTCACATTGTTGGCATCTTTATGCCATTGGTTTTCAATGTAACTCCTCCTAAGTCTAATAGTTGCTTTTGAAGACATTACCCCAAAACAGTTCTCCACACTCCTATTAAATCCCCAGGAGAGTGGCAATCATCATTCCCTGTATTTATGCCCTTTCATTTCTTCTGGCTTCCTTATTTGTACACACCCAAATCTCCAGTAGTTTTTAATGGTTCTCTCCATGGTACACAACAGAATAACAACCCTCTGCTCATCAACTAGATGCACAATAAAAAAAGCAGGCAAATATTATTCAAAAAAATTTAAAATCATAGCTTTCTACTTCAAAGCCTTAGTATAATAGAAGAGGAACTTCTAATAACTTACTTTCTCTTTATAGCTTACAATAAAACCACTGCAAAGTAGAACTAGCCAGTCTTGTAAGTAGGTTATGATTAAGGCTTTAGGCTGTAACACGGTCAAAACACACATAAACCTAATCGAGTCTCGTGGGCCTTAACTACATCCTTATATATGTGGCTGAACATAGTTTAAACTACTGAGTAATTCCACTTAAGTGATCATTAATGCTTTGCAGTATCAGGAGCACAGCTGAAACTCATCTGCACTAGAAATTTTAATCAAGCAGTGGCTGATGTTTGAATTACTCTTTAGTTCAATCCTTGATATATTTTAATAATGACATATCATCTTACATTGTTACTCCCAAAGCAAACATCTTCTCATATTCATCTCTGGTGGAATAGCCGGGAATAACCTAAGAAAAGAATTAAAAGAAAACTCAGATAAATAAATTAGAGATTTAAGCAGATATTTTCCACAGGCCAAATTCTGTAATTATGGTCACACACAGAGTAAAACTAGAAGTAAGGCAGGTGTTTTATTCCACACATTCCAGTATTATGAAAGAACTGTCTGGTCTTTCTGGCAACACAATGGTCATGCAAGTCTCAAGGAAAGCATTTTTCTAGGCCCAAGACTAGCCCACAGAGAGAGTGGCATTGAATGGCCCAGAAAATTGGCAAGGGACCAGTAGGTCCAATTGTCCAGCTTGCCTTCAGAGCAAAGCAGTCCAGCTATCTGAATATCTAATCAACAATCAGCTGTTTGCCTATTGAGGGCTTTTACATCCTCCAAAGTGAGCCTGGCTGAACTGTTTTAGTCAAGAGCATGTACAGATCAGGCTCAGTCAGAGCAGAAGTCCTCCGATCAGGACAGGATTGTTCATTCTCTCCATCACTGCAGTTCAGCACACTTCAGGTAAGGGGGACTGAATTGGAATAAACAATGCAGAATTTGGATCACAGATTCTCCTGTGTGCTATTGTAAGTTGAGATAGTACCAATAATGTCTTAATTCAGCAAACACATGAAAACTGAACAGAAGAGGAGGAAAAAGAAAACAAGATGCAAATACCTACCATGCCATTAGTAATGATTAATCGAGGCGCATACTGACAGCTGGGAAAGAGTCCCAGAGGATGTCCGCTGTACATTACTAATGTTTGCTCTTCAGTCATCTCTGACAAATAGTGCATGACCAACCAGAACTGAAAGGGAAACCAATGAGAACAAGTGAATCCATTTCCATCTTGCAATGATGTTTCTTCATGAATCTCCCAAGCTTTGAGTATGAAGGCAGCTACAGAGATAACAAGGTGTATTTGTATATGGAATAGGAGCCAGAGCTCTCATCCCATTCTTGCTTTTAATAAAGTCCATTAAGGGACATCACTCAGCAGGAAACATAAATCACCAACTACAAAAGGTCTGAATAAGCTCCAGAATACTTTCACCAGTACAAACCCCAGAAATGTTTTGTTAGCATTTTAATGCATCATTTTTAGAGCTGTTCTAATTTTATCTTGATGTTAACCATTTGGATCTGGCACTTCTCTGGCAATGTTTCCAAAGCCAAACTCAAAAAAAAAAAAAAAAGCCAATTAAAATACCCATGCATATTGTTGATCCTAACTCAAAATAGATAATTCAGCATCTTCTGGTGCTTGTCATACTTTTGGTAAATCATCATTAAAATGTGCACTTAAAAATGAAAAATTTTCATCTTAAAAAAATCAGCTTTCATTATGGACAAAGACAGCCCTTGATGCAACCATGAGAGTGTGCGCGTGAAAGTATATGTACGTGCGTGTAAATATATTTAAATATATAAAAACACCTCTCACCTTCATGTTCATAATTCAATAGTTAATCTTGATCTATGCCAAAAAGCAGAACTGGACATTCTAAACGGCCTGAAGAGTTAACTCACATGCATTACTGTCTATTACAAAGCCCATTATATTCCACGGGAGTTTTAGTACATGATAATTAGACCTGGGAGCAACTTTGCCATGGAATATCAAAATTCAACAATAGGCTGAAACTAAAGTTTCTGTAGAGATATAAAAAGTAAGTTTTGAGTAGGACAGAATTGCTGATCAAAGACACAGCCATGCTATCCACAAATTAGCAGCAAACCAGTTGCAATGGACACTTGACCTCTGTGGTTGTGTCTTTAATCTGAAGTAAAAATGGTACAGATTTGAAGCCAGTTCCTCCTGACCCAACCAATTTCCAAGCTGAGCTTAACAAGCTAATTCAGGCAGGAAAGAGTTACTTTCTTGCTTTTCTTTTTCTTGTTTTGTTTTTGTTTTTATGAAAAGCATTGAATAGTGAAATTCTTGTCCCAGGGCAGAACAGCTAACAGACTGAATTTAGCAAGCTGGGAAAAAGGTGCAACAAAATGAAAAGCTGAAAGATAGTTAGATCTAGCTGCATTTTATATACAACCAAGCAACTTTTGAAAGAGAATCAATGAGGGTCTCAAAAGAAAGATCTAGTCTGCCTTTCCTAGATCAAAGAACTATACATAAAATGCAGTTCTGTTGTCTTGAGGCTGGCAAAGCTGGTAAGGGGAAATTTAGCTCTAGACATTGTCCTTTCTTTAGAAAATTATTCAGAAGAAAGCACAGGACTTTGTGGAAGATATACATGAAACTCAACCTTTTCACTGGGAATTTTGCAATGACATAAACTGACAAAAAGTGTGTTGTTTTCAAGGCATAAACAAAGAACAAAACGTTCCACCATAACTGAATCATTCATGTGATTGCTGCTCTAAGTAAGCAGAAACAAAAAGGTATTGTTTGTTCTGCTGTGAAACAACTGCAGGTCACAGCTCCATCTAACCTCCATGAGAACAAGGGAAAAGATAATATTTCTGAACTTGGCAGTGCTTCCATTTCACTTTGTAGTGAAACATCTGCCTAAGGGATGTCAGCATATTAATGCTACTATATGAGCTGCTGGCACTGCTCACACCAAAACCGCTGTAAAACCTTCGTGCAAGGTATTCCATACACAGAATAAAGAAAGGTTGTGCATTGCTGTGGTACCTTTCTTTCAAAGGGTTAGAACAGTTTTGCCTCAAAAGCCACCTAAGATTTCCATTAAACTCCCACTTAATAGATTAGGAAACTAAAGCCTGAGTTCTCTTAGCCACAAATGAAAAGCACAGTCAAATGGGGACAAAAACCCAGGTCTCACAGTCCTGTGCTATGGTCAGAAATCCATTACTTCTCCCTAACTGGGAATCTCATTTACAAGTTAGATTTGCTTGCTTTTTTTTTTTTTTTTTTTTAAACAGGAAGCCAAATTTAGGTAAAGCCACAACAAGGTCCATACATCATCCCTTAAGAAAGAAGTTGGCACTGTAGATCTGCTTTCAGTTATTTAACCTTACAGAAGAACTCAGGATCTTCCCAGCCTTCAGGAGTGACGCTAGCTTTCAGGATGATGCAGCTTTCTACCTGTGCCATATTTGTCCCACGCTGCAAAACTCACTGCCACATCTCCACCTGTCCCCTCCCCATGGCCTTGGAGCATAATGCCAAAGGCTGCAGGGATGATGTGCTTTCAGCATTCACAACTGAATTTGTGCCTGGCTGTCTACAGAGGCCCAGGATGGTTGTTCATTGAATGTTCCTCCTGCCACCACACACCTGTAGAGCATCCAGACCCAGACTGGTCTTGAGAGAATAAACTGAACTCATAAAAGGTAACACTTAAGTTCCCCCACATGCATTTTGCAGTATTTGGATTAAAGCAAGTGTTTTTAGTGTTATTTTTTGATAGAGAAGGATGATACAACCACACCTTAGACAGCCTAGCTCAGATTTTAGACAGGCCTTTACCTCCAATCTCTGAGAATGTCCGGTGGGTAATGTTCCTAGACGTGAAAGTAAAGTACACTAAGATCTGACCAGTAAGCACAAACGTTTACAGCTAATCTGTGATTTGATTGGAAGATGACTCAGGATAAAAATCTTAAATCAAATTCCTTTTGTCTTTCTTAAATCAAATCCATATTTTTTATCCCATTACTTGTTGAAATACGTTGTAAAAGTACCAGAAACAAGCAAACAAAAGATATACTTTGTTTCCTAGAATTCAGTTTGCCTCTAAAATTATTTGTGCAAAATAGAGGCACATGCAAAGGCATCAGAGAAAAAAATATAGAACTGTTCTTTACATCATCATACACAGCTTGATACTTTTATACTGCATTGTTTCTACTGGGCTGTCTGTGCTCTTCTTACCAAATAAAGCTCTCCGCTTTTATGCGGTTCATAACTGAGCATTCATCTATCCAGACAGGATGTTTTGGAGTATTTTGAGACAATGACTGCCAAGAATTATCACAAACTCTGCCTAAGCAGAATGTGCTTGGGGGAGGGTGAAATGAGTTTTATGAAACAAGTTACAAAAGTAACTGTGTCCTACCTGCGCCCAGTTGCTGAAGACCTGCCCATTTCCTCCGTAAGTGACAAGCTCCTGGGGAAACTGAGAAAAGGAATTTAACAATATTAAAGCAAGCAATTTCTGGAAATGTTCCAGAGTATATCCTGCTTTTAGAAGAAAAAAGAAAAAATCTCAGTTACAGATCTTCACTACAGCTTATTGCATCAACACTCTCCAGATTCTTGAAATCAGAAAATACCATCATAAAAGTAGTAGTTTAAGCAAAAAAAAAATCTTAAAATGTTTTTTATTGTTGTAATGGTATTTCAGTGATGCCAAATGCTACAAAGTTATTTCTGGGTTGCAGTTTCTGTAACAGACATCCCAGAAAACTCTGTTGAATAGGGTCTGAGTGATCTCACAGTCAGATTGCCACCGGCATTTGCTGCTGAAAGGGCCAAGGACCAGCAGGGCAGGGTTTTATGGCCTCTCCCTTGCCATTTGTGCAACAAATGCATTACACTGGGTAGTGCTTGTAAGGAGGGACTTTGGTCCTGTAACCCTCTAATAAATCTGTCCTTGAGAGATGAGTTTTCAAAGCTGCAGAAAGTATCAACATCTTTTTAATATTTGTTGTAGAAGCAACACACTAAGAGCTGAACTCTACCTATTTTACAGAGGGTCAAGCTCCTGTACACGATGGGAGCTGGAGACATCTCATTAGCATTACAGGAGGCCTCAGAAGTTAGAGCCAGGACCAGGGCCCACAGTACAGAATTAAAATCTACATAGAGTAGCAAATCTAAGAACTTAATACAAAAGACCCCAAGCCCCAGCAATCATAGCATAGCCCACAAGAAGAGAGCAAGAGAGATGTATAATCACATCCCCTTCAGGTCTAGCCTCACAGAAATAATCATTCTGCCATATCATACTGAAAAGTGGGGCACTACTGAAATCAGCCTGCTTAGCTAACACAGAGCAGCCAACTCCACATATAGAAGGACTGGCACGTACCTCAGGGCACAGAATCAGCAAAAGGCTAACGAACAACTAAAATCCGACTTAAGGTTTGGAGGGAGGATCATCTGCACGGAGGTTAATTTCACCCATATGTCTACATTTTTCAATTATTATACAAGCATATACAAGAAGTAACTTGCGGGCTTGCTTCTATCATCTGAATACTTTCCAGCTTCCTTATTTTCACTGTGCCTTACCTGAGCCACTGAGGGATCCAGATTATTCATGATCATCAGCATAATAGCAGCAGCTGATTTGGTCTTGCAAGGATATTCTTCTATGGGGTACGCCCTGAAACAGTATCCACCAAACTTCAGAGAGAGATTTCAACTCACAGATAAAGACAACAGCAACAAAATACCCCACAGAAATATCTCTGAATGTCAAATTGCCTTGAGTTACAAGGTTTTATTTAGAAGGGAAGGAAAAAAACTAAAAGGAGAAAGTGCAAATCTGAAGTGATGTGTACAGACAAATCAGGTTTTTTGTGGTGGCCATGAGTTCTCTCTGCTTCTTAGCCTGGACTATTTGGAGCATGTTTGAACTGGTCTTTGTATCCCAGCTGCCAGGCCAAGCAGCTACATCCTGCAACACCAAGGAAAATGGCATCAGTGGAAGCTGCTTTCAGGCTCAGCAGCCTTGTTATTTAAGATCCTATCAGAGGAGAAAAACATCCAGTTTGAATTTCAGTCCCAAAGCAGCTCTCAAAGACATAACTAGTTAGAAGAAATCTGTGTGGGTTTTTTGGTTTTTTGTTTTTTTTTTAAAAAAAAACTACATTAGATGCATTTCATCCAGAAGTTTGAGGTGTTTGTGAAACCTTCACAAAGCTGTTTTTGAGTCAGGTTTCCTAGCACTGATGTACTTTCAGGGCAGCTGCTGCAATCACCTCACTTATCTTCTCCTCCACCATCTATTTCTTGTATCAAATTGTATTAAAACTTGTAGTCTTACAGTTACACTGTCACTCTTCAGGGCAGAGACAATCTCTTTGCTATGTGTTTGTACAGGCCTTAGTACAATTGTCTGGAGGCCTCTAGGGTCTCATACCAAAAATAAGTATAACCATTAATCAAAAGTTTCACTCTTTTGCTCTTTCCCTCTACATAAGCAGCAACGTTATCACAGACACTAGAAATTCCTGATGGTAGATAGCATCATTTGACATTTCCTAAATCATCGTCCTTTTATTGACCCACAGATCCTCAATTGCTGGACATTTGCTTTATATGGGGAAGATAGTTACACTGAAAAGGTTAGGCTAAAGAGCGCCAACTACAAAAGAGTCAGACATCTGCTGCCCAGCTCCTGAGCCAAGATCTGAAGTGTATATTGAATAGATTTAGCAAATGGGCTCCTCCCATGGTCCTATATGCATTATCCTAGCTATTTACATCAGGATACTAAAATAAATGCCTTGCAGTCACTGCCAAACTGAGAGGAAAAGCATATGAATTGTTCAAAATACATTTTTGTTGCTAGTGGGTTTTTTCTTCTAAGTTTAAGGTGATAAAATAACAGGATTTCGGTAGAATATGATACCAGTTCATCAAAAGGAGTTACTTCCATATGAGACTACTCAGAACATAACCAACACCATGTTCAGGTATTAGCTAACAGAGTGCTGATAAGGGAACGAGGGTGTTAAATGAAACAGAAAAAAGCTGGACCGTGCTCTCTTGGAAATATAAAACAAAACCAAATACCAATAGACTACAAAGAACAAAAGGCATTTACTTAATCTCTAAGGCTCTAAGAAGCTATTAGGAAGGGTGGGCAAAGAAATAGATACAAACTATGAAAAAAATATTTGAATCTGTCAAAGAGTCACTGATGCCAGCAATGGAAATCAGCTGGTGGATTGTCTCATCCAATCTCATCTCTACTTTAGGACTCAGCTCCTCTGAAGTCCAGCACTGCAATATCTTTCCAGTCTCCCCATAGCTGAATTCTGCAAGAGCTGACCGCACACTAGCATGGACAGCACAGAAATATATTCATTTTTGCAAATTAGGGTGCTTTTCAGTTGCTTGTTTTATTCAGATTTCTTAGACACTAACCAGGCCCCTGCTGGATGCAAAAAGGAATCAATCAGTCAAAAAAAAAAAAAAAAAAAGTAGCTGGCTCCTGGCAGCCCTCACCAAAACTATTCTGCTTCACAAACATTAGCCTCACTAGCCCCACAATGAAGCAATGCTCCAAAACCATCAGGCAACAAGCCCAGCATATTACAAACCAAGGTCAGAGACAGGCTCCAAGGACTGAAGAACATGCAGCATCCCTTTTAAGCCCAGGAAGCCTTCTCTGTGGTGCTGAAGAGCAACCAGCCACTCACAGCAGGTCCTAAGCCATCCAGTCATATGATCTTCCCTCTTGGCTCAGCCAAGATTTGACTTACAGGAACTCAGGACTATTGCAGACTTTCTGTCCAGGTTGCAATTAGAGGTCAAATAAAGACTGGTCCCTTGAAATTTTAAGGCTCACATTTCAGTGCATTTGGGACAGTTCTAAAGAGGCTCATGGCATGTGGTAATCTTCTCTTGTAGGACAAAGCTGGTGTTACAACATAGGACACCGCACAACCCCTTCTGGGTGACTTGGCAGACTGCTGAGACCGGTACATCTTGATTGTATGCACACACACTGCACAGGTAACACTGTGTGAGTGATGCTGAGCTTTACAGTGTGCAGCAAGACCGTCCTGACCCTGCCAGGGACCATCCAGAAGGGTGCGGAGTGTCTCCTGAGTGGCTCCGTGGAACTCTGACACAGAAAGAGGCAGGACAAAATCTGGAGGATGAAGAATCTGTTATGTAGCTTTACAGAAAAGCATCCCGAAACACTGAGTTACACTCATTGGAAATGAAACCACTGTCTCTAGTGACACACAGGACACCTGATTTATTCAGCTGATACATTTTGTTAATGTCATGACATGACTTCTGCAAGAGATAAAACAGGATGCAGTGGTGTCTCTATTCAAAGGTTACTTCCACAGGTGAGAGCTGGTAAGCAAACACCAAGCAAATGCAACAAATTCTGAATGCTCTAGCCCTTACCTCATCTCAATATCTGGAAAGAATCTGTACATATATATATGTCCATACAGCCTGAGTTCTTCGGCAAATTCCAGCGCCAGTATCTTTTGTATTTCAGGTGGGAAATAACGCAAGGCATTCCGCAAAGCCAGCTGCCAAAAAAAGCAAAAGACACACAAACACACACACACAAAACAAGGTAAGAGAAATGCAGGTAAGCAGATGGCCCTGAACTTTAAGCAGACTCAGCTGGAAACCTGCCCAGGATAATACAGTGATGATTTTTAAAGGCCAAGCTCATATCAGGGGAGCAACCATTCCTGCTTTACTGTTGAAATGTCTCCATCTGCATCTTTCCTTGTAGATTAATTGCTGACTATAGGGTGGCCTACCCTTCCCCGCCTGGCCCCAACTCCGTAGTGAGAGATTTTGGAGGTTTGTTAGGTAGCACTCAATCCTGTAGATCAGAAATGGGCAAATTCCCTCTCACAGTGCTAGGGGGCACTGAGCTACCAAGAAAAATGTTCAGAAATCATTAATCTGAGAGCCTGAACTCCTAGAGACACTGAAGATCCTACTGTACTTGCCATTCAAGTAAGGGATTTTGGCCCTGCATTATGTGACTTGGTCACAGATGAAGATGTTTTTGGGCTAAGTTTTATTAGATAAAGATTCACTACATGTAGCATCCTAATATACTGCAGAAGGTGGCAGTTTACACTATTTTATTGATGCTACATGCATCACTTCCAAATTAGGTAAAGTGATTAGTAAGCACTCAATTAAATTCTGCATATGATAGTAAGAGGCTTATACTCTCTATTGCTTTCAAAGACATTACCCATAGTTTGCAAAGTACATTTCATCCTTTTGGATGAAAGAAACCATAAATAAGTTACTATCTTTAGTAACAATCATGTCTGCACATTTCATGTTCCATTTGTTTAAAACCATAATGAGAATAAAGATTTTTGTAATCTTTTAAAAAGCCAACTGCATGCAAAGATACTAAACGACCTTATAAATTCCCCTACAAATGGCAGCACTATTCAAACAACTCTTAGTTGAAGAGGTTCACAAACTATGCAAAATTTCACAGCTTCATTAAGCTGATTGGAAGGACTGGGCGAGGGCAGAAGGAAATCAAGTTTGCTTCTACATCTGGTAAGATCCTAACCAAGAAAACTCAGTTTTGGAGAGGGCTGAGTACTCCCCATGCTTGAAGCACCTGCTGTTGGCAGTTCAGACTCATGAAAGCAAGTATTTTCTGGAGGAAGCAAAGGGGTGGGTTGTAATACAGGAAACAGATTAGAACAAAGCATCTAGAACCCTCCAGTCTAGGTATCTTCACTTTCTTTACTTTTCTGAGAGAAAAAAAATACCCTGACAAGAAGTCACAAAAAGCTCTACAAAGCCCTCATTTTGGCTCAGTGATGAACCTCTTGTTGATTCAACATAAGCATGGTTTGGACCTCATGGCTAGAGTTCTCCAGCTACTTCATCACCCGAAACTGCTGGTCCCACATACCTTAGAGCACATAGAACAGTATTTCTAAGTCTAAAAATACCCCTTAGAGAGTGTTCTTGTTGGCATGCTTACTACTGAACACACACAGGTCAGATGCTTTTGCATCAGCAAAGCTATGCTGATTTACACCAGATGAGGATCAGACCTGTAAAACCCTGCAATGAAATTTGCCATTTCACACAGAGAATGACAAGGGGAAAAAAAATCTGTTTACCAGGCTAGCAAATGCAAATTCCATCTTCAAATACCACCTGATTATTCTTCACAAAGATAGGCAGCCATTTTTCAAGAGAATGTCACCAAGCTAACAAAAACCCCAGCTACATTTACCCTGTGACAAAACACGAGAGGTTTTTCAAAGTCAGTATTTTTGAGTGAAGCAGCCATCAGAATTTTAGCTCTGAAAAATTTCTAAAGTGACAATGAAATGCTACATCCCTTGTAACAACAAAATTAAGTTCTACAAAAGAAACAAAAGAGTGTTGCCTGTTGAAATGAAAAAAATGTTGCCACATTTGGAATTTTGGCTGCCTATGAGAACTACAGAGAATGATCAGGATGAAAACATTTTGTTTCCAGTCTGGCAAGGATGACCCAGGCTTTGATCAGTGTTTTATTTCTATTATAATGAATTTTTGTATTTACCCAAAAAATAAGAGCAAGCAAAATCTGTTTGCATTTTCAAACAAATTCACTTAAACAGATCCTCTGTCCTATTAGTGTTCCATGTTAACAGAAGCCTGAATTTTGATGATGCAAGCATTAAAGAAACATGAATTCTGATGCTACACGAAGGGCAGGAAGGGCTCCTGGGTTGTGTAGACAATAGAGTGCTGATTTTATAAAAGGAGACTAAGACTGTGGCTTGTTTAGCCTAAAAGAACAAAGGTGGCATTTGATTGCTGTCTCACTGCAGGATAAATGTCAAAGCAGGAAGGCACTTCAGGGAAATGCTGGAAGAGGAATAAATAGCTATTAATTAGCCATGAAGAAACAGTCTTCAAATTAGAAGAGTTTAAATATAAGATTCTGAAAGAGCCTCTTAATAGGAGAGCTAGGACACTTGAAATTGGTTAGATGGAGCCTGACTGGCTTATGAAAAGCTATTTGCCACATGTATCTGGATGAATTTTGTGTATTCATTACTGAATCATAAACCAAATAACCTCAGAAAGGCACTCAGGGACCAAATTCAAATAGGCTGATCATGCTTTTGTGGAAAGGCAATACAAGGCCACCTATTCCTTAAGTTTCATTAAGGAACCATATCAAATATTAATCTAACCTTTATATAGGATTAATTTTACCCATAATGGGTAAATTTTAGATACTGTGGGCTTGACACTCAGGTGTTATTCCTGTTCCTAGTTTTCACTCACAGCAGCTTAAGCTGCATGTTCTTAGCAGCTCTGAAAATCAGGTTCAGAGTTCATTGGAATTTGAAAAATCAATGGTGGTTATACTCCTGAACCTGTTTGGTCATTTTGCAAATCCCACCATGAATTTGTGGAGAGTCTCTGATTCAGCTCAGCACAATGCAAGTATTTGACACAAAGTCTTCCTCTCAGATCTGCCAAGTGGATCTAATGCTTAGTTCTTCTGTTTAAGCTCTCACTAGTAGACTCTCTTTTTGTACTTACTGGAATTCACACAGCAAAACATGATCCTGCTGCCATTTAATCAAAAGTCAGAACTCATCAACATCAACAGGAGGTAGTCAAAAGAGTCTATGAAACCCTGCTTCAGTCAATCAACTTTATCTTTGTCATGGGAGTCTCTTGAGAAATCAAATCAGCCTCTTGTTAATTGGTTCTTGTTGAAGAGCTGGTGCCTCTTCAGAATGAATGGCATTCATTTTCCTTCCAAACAACATTATAAGGACTTCCAATTTAAGGATCTCAAGACACTTCACAAATACCAAGATCTGCAGCCTACCTCTTTACTAAGGGGAAAGTAAAGCATAAAAAGCAAGTGATCAGCTCAACAGCCTCCATATTAGCTCTCCTGTCTTTTCCCAGTGAAGATATTTCTTGCCTCCCACCTGTCTCACATCTGATGATATCCAGGCCCAGAATCATTGGCAGAACTATTCTCTAACCAGTAACAGTAAGATGTTGTTGTTTCATTTGTTATTTTCCCTGGACAGATCTCAGTTCAGACCAGCTCAATTAGAAAGTAAGCATGGCAATTTCTGACCAGCCATTGCTATAAATGCCCCACTGGCTGTGAAAGTTCAGTTCTTTATCACCAAAACTTTCTAAAACAGGAGCTAACAGCTGACCTTCCCAATCCATATATAAACTTTCAAAAGTGGCCTGATTTCCAGCTGCATAAAGCAACCATCAAGGGCAAGCATCCTCCTTCTTCACCAGTAAGGTCAACCAGATCTTCAGGTGCTATGCAACTCTGCAACACTTCCAGCTCCAATTTTTAACTCTTTATACCAGAATGTCAGGGAGAAGCAAGGGCTGGCTTCTTCCTAAGGAACAGGAAACCAAGGCAAAACACAGCCAGAAGGGCAGAGGCCTCACCAGCCAGGGCTCTATCCCACAGCAAGGAGAGCAAGGCAGGGTAGCAGTGGCAGCCAGGTTCAACCAAGAGTCCAGATCATCAGGAAAGTTTGTGGTGATGAGGTAGGTCCAAACTCAAGTCAAGAATGCAAGCCAGGATCAGGTCTGATGACAGTAACCAGTCAGACACAGCCCAGAGATGACTAGGCCAGTCCACAGTGACAAGGCGGATCCAAGGTCAAGCTGGGAAGATAGTCTGCAGGCTGGGGTCCAGATCAATGAGGCTACAGCCAGGAACAGGTATAGCTGTGGCTGAGCTAGGAACCAGTACCCCTACCACATAGCTCAAGAAGGAGTGACAGTCCAGGACTGAGCTTAAATGGAGCCCCTGGGGCCATGGTGTGGGTGGGGCCCCCAGGTGAGACTGGTCAGGGCTGTTAAAGGCCTATTAGTGCCCTCAGGGCCCAGACATAGGAACACAAATTAAGATATTGCAATCAGGTTAGAGATAATTATGTTGGGGTAGGAAGAAGGCTGTAACATGATTGGACTCAAAGACACATAAGGAAACCAATACATGGATAAGGAAATGTCATTTTTTTCTGATTCTAAGCAACACTGACAAGTGTATATTCCTCCCAAGTTGTGCCAGCTTTACTAGAAGGTCAATGAGTATGCAATGTCCTTGCTTTGCAAAGGACACACCAGGCATGAGGTTTTAGGGGTAAGTTATTTGCGACATATTTATACTGAGATACAGAAGCTGAGAAACAAAAAGCTAGCATTTCCTGATCCGGGAAGGGAAAGAGAGAGGATGCGGCTGTTTCAGGCCCCAGGCAAAGAATGCAGAAGGAAGAGAACTCAGGAAACATATAAACAAAATCAGTTCTGAGAAATGGTTTGATTTATCCAAAGAGATTAAGGTTGGTATGATAGGAAGAATTATATATCTCTTCAGCAGGCCCCAAAACACACAGATTTTGATAAATTTCACTTATAGGAGGCCCCCCCCCCCAAAAAAAAATATTGACAGTGCTAAGGTATACTACTGTAAAAAAGAGTAAAATTAGAATGAAGGCAGACGAACAGAGGGACAGATCCTTACTGAAAGGAACTAGCAAAGCACTATTAACTTCTGTCAAGGCTTCCTATGAGCACTTTAACTAGAAAATGAATGCAGTGTCATATGGAAAGACAAGCCTTGCTATATACTCAGCACTACACACTGCCAACAGTATCTGGAAGCTTGTCTCAAGGCTTAAACACCACCTTGCAAACAGACAACCTTTTCTAAGCATGGAACACCTCGTAAAAAAAGAGATTTGGCCTTTCAGATATACAATAAATACCAGCTGAGCCTCTAAACCTGTTAAGAGTTTAAGGTGGAAGATTAAGAGTAAAATAAATCAGCAAGGAAGCTTTTAAATCTTTAACAGGCTAATAAAAAAACCAACAAGCATGACCTTTTATCATATGTGGTAGATAAGAAGGGGAGATGAGGGTAGGATGCCAGACAGTAGCCTGGGACTGGGACCAGAACAGCAGTCCAGCAGAAGCTCTCTCCTTGCAGCAATTACGGGAGGCAAGAAACTATTCCAGTTTCTATACAGGGAGTGAGGGCTTTGTCACTGCATTCTCTTCCCAGGTAGACAGTAGGATCTGGCATCCTTGTAAGCGATACCACCTCCTCCTCCCCTGCAACATGGACTCCTACGGGCTGTAGCAGATTTCTCTTGGGGGGAAAAGTGAGTTTAGCCAAAACCCAGGCATAAGGAATGAAATGGGAGACATTTGGCAATGTTCTGCCATGCAGTGAAGCTCGCTCCCTGCTCCTTTATCTTCATAGCCGTCACCACGGTCCCCTCTGCACACTTAGTAGCCACACTTCCACATGTCTGAGCTGTCCCAGGCACAGACAGCCTCAGCCATGAATGCTGCCTGGTGCCACAGTAAATCCTCTTTGGATATCTCACAGCTGTTCCCCTTTTTACCCTTTGCCTGGGCTCTTCTTTGCTTGTGGAAGTGGACTTTGAAAGAATTTGGCTGCTCATGCCAGTGGGGAACTCCCACGAAAAGCAAGGAAGTTGTGAGCAACTTGTTAGTGGAGAAGGTACTTTGGTGTACTGACCAGAACGTCATGTTATAACTGGTGTTATATGTGATGAAGCACAGACTTTCAAACTAAGGAACCCACCTTTTCCTCTCCCACACAAAATTCCTAAGGATCTCCACCCATCAACCATTATTTTCTGCCGCTAATTTTTTTTTTAACTCTAGCATGAAATAATGCAATGATTACTTTAGTGCTCGCGTAGACAATTCAAACAAAAAGACACAGGAAAAGTTACACAACTAAAGACAAATATTTAACCCAACTTCTTACAAACTTGCCTAAATTCCAGAAAAATTCAGACTAGCATTTAAAATAAATGATCTTTGCATCTTTGATACAAACATATGTATGTGTGCCTGGTTTGTCCCAAGCTGTTGATTCTCCACATTTTGTTTACTGTATTTGAGGGGCTAGCTTTCACTCCCATAAATATGCAGTGTTCTTGTGATGGCATTCATAATTCCATCGCCAAGGAATGATGCTGGATTGACAGCACTGGAGCCTAAGGCCTCTTGTTCAGCTACTTAAAGGCATGGAATCTGTTGCGCAGCAAATCTCCCTCATATCAAACTGCTTGTATATGTGGGGAAAGAAAGCAAGCAAAAAGGCTGAAGAGTTCCCAGTACTTTATCCCATTATCCACTGAAATTAAAAAAGCAAGGAAATGCATTTGCCACAAAGTTAGGCCCACATCCAGAAAAGCATTTGAGGCAATCAGGTCTGCTGCTCTGAGCTGCATTTACCTGAAAGGAAGACAAATGAGGCCCTACGAAACCCCATGTTACCTTTTTCTCCTGAGCAGTGAGATTAGGGGTTCTCACAGGTGCATGGGGTACTCCTTTCCTCTGGCCTCTGTTTTCGGGCAGAGGGTGTAGAGGAAGGCCACGACAGATTTCCTTCAGGCTGGTCATAGCTGCTGTGGAATTACTGGGAGGAAAGGAAAGGCAAACTGGAGAGGCACGAGGACTGGGGAACAAAGCGTGCAGGCCAGCTCCTGCTGAGCGGTTGAGATGTGCCACCACTCCGGCGTGATCTCGAAGAGGACAGCCTGTCCTCCCGCTTTTGCAAACAGGCCTGCAAAGCACTGAGGGCAGGTGGCACAGATGACACACCTCCCCCCTCTGAGCCATGCCATTGGCTCTTCCTTCCACCCCCAAAATGAATGATTCACAGTTTTGCTGTTTATTTTCTAGGTGCTTTGTCAGCTGGTGCTCTGCTAACCCTCTGGAGTAAATTCAGCCACTTTCCAAAGCAGTTGATTCCCCCAGTTGCCTAGTGAGAGTGACAGTCTTGCGCATGAACCTTGCCTGGCATCACAAGGACTGTGCCTTTACATTTCTATAGCACAGGAACTGAATAAAACTATTCATCATGATTCATGTCACTATCCAGATACGTTGTTCCAGTAAGACAGGCATTCTCTGTTTGACACCCCTGGGTACGGGCTGTTCCTCTGATCTGATCAATTTGTCGGCTAGAAAACAGTGGCTGTCAACGATAACAACAAAATTTCTACCCTTACTTGTTAGCTCCTCTTAGCTCACAGGAGTGCCTGGATTTTAGCAGAATTAAACCAGAAACATAGCAGCCTCATCAGCACTGGTACCAGTTTTCTCAAGCCAGGTAATAATAGTGAGGAGGAATTAAGGCTTTCAGTTCTAAGTCACTTTTATATCCCATGGTCAACAACCACTGCAAAGTCTTATGCTACTGCCATCCAGACATCGCAACTAAATGAATAAGCTTAACTTTGACTTTCCACTTAAAATGCAATGTGAACTTTGCTCTCTGTTTTGAGCTGTTGTTTAAGTCATCCAGCAGCTTCTTGATCTCTGTTACATCCATGGAACTACAACTCCCAGTCATGGAATTTTCTCAAGTGCCGCTGTTAAAGCCTGGTGAAATTAACTGGGAGAAACATTCCAGTTAGCAATGAGCCTAAAACCTGGGAATAAAAAAAGACCACATTTTCCCACAAAGGCATCAATCAACGAGCAATGACTACAAAGCACGGTTATTAAATGACAGCATCTCATTAATGTCACGTTGGCTTTAGCTCTAGGACATACTGCACAACCCCAGCTCCCACTGGAGATGCTTCAGTTGAAAGACTCCGAACGTCCCAGGAGAGCTGAGCACACGGCACACTCAAACCCACTGAAGGACACTGATTGTCATCTACGGCAGGAGAATTTTGTCTTGCAATTATACAGTGTTTTGGCTGTTTTTGAACAAAAGGCAAAGACAAAAAAGAAAGGAAAAACTCTCCTTCATATTTTAAGTTTCTATTGGGTTTTCCTATTAAAAATATATAAAAAAGGAAGATAAGGGTAAACTGAGAAAATTCTATCACAAAGCATAGCTAAATAACCCTGCCTTACATAAACGTCCTAACCCAAGGACAAATAAATCTTTCCTTGTGTTTCTTTGTATGACCCACATTCTCCATATCCCCCTAACGTGTGATCCTGTGCACATGTGGGCACAAGGATAACCTCTTCCGCATTTGGACTCTCATCAGACCTGCTTCCCTCTGCAACATCAGTTGGAAGTTAATGGCATTACACTGACTTAAAAACTGAAGAGAATGGAGCAAAGGAGGGAATTCACTCCCTGAATTAAATTATTTCTGGGGCTAAGCACTTCACACTGTGATCTCCACACGCTGCAGCCCTTCTGGGTCGCCAGGAGCTCTGTGCTGGAATTACCCCTGTGCAAATCTGAGTTCAGGGTCATGCCCAGTGTTGTTAGGTCTTTGGGGCAGGCAGGTGTTTCAGCGGTGCCCGGTACCCTCCAGGGCACGTCCCAGCTCATGTCTTTGTTTGATGATGGAAAGAAACCCCTCGTGTGTGTCCGGCTGAGCACTTTGTAATGCACATAAACGCCGCAAAGCCTCCCTCCTCTCCCCACGCCCCGCAGCACCCTTGTCCGTGCCGGGCAGGGGGCTTCGCCCCGGGGGGGCGGGCAGTGCCCCGCTGCAGCGCGGGTGTCATGTGCCGGCCGCCTGGCAGAGGGTGCTGCAGGGACAGCCGGGACCAGCTGAGCACGCCTGCTCCCGCCCTGCACACGCACACACACATAGACACACACACACACACACACACACACACACACACACGCACACACGCCCCCCACACCCCGGCTCCTGGAGGAGAAGATGCGGCTGGAAAACACCGCCTGCATCTGAGAGCAACAGCGACCAGCCCAGCTGACGAGGAGGTGCGGAACCGAGCCAGCCCCCTCCTCCTCCTCCCCCCTAAAAAAAAAAAAAAAAAAAAAAAAAAAAAAAAAAAAGCACATATAAAGAACAGGAAGAAGATCACATGTTATAATAATCCCCTTTGCAGCCAGACAGGACCAGAGAGGAGAACTGCCCAGTCCGGACTGCGAGATGTGCTAGGGGCTGAAAGGGAGGCAGGGAGAAAACTTGGGGATAAGCGAAGAGCCCCGGGGAGGGCAGGCGACCCAAGCCCTACGCCGCGCTGCGGGGCAGGACCTGCCCTCCGGCGCCCTCCGTCCCCCCGCGCCCCGGCAGCGGAGCCCCCGCCCGCCCCGCCGCAGCGCGACGCCCTCCCGGCCCCGCCGAGCCCCGGCCCAGCCGCCGGCCAGGGGCCGCGGGGCAGCGGCGGGCACGGCCGGGCGCTCCCCGGCTCCGCCACCGCCACCGGCGAGCTGGCGTTTGGCTTGCTTTCCGCTGTTCTCCCCCGGCGCTCGCTGTGTGCAGCAAATCCCTTAGAGGGGGGCAGAAGTGGCTTCCGTGACAGCAGAGGGAGGAGGGAAATAAGATAAAATAAACCAAAACAAAATAAAACGAGCGCGGAGCCAAGAAATCACTTGCTTCTCCTCGTCTCTCGGCGAGCGCAGCCAGCTCTGCTCCCCCGCTGCCCCTCTGCCGCGGGCAGCGAGGGCAGCAGGGACCGGGCAGGCACCTAGCCAGGCGCCCGGGCTCGCCGCACCCGCACCCCGCCGCTCCCCCGCGGCAGGGAGAGCTGCCGGGGGCAACCGAGGCAGAGCCGAAAACGCGGCCCCGCAAAAAGCAGAGAGCAGAAAGTAAAGTTTCGAAATAGCATCCGAACAACCGCAAAGGACCGGACCGGGCAGAGCTCTCCGCTTCGCACCCGCCCTCGATGGTGCATTCAAGGGGCTACGCCAAGGATGTGAACATCCCTTGCCTGCGGCATGAAGAGGGATAAAGACGCAGAAAATCCGTGTTATTTATTTATTTATTGGAAGCAATGTACGGGTGACACCCAGAAGGCATCTGAGCCCTGAAAAAAAAAAAAAAAAAAAAAACCCTCTGGACCCAAACGAAAACAAGAAGAATGAGACAGCAGCCCCGACCCCTACACTAGGAGGAAGGTGAGCAGAGAGAAAGAAAGAAAGAAAGAAAATATAGAAAAGCCATGCAAGCACCAAACCTGTAGATTTCTGCAGCTATTTTTTGCTTCACTGAGGACAGATATTTTACTGACAGCCATGCAGCATAAAGGCATCATGCTGATTGTGTTCTTGGAGTATTTTATTTCTGGCCATGGGGAAGCAGGTAAGCAAAATAAATCAATATTGTCATCCATAAAACAATTCAGCCTAAGCTGAGCAAAGGGAGAGGGAATGGAAATCAAACCTGCAAACTTGGTTAGAAATTTTTTATGTCAACATCTTTTTTTTTTTTTTTAGATTGTATACTTATAAGGAATCTGGGTTAGTCAATATATATAAATACTTCTTATTCCTCCAACACACAGCTTTGCAGCTCAGTCTCCATCCTGCAACTTATGATAGAATGTATAGTTTCCTATGTCCTTAAGATACAACAGTGTACTATTTTTGTGAATGAAAGAAAATAAGACAGAAAGGAAGAGGGCAATGGGTTGAGGTATTCTGGATATTTGTTTTGAGGAAGAAACACTGCTTTGCTAGGCAGGACAAGAGTGAAATGACAACGTTCTTGGACAGTGTCAGAGGAGGGATCTGATTCATTCTATATTAACTTCATTTTGCATCACTATTAGTCAGAGACACTCTTTAGGAACTACTGTTTATCCAAGACAGTCCACTCACTCAGGATCTCCCCTGATATGATAGTTAACATGCAACGGACAAGACTAAATTAGCATTAGGGAATAAATAGACTGGGACAGAGAGAAAAGTTGATTAGTTGTGTCTGTGTGTATGTGGGTGTACAGATAAGCCTATTCAGAAATGATACATCTGCCTGGTATTTACCTATGGTCCTAAAAATACCTTGATTATGAAAGAGAATAATTCTCTGAGGGAAAGGAAGGAAGGCATTACATTGTATTTTTCCTGCTGTGGTTTAATACATCTTTAAGGTTAAAAGGGATGAATTATGCAGATCAGGTCAGAAAAATAAAAACAAGCACTGATAAGACAACAATACATCGTCCTCGACTTTCCCATTGGGATACTGGCTTGTGGTCTTTCTTTCTGTAGAGAAAAGCCTATCATTGGTTTAAATTTCACCTGCATGCCCAGAGTATTAGGATAGGAACAACACTCTTCATGCAGTGATTTGAAAGCTATTGAAGTGTTCAGCTACTCTGCAGGCTCCAGTTAGGTTAAATGCAGATCAGGTGGCTTCAGCTCAGATTATGCCTTGGTTAAAACCCTTCTGATAACATAGACACTGGATTTCCACAACTGCAAGTGTTATTTTCTTAAAAACTGAAAACAGCTCATAATTTACAATCCTGCCATATTACCCAGTGACTCACTTGGGAAAAAGCCTGGCTATTACAGCGTTGTTGGGAAGGAGTGGAGGGAGGACATGGTACCTTAGTCCTTTTAGTGTCTTATCTTGGGTATTCACTAGTTTTCCAGGTGAGGACACTCCCTGTAGGACACATAAGTTGACACGTAGCACAGAAAGGTTGCAGAGATGCCTCATTAAGTTGCTGATACCGTTGGGGAAAGCAGTCTGTTATAAACTAGCCTAAATTTGCTCTGCATCCAACTCACAAAGTGAAAACATATCTTCAAGGAAAGGCAGCCCAAAGCTGACTGCTTGGAAAGTGAATTTGAGGGGAGCGGATGTGTTCTGTATTAAGTTAAGCACTCTCAGAATAATGGTGTAGGGATGGTGATTAATAGCAAAATAATTGGATTTTGAAGGTGATGACACTAAGGATTCAATGTCACTTTAAATAAATATACAGTGCTTGCTCAAAAGGTTGCGTGAAACACCAACCCGCAAAAGCACAAGGGCTACCTGTTCACTTCTATTTTTTTATTTTTTTAGAAGCAATGTAAAAATCTTGAATTAATCTTGAATCTTTACAGGTCCTATTGCAGGCTGGGTCAGTATTGCTTAGATTAAGGCTCTGACGGCATCTAGCTAATCTGTGTAAAATAATTTGGAAGTCTCAGCTTTTTCCTGAGCAGAGAGGTATATAGAGAAGTGGTTTTTCTTTCATGCCTTATTAGCCTATACAGTAAACTTCCTTTTCAACCCTACAGTTGGCCCCTCCTGATCAGAGGTGAGATAAATCGATGGGGTAGTTTATGAGGAATATATGGGGGAAATATTTGCCTTTTGCCCATGTCCATGCAGATAACACAGTCAGGGCTGTCAGGATTGGCTTCTCAGATCTTTAAACATAATGCAAAGGGGTAAAAATCTTAGTGCTTAGACTGGAAGGGTCAACTAGGTTTTATATTGCGAGATGTGACACTTGGGCTGTCCTTCCCCTTGTCTTATTCAGGTAGGAGGGCTGCATACCCCTCATATAAACCCCACAGCAGCCTGAAAACTGTTGTGCATTGGGACAACTCAGGGGACTGCCAGCAGCCTGGGCTCTTGCTTCACACTCTGCCAGCCGATACCCCCCAAGGAGAGCAGTGCCCGGGCCAGCTCTCCTCCCGATGGCAGGTCTCCAAAAGGGGGCGTGATGTGGTCAAAAATGGCCATTTCTAGCACCAGGCTTAAAATGAGTTGCGCTGCCTGGTTATCAGCGGGGTTTGGCTTCCTATGGTCTGGGGTTATTCACCTCTTCTGTAAATGAGGCTTCAGGTGCTGGAGCCAAGCACTGCGCCAGGAGGGATGCAGGCGAGCAGACCACAACTAGCCATGCTGGAAGACTGCCCAGATCTAGGATCTTATTCTCACTCTGGCTGTGCCTCAGGCCATGGGGCATTTGGGGTTCAGAGCTTATTCAGAACTTCATTTTTGGAATATTTAGAAAGCTGCAGTTGTGAGGGCTCTTTTAGTGCTAAAATACATCTGGCTACTCATAAATGGATGAAGACCTGCCAAACCCGTTGCATGTTGGCCCCAGACAAACCCATTGCATATTGGCCCTAGACAAACCAAAGGGTTGTAGCACTTTCATTGTTACCAGCATTACAGAAAAAGTTCTAGGTCTGATTAATAAGGACTTGAGTAACTCATGTCCCCAAGGCGCTTAGCTATAAATGAACATTCAAAAGTTTTTGTTATTTAAAAAGAAAGTCAATCAGAGGTAGAACAAGTGAAATTCAGGTGGGCACGTGTGTGTGCACCCATACACGCTGAAACTGCTCCATCAAGACTTTAGCAGAAGACATCCAAAGTTTTCAGCGTTTAAAAGTTGCTCAGAACTGTCGAAGCTGCTCTCCTTTTTCATCGTAGGAGCCTTGAATGCACAAAGTCATGATTTTGCATACAGACAAGAAATAAAAAATCCCAGTCCAAATCCCATAGAAAATATTAGGCATCTTTCTAGTCACATCAGCAGGTTTTGAATCAGGTGTTACAAGGCTCTGAAGTAAGCCATCTCTGTTTGAAACTGTCTCCCGGTAGTATCAGTGGTGTGTCCTCTCTTGAACTGTACGGCACCCTAATCATCAGATAACACTATTGTTATAACACGCGCCAGGCATGTGCCACTGCCCTGCCACTTTGTGGCACAGCTCTGAGGGAGCAGAAAACAAACAAATAAATTAGTGATACCATAGTGAGCCGAGCCACCCATCATGGAGCAAAAGCTAACCAACCTCAATGACATACACTGCCCATGCACAATCAAACTGTTTATTTTGTTATGAATTATTCAGTGAGCTCTCCTGGCATTTGAGATAAGTCATTTGGTTGCCTGGCTGCTGCATCTCTTCTGCAGTGGTCCCCCCGCTGTTCAGATTACACATTTCGTGTTATTTCCACAGAATCAGTGAGTGATCAACAGGCTGTGCTATCCTTGTGGCCAAGCAATGTTCTGCCAATTGAGTTCTTTAAATGCAAAGCTTTTAATCAACTGCAGATTTTGTTTTCCAGTCTCTCTCCTTCTCTCAACCTCCCTTCCACTAATTTGCATGTTGTTCTTCTCCCACTTTCCTAATGACACAGCAGTTTGGACAGGAACTATTTATTGATGTTGCTGCATTAGCAGGCAGAGCAGTTAAACCTTCTTGTGACTGCTGATCAGGAGAATGATCACATTCTTCCTGCCTTTCCAGGTTCATATAAATACAGCTGAAAAACTCAATACAAGACTGGTATTTATGGGAACATATCCCATTTATGGGAAATAAAAGAAGCAGCCATTTCCTTTTAAAAAATGTTTCTTTTTTTTCTTTCTCTCATTCTTGTCTGCAAAGCTTCCCCTATGCAGCTCCTTTAGTGTAGAACACCAGCATCCAATTTCCTCTGTGAAAGCTTTCATGGTGTCATACATCAATAAAGATGGACTTTCTTTTAGTTACAGGACATGCTTATCCATATTTCAACGGGATTTGTAACATGAGCCCAGTCTTGATCAAAACTAAGTGCCCTAGACTCCCGTCATAGCTAATGCTTGTTCAGAGCTCAGTTGGAAGACTGGTCCCACATAAATTCTCTGGAGGCAAAGATGATACCTTCGTGCAGCACTGAGCAAAATCAGTTAATATCCAATCTACCATAAACACAGGAATTGTTGTACTTTCCATATTTACAGTAATTTTTATTAAACAGGAACAAGTCAAATATGACAACGTAGACACCAAAATGCCACTTGCAAAGACAATCTTGAGGCATTGCAGCTGCAGCTCATAAAATTTTTGTTCATCCACAAGGATGTATTTATCTTTTTTCAAGAATTCTTGTGCTACTCAGTGGAATTCACCCTCCAGAGCAGACAGAAATTTGAGACTTCAGATGCTCTGCGAAAAGTAGGGAAGTTCTAGAAAGCTTTTGTGGGAACCCAGGTCCTTGCTCAGGAAAAAAAATGCTCAAAGAAACTGTAAGCCAGCTTCCAGATAAGACCTCTGAACCTCCTGGTGTCCCCTGTAACTGTATTAGGCTCAGATGGAATGACAAGTTCATAATCAGAAAGAAAGTACATTGAAATGACAGTCAGCAGTCAGAATGGCTTCAGGGCTTGGTGGAGGATCTACCATTCTGCTAAGAATTAGTTGGGAGTAAGCTCAGTTGAAGTCGAGAAGCAAAGAAAAGGACTGAGAAACAAACATCACCATCTTCCCTCCTTTTCCCTCCAGCTGACTTATGTGGTTCCTCCTTTCTCACGAAAATTCACCTCCACGCTGGCACAGAGAGTGGTGGTGGGTCTGAGGAAGGGTGACTTACATTGTTTTGATCCTGGGACTATTAGGTGCACACACAACTCAGGTACTGCTGCCCTCTGAGCTCTAACGACCTCCTAGGACTTCACTGGAATACTAAGATAAGTCTGGCCAGCCCATCCTACCCACTGCTGGAAGACCACCTCCACCAGAAGGAAACTTACTGTGGCTCCAGACCCCTCCTCCTTCCTGAGGCTGCTGCTTAAAGTGCACGCAGGGCAAACACACATTAAGTCCAAGTTCTTTTGAGGATGGTTTCCACTAGTTTATAAGAGCAGTCAAGAGCATTTTTGGACTATCTTCTTCCTCGTTATCTGAAGTTTAAGCTTAATTTACACTGTATGTAAGATAAAATGCCACACCCCATTGGTCAGTAGGATTCATTGGACATGCCGTGACTTGGGTTGGTGTCTAAATCCTGGGATGCAAAATGCATGAGGTGTTTTCCAAACAACATTCATCCCTGATCTTTCTTTACCAGCCTGTGCAGAAATGTCACTAGGAAATTAAGGACAGAAGCAACTCAAAAGCAAAGCCATGCAAGATGGACACATTTTTTCACCTTAAACAATTGTCTGGGAAAGAAGGACAGGAGTTTCACCCCAGTACACTTAAAATTGGAGCATTTTTATAAGGCTGAACGAGAAAGTCTTTTTTCTGGTCTAACTTGATTTTAAAACAAGTTTTGCCTGAGGAAAGATTGAATATAAAATGAGAAGGGATTTTAAAATTTGACCTAGGATCTTGAACTAACAGCTGACCTTTGAACTGCTCCTAGATTACTAAGGGTTTACGGTCATCCTATGTTTCATTGGAAGGGTCATTTCCTGTAGGACTTGCATTGAGCCATCTGACCTGTGACCTTTTGGATTAGATTTATGACCTTGTAAGGTCAGTCTTTAACTCCTTCTAGACTATTAGGATGCAAAGAGTACACTGTATGTCACTAGAAAAGCAGTTTTCTTCAGTTTGGTAATAAGGTTTTGGGAATGACCTGTGTGTGATCCAGTGTCACAAGGCATTACTGATTTCCAAACAATATTATGACTTTTTCAGTTATCCCTACCTTTTTTTCATTTAGAAATAAATAGATACCTATACTGAATATATAAAAAATGCTTGTTTGCCAGTATTTGTAAACTTGGTAAACTGAATATAGTCGCCTGCCTCCACATTAAAGCATTTCAACAAAAGAGAGACTTGATTTTCAGGTCTGCTAAGTATTAACAACTCCAGCTGATCTCTATAGGAGTGGCAGAAACTCAGCAAAAATCAACACCTCTTAAAATTAGGCTTGTTACGCATAGCTATAGAGATACATGCTTTACTTTAAGTGTCTGTATGTGTAAACAGTGTCTGTAATCCATTGGACAGGAATCATCTCTTTTCTAATGTACCCACAGTGTGTAGTACAGTTTGGCTTCACTTTGTGATTACAATGAAAATAAGTGTATCGAATAGATTCAGTCCTTCGATATGGAGCTTTCCTACAGTGAAAGTAAGGAAACACAAGATTTCTGTATTTAAATACATAGTTCGATAGACCAGAGCAACTGCATTTTTAACAGAAATCAAAATTAGACCTTCAAATGCCCACAGGTAGCAGTCACGTTTTCTGAAGATGTCAGTTCACAACCTAGGCACCTAAAACAAGGACTAGATTCATTGAAAAATGCCCTCCAAACTTTGTGTGAAAAGATGGAGTAGCTTTCTTTACACTAAGTCCTGTGGGGTGTAGAAAGAGAGTCCCAACATTTGCATGGTCAGTGGTTTTAGAGCCTGAGAATTATCTGTGAAATTTTGCTTAGTTTTGTTTCTTTTGCCTGTCTTTCAGATCCCATGAGGCTACGAGCCTTCCGCTGCAGTGGCCGCTCGTGCAACCCTCCGGTGGGCAACCTTGCGACAGGGAGGACACCAGCCACTCTCACCACATGTGGGCAGAACAGCACAGAACTGTACTGCTTCTACCCGGATCAGAACCTCCTCCATCAGTCTTCCCGTGGCTGTGGACAGCCTCGCTGCACCAAATGCAATGCCAACCAGCCTGATAACTCCCATCTCCCTGCTGACATGACAGATGATTTCTTTGCAAACCCCATCTCCTGGTGGCAGTCTGCCCAAGGGGTACACAGAGAAGAAATCAGGCTGGACTTTGAAACTGAATTCTATCTGACCCATGTCATAGCTGTGTTCAAGTCACCTCGCCCAGCTGCGATGGTGTTGGAAAGGTCCCAGGACTATGGCCAGACTTGGAGGCCCTACAAATATTTCTCTGCCAACTGTACAGCTACTTTTGGTCTCCAGGATGATCTCATTGAGGAGGGCTCTATGTGTACTTCCAGATATTCAGATGCAGTGCCCTGCACCAGAGGAGAGGTAAGCAGTAAGGGAGGTTTGGACAATGTTTAATGTTGAACAGCTAAAGTCTACATGAAAATCAGTGAGTATGTGCTCAAAGGGGCACTGTCCATATAAATTAAGAAAGGCAGCCCCTCCCCAAAGGCTTTATGCTGAGAAAATAAAGGGGAAGGAGAACAGAAATATGTCAATGAAAATGAATGGAAATGATTTAATGATCTGTTTTATGAGAATTGCATAGGATAGGATTAACATTTCCTAATTTTACATTGCAGATGCCAATAGCTGAACTAAAATTCTACCAAAATGTAGAGAAATATACGCATTTTTAGAGCCTGATTTATCTGAAATGGTTTTCTACTGTAGGATGACATGAACTGCCTTCTGTAATTATCTATTTTTGTCCATATAAAAGGTCCTAGATGCTTGGAGGACATTTAAATACATCCTGCCCATAACATTCAATGCACACTGTTCCTGCTGGGAGGGTCAGCTCTGATAGGTTATCAGAGCATAGGCTCCAGAAAGGAATCTATTTAGAAACAAGAAGTGGAAGTGAGCAGCCATGTTTCACTATTCAACACAGGGGGGAAGTGCTCCTTTGGCATGAGTATTTTGATGTGCCATTAGATGCAGAGGGTCTTCTTTTTAAATAAATCTATGATTACTCTGATAAATTCCTCTGAGAAGAACATTAGCAACTGCTTATTAATCAGGTACATAGTTCAGCTATAACCCTTTTCATTCATCAATCTCAAAACAATTTAGATGGGAAAGAAGGTAAATATAATTGGTATCCTTTTATAGAGGAGGCATGAAGGTACACAGGGAGATTATGAGACATTCCTATAGCCACACCAGCAGCTGGAGTCCTTTCACTTCCTTCTCTCTTCCCTAGAGAAGTCACAAACCTCTTCTTGGTTTCCCTGTCTGGAAATGATCATGCAGATTTGGCAGTAATATTTTGCTACAAATTAAGCTCAGGTGTGAGGTGAAAGGTCCAGAGAGGCTTTAAAAAACACAGTGATTTCAGCAGCGCACTTCAAAATGCACTCAAGAAGAAAGGAACTAGTGTACTGTACCAGAGACAGGGAGGCAGCAGTACGGAGAGACTGAGTTCATCTTTGTACAACAGACTGGGAAGCATCTCTGCATATTGGCAATCTGGAGTAAATCATCTGCTTAACTGTCTTGTTGCTGGAGTAGCAATTCTGCTAGTCAGTCAATATGATGCATTTACGTCAAATACATCCAAATGTCTTCTGTACAGAGATTTCGCTCGCCACGTCAATACAAAATCTAGGCATCGAATATCATATTCCGTTTCTGTGTGCCCTCCAAACAAAAATCTGGAAGTACTTCACAAGATCTATTTAATGATCTTCAGTACACATGTAACGGTCCTGTTGCCATTTCACGGATGGGAAAGAGAAGCACAGAAAGGTGGTTTGTGGTAAAACATGACAATTCTGGTAGAGTAAGGAATAGAATCCAAGGTCTGAGGCAAAGGCCTTGGCTTTAAATGCAAAGCAGCTCTCCCTTCTCTAGTACAGTATCTCGTTCCCCTGCACTTTGTCAGGTTTCGTGCTTACTTAACTTTGGAAAATATCATTTAAGACCATGTGTTCCTGCTAAAATGAATCTGAGAAGTGGATTGCAGAAAATCAAATAATAAAACATTCATCCAACACAAGCCTTTGTGATTACAAGTCAAAATAATTCTGTCGACTTGGGCAGCAAGTACACTGAAATGAATATGTGTATGCTTAATCAATTTACACTGTGGTAGCAGATGACAGAAGATACTAATAACAGTAAGAACAGTCATATATTTATAGGTCATACCCTTACTGATCCCAAATACTTTCATGAACTGTTTAATTAATTGAATACATCCAGAGGTCACTTCCTCCACGGGATGGAGAGCTGAAGCTACAAAGCAGCACACAGAGATCTATACAGCAACTTAACAGAGAATAAGACAAATACTGTTTTACAGCACATTAATCCGAGCGGATTCTGAAGTTCTGGACAGACTTCACAGAGACCTCTTAACTAATCCATGAAATATCACTGTGACAAGGGTACAACCGCATCCGACTTTTCAGGCCAGCAATACGACACGGCAAATTCTTTTGTGAACAAAAATACAGGGAGGCAGAGTGCAGTCACTTAAAGTGATATCTGATCAGATTTGCTTGAGTGACACTGTTACTCTTACTGCAAATTTCACAGGATTTTTGCTCACACATCTCCAAATTGCAGTTTTACACCATATTTTAAAGATCTTACAAATGGCATCAGGACAGCCTGTCAAGCACCGACTCACAAGCCACTTGGAAGGAAGCAGGTCACTGACTGAATCCCCCCACTACTTTCTCTAGTGTTCCCTGCTTTCTTTCCACCTCCCCTCTGACCTATCCAGTTACTGGTACTGACTGAGCCTTGAGAGCTGCTGAGCTCACATCGCAAGCGGACAACATTTCTGGAATGATCAAAACTGTTTCCAGCTTACATGCTAATTAATTCTCTGAGACAAATGTCAGCTTTCTCTACTGAAAGGGTTGACATCATTTCCAGTGAATGACAGTCAGGATTTTCTTAAGCACTGTCCTATTTGCTTTCAGAAGAGATATAAATTCCTTTTTAACAGGGCACAACAGGAATCAAAAAGGAGATGGCTTACTAACAACACTTAGGTTTAAAACCCATATGGGATGCATCATGGAACAAGATTTCAGGTTGGATGGCTTCCAAAACTGAGAATGTAGGCGTGAAAGGAGAAGGTGGTAGAGTTGTAATAACATATATGCATCTGTAAACTGAGCTGCATCTCTCAGTGAGCACGCTCTGGTACTCCTTCAAGACCACTGAAAAAGATTTCTCCTGGCAGCACAACAGGAAATGGAGAAGAAGAGAAACTTTGAGGATACTAGGATGAAAGCAAAATATATTTTGGTGGGTGATGTAACAATGTCATAACAGAACAAAATATATCATTAAGTTAAGATGTATCACATCAATTTTAAATTATCCCTTATCTTTCACCTCTGACTGGGTCATATATCTCCATACCATCTGAGATGAGGTAGAATTGAGACAGAAGGTGTCATGCATTAGGGAGCATGGAGAATTAGAAATGCACGGAGATGACTTCCTAATGCCACTTTTGCAGTTTTCTTTTACTCCAGCATTTATTAAATCCCCTGCTCTGGGGTTCAGATCTACAGCATTCCTGGCATTTGTTTCACCACTACTCGCCCAGTGAAACCCACACGAACTATTAGCTCATTAATTATGTTCACTATCCAAACTTCCTGTTCCAATTCCAGTGCTCCAGTTTTCAAACTCAGTTTTTGGCTGACTATTCCTTCCTCAGTCACTGTTGCCATTTGAGACTAATAAGGACCCTCTAATTCTCTCTCTTGTTTAGCATGGTCTATTAGCTGCTATGTTTGAGCCTGTCCTCACCAATCTCTTGTATTTCACAGATCAGTTTTACACCGATAAGCTAATCTCCCAAAGCTGTGCAATGCTGAAATCTAAATGAAAATAGGGAGTCTGATACTCATTCTTCCAGACTTTGACAGTTCAGCTGAGTGGCCCTGCTATTTACTGAGCGAACCACTGGATATGCAGCTTCCTGACTCACTTGTTTATAATACTATATACAATACATTTTGAATAGCTGCAAGGAAAGAAACAACCTACAAAGCATTTTCTAGCCCCTGTGCATATTTTCTCTTCTTTCATTGGGCTCGATCTGCAAGCCAGGTGAGTATGTGTATGTTGGTTTCTTGCCATTCTATCTTAGAAGCCATTGCTGTTACTAGACATGCCAAAAACTTAAGTCTCCACAGGACTTTTGCCAGTTCCAGTACAGTTCCCTTTTTCCCTTTTGTTTTCAAATTTTTGCAGAGTCCAGGCCAGCTCAGACTGACAGCTGGCTCTGAACATCATGTCAAGAGTTTGAATCACATCTGGAATACTCAAGTGAAGTTCATTAGGAATAAGATAGTCAAGCTGGTTTTAAAAATCAAGCCCTTATTCTGTCCATCCACCCACTTGCCTATCATAACCCAATAAGCTTGTTCCAGAGTCTTCCCTTCAGAGACAGTGGTGTTTTATTTTGAGTTAGCACAATACAGCCTCTCTGGGTTACAAATGAGGTAGAAAACTGTTTTAAATATACCGTCTTGTTGAAGTTTTCTGGCTAATCCAATTCTATCTTCAAAGAAGCAAATTTCCAGTATAGTGATGACCCTTGATTCTCTTCAAGAAGTCATTTTTCAGGTCTTTCTTTAAATTCTTGTGAAACTCAGCTGTTACCAGGTTCCAAGTTTACCAAGCTATTCCTGACTCTTTGTGGAAAGTCTGCTGATTTGTATTGTTGAGGTTATTGGTTATTTCTGATCTGTATTGCCATTCCAGGTTGAATTTTTCACAGATGAGCTTCCCAGTCTGTCCCGCACTTCGAATTCACTACTGCAGTGAGTATTCCAGTCCTATCAAGCGGTCATTTCCCAACCTTATCTGGGAAATCTCCAGATGACTTTTTAACTTCTCCTGTGAAACCACCTGTTCTTTTGAGAACTTATTTTGATTTTTCAGCCATCTTTGATACTTGTGAACATCTCTACTGACTGTTCTATTTTGGTTTAACTGCAGCTCCAGCTTAATTGTAAATTGGCTCTCTGTCCCAATGACCCCAATTTTCACCTAAACAGCTAGCCAGTACTCACTCTCTGAATACAAAAAATAATTTGTATTCAGAAAAGAAGGTGTTGAAGAGGTCAGGCAATCCTGTTTTTTGGCAAAGAACATATACACTGTCCTGCTTTCCAGAACTCAGTAAGTTTTGAGCAAGGTGGTTTCTTTGCACAATATTCAAAGCCTCCTTTCCCAGCTGACAGCTCACCGAAAAGCCATCCTGTGCAAGTGAATCACTCTCTGTCCTTTACTTTCTTGCCTCTCTAGCTAGCTGCTCTTACGTTTTTTTTCTGGTTGCATCTACTTTTAAACACAACAGCTCTGCAAAACCAACACCTAGCTTTCCCTGTTTGCAAAAACTTCTCAGTGAAAATCCTCCACCAGCACACCTTAGGCCAGACCAGCCTGTTAAGTACCCTATGTTTTGCTTGTTGACTTTTAGCACTACAACAAATTTAATATTAAATGGGAAACAAGTGTTTCTAATCTTTATCCTGTAGGAAGAATAGTTACTGTTATGCTCTTCAGCTTCAAAATACAAACCTCCAACATAACATCATGGATTGAAAAACAACCCCACCTTTTTAAGGTCTGTCCATCTACTGCAAATGCATCTACAGGAAATGCTACTGAGATCTTTTTTACCAACCTGTCCATCCATCTGTTCTTCTAATAAACAAAGCACTGTACTATGTAGTCATGAAGCCTAAAATGAACCTTCAATTCAGCTAATGAAAATCAAAACTCTGGCCCAAACAAAAGGAGAAATAACCACAACATTGCATCAGACGTTAGTGTGACTTGCAGTTCAGACACCATCTGGGAAAAAGGGGTTCAGAATGCTTCGACCTGCATCCAGACAGCACGTGCTCTCAGGTATCTTAGAGATTCAGAGCACATTTTTAATAAACCAGAATATCAGGAAATAAAAACAAATGTTCTTCCTCAACAAAGATGATGTTTGCATGAAAAGAAGACATTAGCATGCAAAGCTGGATATAAAACTGACCAGCTTACAACCACAAGACCCAAAAGGAGACCCATCCACTACTGGGTCTGCCTAGTGGAAGGCAGAGTAAAACCAAAGGCTGGTTCATTTATGTGAGTGTCTGGGTGACAGATGACACCAATCAAGTGTGATATAATCAACCCATTACTGGAATTCACTGGGGGCAAGAAGAATTGTGTATGCCTGAATTAGGTAACTGGTTCCTATGGCAACATGTTAGATGTGCTTTGCGCAGAAGACCTGTTCATTCTCCATTTTGAGCCTGTGGTGACCTCTTTAGGGACCAAAGTCTGCAGCAATGCCTTTTTTCAAAGATGAGTGGACTCACTTTGTAGCTAAAAGACTTTCAATCACTCTTCTAAAGATACTCTGCAAGTGTCAAAGCAACACGTGGTATGATGGGATGCAGTTCTGTCTACTTCAAAAGGCTGTTCAAACAGAAGCCACAGACAACTCCATGGAAGGTCTTTGCCTCTGCACTGCCACTGGAGACCTCTGCTGCCCCTCTCCATCTACAAGGACTCTCTGAGGGATGCTTCTTACAGAGCAGGACCACTTGCATGCAGATACCAAACCAGGCCAAGGAGAGGGCTCTGTGTGGAATGTACCTGACTCTGTTCCAAGCACCCACAATTTTTGCTGTCTTTTCTCGGGCTTTTCTTTTACAGTCTTCATGCCTTTTGGTAAACAAAGGAGGATCCCTGCAAACATACATACCTCATTAAATGGCAACATCAATAATTCATAAGGTGACCATTAAGGTTTCAGTTGCTTCTTAAAGGTCTGATCTCATACAGCAGTGGGGTCACTGAAAAGAGACATGCCCAGCACATCACAAAGTTGAATTCCTAATAGCTGTGATGCAAGGACAGGGTATTGCGCTGTAGTGAATTGTCCTGCACTCACCAGGCCTCTCAAAGTCACACGATGCTTGGGTTATTCCGACTTCCAGCCGGAAAGGATTCCAGGAGGGATTAGTCACTCCTGAAGGGACGTGCCTGAATGTTATGACTAGGGCTGTCTGTTCAGCATTTCATTTAACTTGAACTGTAGAGGAGATAAAATGCAGAGGCAAATTGAGAGGAAGCAGTTAACACCAGCAGTGTAAACAAGCAGATAGCACTGCCAGGCCCTGCTTCCCCGGAGGAAGAATTAAGGGGCTCAAGGGTTTGTGTCTGAGGGGAATTTGAACTGACATGAGACTGGTCCAGGATTACCATCCCTGGCAAGTGAACTTCAGGAGAGTACCAGGTGTCCTGCTCTGACCTGGTTTGTAATGAGCCATTTCAGAGACATTTGGTACCTAGCCAGAAAGACACAGTTATTTTCTTGAGCATTATTTCTGCATTTCCTGACATACTAGGCAGCAGATATCAAATTAGTTTTCCATCTCACCCTATTTCATAAAAGCTTAGTGGAGTTGCAGCCATGACTTTTCTTAAAGTCTCAACTGAGAAAAAAATCTTATCTAAAAAGTTATGTATTTAGGTATTCATTGTTGTAATTTCCAGACTCCAGGCAGAAGAACACTTGCTGTTCGCTCTATGGTTTTTCACACATCGCTCTCATGGTGAGACTGTATACTTCTCTACATCTGTTCATGTGTAAGGTGTCAGCCAACAGCTAGAGGTATAAGTGGCCCCACTTAGGAGAGATGGATCCTCCCCCATGGGAATACAGCACTAGCCCTGTTGATACTGATAGTGACTAAGTGTTTTAACTTTCCTGACAATTCAGCAGACAGTGTGAAATAAGGTTCTTCATTCTCAGTCCAGTTCCCAGTAGAACTGTCTGAATCACAGAACCCCTCACGCTGCCCTGCACCATTTCAGAGCAAACATCATTTCTCATAATGAAAAATGATGCTGCACTGTGGTGGCAGCATGGAAATGTTCTCTGGTCCTCACAAGCTCTTGCAAGATGATGCTGTGTGGAATGGAGGGAATTGCATCCATTCCCCGTACACAGACTGCAACCTGAAGACCAGTTTTGTGCACAATACTTTAGGTATTGCATTCCATCTACATTAGCTGGTTTGACAAAAGATACTGCTTCGCCCTACAAACCTTGCCTTTCTACACAAACATTGGGATTTACATCTGTGGATAACCTGAACCTACAGGAAACACTAAGTTTGAGGAGCAGAAAAAGTCTGCATGGCTCTTCAGATTTGTCTGCCTCTAACCTCGACTGTGCACTCTTTCCCCATTGTGATATCGGCAGCAATTCTTAAATATTAATATTAATGCCACACTGGATTACTGGAATAACCTCAAAGCAAATGCAAATTGAAGGGACATTGACCTTTTCTGTTGTGGAAAGCACAGAATGAATTCAAGATGCTACTGTGTTGATAGTAACTGGGTTTACCCAGATCAGAGACATTTAAAAAATTAAACTCACAATTACTTCTTTAACAAACTGTCATATTCTATATTTAACTGGTTTCTAAATTTTATTGTCTAGAAGGACAGAAAAGCAGTGGCACTGTACCACAAGCTAGAAGAATGAGTTTAAGTCAAGGGGCTCTGTCAAATTGATCAGAGGATATTTGTCATCAGGTAGGAAAAATTCTAAGACACAATTGTTTACTATTCCTTTACGAACAAAATCAACTCACATAAAAATCTTTTAATGAATAGGATTTAGGACTGATGAGAGTATTTATTGCAGCTTCCTTCTGACAGGCCTCGTATAAGCACACAGACATTTCTGACCTCATTAACCTGATTGATTGTGTGCAACATGATCAACATAGCTTAAGGATGATTTGAAATATCAAATTCTTGTTCTGCACAGAGATCTTCTTTTGTAGGAGGCCATGCATTACCATTGCCCTCCAGTTATGACTCATATTCCTTGACCTAAGGCTATGAGCTTGCAATAAGGGGAATCTTTGTTGTGTCCACATCTTTTCTGACTAATACTGGCTGGAAGATCAGGTTAAGAAAACAGAATTATCTGCATCAAGGACAGAGAAGCAAAACATGGACTCAGTGAATGGCAAGAAATCAAAAATCTGAGACACTGTCTCTGGAATGAAGATGATCTTCTTGACTGGTGATAAAACATCAGCCCTGTGAAGCTGTGCCAACTTGTGTACAGTAAAACAGATCCCCTAATGGTGGCTGTCTTTTTTATCTTTGCACGCTTACAGCATTCTCCAAACCTCCTTGCTCTTAAAAAGGTCAGGAGAGGACAGGCTAGAGACCATCTTTTTGAGGTGCAGCTGATTGACTTTCAAAAATGAGAATGACAAATATGCGCTTGATAGCAGATATGGAGATAAGCATGAATGTCCTACTCAGCATTCAGCTCCAGTGTCAGTTTCTGATTATGAGGGAAACTCAGGAATTAGGACGTATTCCCACAAAGGGTTGAGGCTCTCTACAGAAGTGCTGAATACCCTCATCTCTCACCCAATTCCGGGGAAACTGAAGCTCTCTAGGGTCCTTAAGTTGCTCAGCCCTTAGCAGGCTTAATCAGCAGCACATTTTCTTCTCTAGCTGTGCGTATGCTGCTTTTATGAAAGCTACACACTGACGTTCAGAGAAAACACTGGGGGATTTCAGAGCAGACTGTTACAGCAAAAAAAGAACAGAGCTTTGTGGAGCTGGATACCAGCTAAAGACTTAATTAGATGAGACATAACCTTATGGTGAGCAACACTGGGAAGCTCTTTTCAGAGCTTGCATCTTAGTTATATATATATATATATGTATATATATATATATATATTTCCTTTTTCATTATACTCTCTTGATCTCCTTTATGTGAATATACTGAAAAACTGCAAATTTGTAAAATATCCCTGTGAAATAAACATAAATCCTGCTTCTCTTAAGCAAAGCAAAAGGCAGAATCAAATGCTCATGTGTATAGAAGGAAATCTGCCTCATAGGCTTCAAAAGCACCATGCAATCTTCTCAAGTAAAAAAAAGAGCAAATAACGCAGTGAGAAGTGTCTCTTCCCACAGCTCATGACCCTGGGAGTTCATTAAAACTTAGATCCATTTCTAATCTAAAGATCTTTCAAACGTGTGTAGAAATGGTTGAGACAGTTGAACTCTTATCTTTTACCTATTATTATTGTTTTTAAAATTTTGCACATATGAAGCACCTATCTATAGGGAACCTCAGAGAATTTTACAGATAAATTTATTAATCCTCTTCCCCTCCTGTGAAGTACTTGAGGACCTGTGTCCCGTTTAAAAAAGAACGTAAGCAGGGCATGCAGTAGCCTTCTCTGATTCCTACTGAAATCACTAGCAGTCCAGACTAGAGCAAGGCCAGAGTATTTGCTGAAAGTTATGCTGAACAATTCGAACAAACAATCAAATTACCATGTCTGTATTTTGACTACAGTGACATCTCTTCCTTTTTTACAATAATAATGTCCTTCCTTGGGCTATACAAAACTAGAAGCCCATATATACAACTACCAGCAATCTGTCTCCTAATTAGAGTCTCATTTCTTCTTACGGAACTAAAAACCCAAATAATGCATTTAAAATACCATCATAGGCTTTTAGTGTAGAAAAAAAAAAAAAAGAGGTTGGGTTTTTTTTAGGTAAACTATGCATTTATGGATAAATAATTCAGAGGCATGTAAGATGAGACATCAGATCTGTTTTAAAAAATGATCCCACCCTACAATCATTTGAATCAATGCACATAGGAGACTAAATAATATAATTTATGGACTGCAACGTATTACTCTTGACAGTAAAGTAACCCATATGTTAAGGAAGACCTAAGAACCACCACTGTAATGTAAACAGACATATCCAATCAAATGCTAAAAATGAACCAAGAAATCGTGATTACATTATAGTCTTGTTTGTACTCAAGGGTTTTAATCTCCAGAATTTCAAGGAGAATGTGTCCCCCAGAAGGGTGGGAGGGGAATTCCATTCAAGTTTTATGCATATCTGAAATAATGTTGCTAAGCTGGTTTAAATACTAATTAAAACTGTTACCTCAGTCCAAAATGAAGCTCACCTAAATATACTTTACATTGGCACAACTTATCCACTTTGACTCTGCTGATACAAAATGTCTTTGTTTATGTAAGTCCTCAATATCTTTGGTTTTTATATAGTTAGGAAAGCTTAGTTCCTTAGTGGTTGTTGAACC